>NC_060120.1:441410936-441757603 GCF_021461395.2 Schistocerca americana | reverse complement strand
TTCCTCAATTTTTATTTCATTTCATTACTAATTTTTATACTGGTATTGAACCTGAAAATTTGAACATGTATCATATTCAGTTATTGATCAAAATTTTGTTGACACAAACATTTTCTTGGGACCAATATTTTTCACCCCTAGTCTTCCAAATTTATTGCAGAACCAAATTCAACAAATTATAAATGTGTGTGTATATCTCTTCCTTTTTTCTTCTTATTTTCTGTTTTCTTATGGCGTGAAACATTTCTTTTGTCTTGTATTATTTATGAAATTAAGAGTGCTCAACTAAAAGTACTGTTCATAAATAAGAGTACATCACTGTTCTTGTACAGAGACGACGTAGGAGACGTGCAAGGTTAGCAGCTGAGCGAGGTGCCAAGCTGGGAACTGCTACTTTGTGGCTTTAGCAGCCTCTTAGTAATGGTATGACGTAAGATACTAAGTGTGTGAGAAGTGACATAATCATCACGTCTCTCACACTCAGTGTTGCATAATTTTTGGAATTATGACACTTAAATAAGAGCACAGTTCCACATTTCTATTGGTGTCCACCAAAACTTATTTCATTTTCAGATCATGTGATTTGATGCTCATTGAATATATAATTAGTTTGAATGGTTAGTCTCACTACCAAAAACAAGAGTTGTATTCTTATTTCAGTATGGCCCTGTTATATGGGAATAAATGAGGGTACTATAGAGCTTCACACTATCAAAATGGAGTCATAAAATATGTCACTGGGCCGTGACTCAGTCTGCACCCCAAAATTCATATTTACGATATCCTAAACTCCCTGAATAGTTTATTCTTGTGCATATGCTATTCTCATAATTGTCATTACTTTACCTACTATATAATTTCCTTGACTGCTAATTGTACAACAGACACAAGAAATAGACAACAAAAGTACACCATGGACAATTTTTATGGTTATAATGCAAGTGATTTCTAAACAGTGAAAGTTCAGTTTGGAAGTGCTTCTATCAGAACTCAATTTTCCCTGCTTGATTTAAAGTAAATTTTGTTATTAGGTCTAGAGTCTAATTAAGTGATACTTGATTTAGTTTTGTAACTTAGTCCAAACATTGTTATCTATGGAAGGCTTAGGCAAAAAATCTCATACATGACAGTTTGGACTGCAATGGTGAGGGGAATGTCGTTCCTCTCTACCTCCAATTCTCACACGTGTTGCTGCTCTGTGTGTGTGTGTGTGTGTGTGTGTGTGTGTGTGGTTTTTTAGTAGAATAAGGGATGAAAGTAGTGTGTTTTGACTCAAATTATCTGTACTCTTATTGAACATATTTTGTAAGATTAAGCTCATACTGTAGAACATGTGACTGTCTATTAATTGAATAAAAAATACAGGCATCTGTAGCTGGTTGCAGTTATTTGTATTTATATTCTTCAGTAAGCATATAAATTTATAACTTCATTCTGGTTTCTTTTGTGTCATACCTCGTACAGGACATTTTTCAGTGAAGTATAATAACGCATTTGTAGAAAACTGCTCATGCACTGACATTTTGGTAATTGATTTGAACGAAAATCACACAGTCGTATACCCCTAGCTTACTTATTTGTTACATAGTTTAATTCTTAATTTCTTTGCGTGTTTTTGGTACCTGCATTGTTTAATTCATAAATTTCGGGCATAATATAGCATTTAAGAGTTGTAGCATCACATTTTAGTACCTGAATAGTGTAAATTCGCGTAGTCGTCTGTCTTCTCTTTTTGTTTTGAACGGCCAGTGTCGGTTGGCCACAGCCAGTGTGCTCCCTGCTGCCGTTGGATAAGCAGCTGCCAGCAGCAAGTCGTATACCCCTAGCTTACTTATTTGTTACATAGTTTAATTCTTAATATCTTTGCGTGTTTTTGGTACTTGCATTGTTTAATTCATAAATTTCGGGCGTATTATAGTATTTGAGAGTTGTAGCATCGCGTTTTAGTACCTGAATAGTGTAAAATCGCGTAGTCTCCTTCCGCCGCTGAGCAGTGTGTCAGCAGTGCGCAAGTAGCAGCATTACTGCATTTACTAGGCAGTCTTGTATTTTAATAACCGTTTAAATTTTGTGTCGAATTGTTTGTGCTCTCTGTAGATTAGTTCAGACGTTCTTTGCACAACAGTTTTTAGCATGGATAGAGACTGCAACTGCTGTGTTCGGATGCAGGCTGAGTTGGCATCCCTTCGCTCCCAGCTTCAGGCAGTGTTGGCTTCGGTCACACAGCTTGAGGCTGTTGCCAATGGGCATCACTATGGGGGTCCGGATGGGGGTTTGTCGGGGACGGCCAGCTCGTCCCACAAATCCCCCGATCAGACTACGACTGTGGCTGCTCGGGATACTGCCCACATTGAGGCTGATCCCTCACCTGTGGTAGAGTGGGAGGTCGTCTCGAGGTGTGGCAGGGGGCGAAAGACATTCCGGAGGGCTAAACGGAAGGCCTCTCCAGTTTGTCTGACGAACCAGTTTCAGGCTCTGTCTCCGGCTGATACTGATCTTTGGCCGGACATGGCTGCTTGTCCTGTTCCAGAGGTTGCCCCTCAGTCTGCAAGATCCAGGCGGTCGCAGAGGGTGGGCTTACTGGTAGTTGGGAGCTCCAACGTCAGGCATGTAATGGGGCCCCTTAGGGATATGGCAGCAAGAGAGGGGAAGAAAACCAATGTGCACTCCGTGTGCATACCGGGGGGAAAGGGACCTTCCGGATGCCATGAAGGGTACAGGGTGCACCCATCTGCAGGTGGTCGCTCATGTAAGCACCAATGATGTGTGTCGCTATGGATTGGAGGAAATCCTCTCTGGCTTCCGGCGGCTATCTGATCTGGTGAAGACTGCCAGTCTTGCTAGCGGGATGAAAGCAGAGCTCACCATCTGCAGCATCGGCGACAGGACTGACTGCGGACCTTTGGTACAGAGCCGAGTGGAGGATCTGAATCAGAGGCTGAGACGGTTCTGCGACCGTGTGGGCTGCAGATTCCTCGACTTGCGCCATAGGGTGGTGGGGTTTCGGGTTCCGCTGGATAGGTCAGGAGTCCACTACACGCAGCAAGCAGCTACACAGGTAGCAGGGGTTGTAGGGCGTGGACTGGGCGGTTTTTTAGGTTAGATGGCCTTGGGCAAGTGCAGAAAGGGCAACAGCCTCAAAGGGTGCGGAGCAAAGTCAGGACATGTGGGGACCAAGCAGCAATCGGTATTGTAATTGTAAACTGTTGAAGCTGCATTGGTAAAGTACCGGAACTCCAAGCGCTGATAGAAAGCACCGAAGCTGAAATCGTTACAGGTACAGAAAGCTGGCTGAAGCCAGAGATAAATTCTGCCAAAATTTTTACAAAGGCACAGAAGGCGTTTAGAAAGGATAGATTGAATGCACCGGTGGTGGTGCGTTTGTCGCTGTTAGTAGTAGTTTATCCTGTAGTGAAGTAGAATTGGATAGTTCCTGTGAATTATTATGGGTGGAGGTTACACTCAACAACCGAGCTAGGTTAATAATTGGCTCCTTTTACACCTCCTGACTCAGCAGCATTAGTGGCAGAACAACTGAGAGAAAATTTGGAATACATTTCACATAAATTTTCTCAGCATGTTATAGTCTTAGGGGAAGATTTCGATTTACCAGATATAGACTGGGACACTCAGATGTTTAGGACGGGTGGTAGGGACAGAGCATCGAGTGACATTATACTGAGTGCACTATCCCAAAATTACCTCGAGCAATTAAACAGAGAACCGACTCTTGGACCTACTGATAACAAACAGACCCGAACTTTTCGACTCTGTAAGTGCAGAACAGGGTATCAGTGATCATAAGGCCATTGCAGCATCCCTGAATATGGAAGTTAATAGGAATATAAAAAAAGGGAGGAAAGTTTATCTGTTTAGCAAGAGTAATAGAAGCCAGATTTCAGACTACCTAACAGATCAAAACGAAAATTTCTGTTCCGTCACTGACAATGTTGAGTGTTTATGGAAAAAGTTCAAGGCAATCGTAAAATGCGTTTTAGACAGGTACGTGCCGAGTAAATCTGTGAGGGACGGGAAAAACCCACCGTGGTTCAACAACAAAGTTAGGAAACTACTGCGAAAGCAGAGAGAGCTTCACTCCAAGTTTAAATGCAGCCAAAACCTCTCAGACAAACAGAAGCTAAACGATGTCAAAGTTAGCGTAAGGAGGGCTATGCATGAAGCGTTCACTGAATTCGAAAGTAAAATTCTATGTACCGACTTGACAGAAAATCCTAGGACGTTCTGGTCTTACATTAAATCAGTAAGTGGCTCAAAACAGCATATCCAGACACTCCGGGATGATGATGGCATTGAAACAGAGGATGACACGCGTAAAGCTGAAATACTAAATACATTTTTCCAAAGCTGTTTCACAGAGGAAGACCGCACTGCAGTTCCTTCTCTAAATCCTCGCACAAACGAAAAAATGGCTGACATCGAAATAAGTGTCCAAGGAATAGAAAAGCAACTGGAATCACTCAACAGAGGAAAGTCCACTGGACCTGACGGGATACCAATTCGATTCTACACAGAGTACGCGAAAGAACTTGCCCCCCTTCTAACAGCCGTGTACCCCAAGTCTCTAGAGGAACGGAAGGTTCCAAATGATTGGAAAAGAGCACAGGTAGTCCCAGTCTTCAAGAAGGGTCGTCGAGCAGATGCGCAAAACTATAGACCTATATCTCTGACGTCGATCTGTTGCAGAATTTTAGAACATGTTTTTTGCTCGAGTATCATGTCGTTTTTGGAAACCCAGAATCTACTCTGTAGGAATCAACATGGATTCCGGAAACAGTGATCGTATGAGACCCAACTCGCTTTATTTGTTCATGAGACCCAGAAAATATTAGATACAGGCTCCCGGGTAGTTGCTATTTTCCTTGACTTCTGGAAGGTGTTCGATACAGTTCCGCACTGTCGCCTGATAAACAGAGTAAGAGCCTACGGAATATCGGACTAGCTGTGTGGCTGGATTGAAGAGTTTTTAGCAAACAGAACACAACATGTTGTTATCAATGGAGAGACGTCTACAGACGTTAGAGTTACCTCTGGTGTGCCACAGGGGAACATTATGGGACCATTGCTTTTCACAATATATATAAATGACCTAGTAGATAGTGTCGGAAGTTCCATGCGGCTTTTCGTGGATGATGCTGTAGTATACAGAGAAGTTGCAGCATTAGAAAATTGTAGCGAAATGCAGGAAGATTTGCAGCGGATAGGCACTTGGTGCAGGGAGTGACAACTGACATAGACAAATGTAATGTATTGCGAATACATAGAAAGAAGGATCCTTTATTGTATGATTATATGATAGCGGAACAAACACTGGTAGCAGTTACTTCTGTAAAATATCTGGGAGTATGCGTGCGGAACGATTTGAAGTGGAATGATCATATAAAATTAATTGTTGGTAAGGCGGGTACCAGGTTGAGGTTCATTGGGAGAGTCCTTAGAAAATGTAGTCCATCAACAATGGAGGTGGCTTACAAAACACTCGTTCGACCTATACTTGAGTATTGCTCATCAGTGTGGGATCCATACCAGATCGGGTTGACGGAGGAGATAGAGAAGATCCAAACAAGAGCGGCGCGTTTTGTCACAGGGTTATTTGGTAAGCGTGATAGCGTTCCGGAGATGTTTAGTCAACTCAGGTGGCAGACTCTGCAAGAGAGGCGCTCTGCATCGCGGTGTAGCTTGCTCGCCAGGTTTCGAGAGGGTGCGTTTCTGGATGAGGTATTGAATATATTGCTTCCTCCTACTTATACCTCCCGAGGAGATCACGAATGTAAAATTAGAGAGATTCGACCGCGCACGGAGGCTTTCAGACAGTCGTTCTTCCCGCGAACTATACGCGACTGGAACAGGAAAGGGAGGTAATGACAGTGGCACGTAAAGTGCCCTCTGCCACACACCTTTGGGTGGCTTGCGGAGTATAAATGTAGATGTAGTTGTAGGAAGGACATAGCAAGGTAAAGAGAGAGAGGAGGAGGAGGAGGAGAAGAAGAAAAAGAAGAAGAAGAAGAAGAAGTTGGGTCAGTCCAAATGGAATGGTCCAACAAAAATTAAGTTGGTTGCTTGACCATTTTTAAATATTTTAATTTTTTATATGTGATTACCCTATATTAAGAAGTTCAAAACAGTTTTTTTAAAATAATTTTACCTTTCACCTTCACTGAATGGCGGCAATCTTTGTTTGTAAGCCACAACAGTGTTTCAGTTTAGAGACATTAGAAAAAATATGAATCTCTCTTCACTGGGTTTAGTTACAACATTGAAACTGACATGATTGTTTTTAGAAAAGTGTCCTCTACAACATTGTCTATTACACAAAATACCCTAAATTCAAAAATAACCAGTAAAAATGACCTCCTAAGTTTGGTATCCAGATTTTCTAAAATCCACTTTGTAGGCCCAAAAATAACAAATAAGGAATGATTTATGAGAGTCTATTTTTTTTCCTATAGTTAGATATCATACACTACTGGCCTCATATAGAGCAAGAACACTTAATTTTGTATGAATTTTTGAAGTTTGAAACTTTCATTTTTTGTTAAGTTTTGGGTTAGTTATCTCAGGTGGGGCTGACTATAAAAATATGATTTTTGCACAGTTTGTACACCTGTATGGTAGCAACGTACTGTAAATATTTCATATTTAAAAATTGTCAAGCAACTATCACTGGACCACTTCATATGAATTGACCCAGCTGTGATCAGTTTTTTATATGTTGGTAATATATTATGTATCTTTAAGCTAATTGTGATGCTTATGCTAATTGTTCCTAAATAACTGTTGTTATTGTAATGAAGCCTGAAAACCTGAGAGAGTTTGGATTAAAGGCAACAATTCAATTTAAAATTAGTTTTCCTTCTACATAACAGATATTGTTGGGATTATTTCAGTACTTTCTTAAGATTTTTAAAAAGATTAGATGGTAAGATAAAAACACTAACAATAAACATGACTATATGGTCTGTCAATGTGATCATTAGCATCTTTGTAATGACTTGTTTCTCATAGTAGGATCCTCTCATTTACATGTCCTATGATTTGACAATATACAGTTTCTTGCTACATTCAGTATTCCTTGAATTTAAACACTGAATTTTGGAAGAGGTTGGTTATGTATGCATGGCCTGATTAATTACAAAACTGGCACCAGGTCGGGTGTAAATACTCTTACCTACAGGTACCTCAGTACTAAGACAGGTCTGAAGGCTCTTGTGGCTTATAGAATATCACTTTCAAGTTACCATGCAGATCGTTTCAACTCCACATGGCCCCAAAACAAAAGGAAACAGGCCACAAAATTGGTCACACAATGCACCACATGCTGATAGATGCCAATAGCTGCTGATGCACAGGTGTGGCTCACCAATAATAGTGAAAAGCCAACATCGGCTCATTAGGTGCCCAACATGGAGGAATGCAAGTTCTGCTGGCACCACACAGCATTTCAGAACAACTCTTTAATGTGAATGTAATGTGTCAGAACCACTGGTGACACTAAAGTTACATGTTAGCTCCACTGTTTGACACCAATATTATGATCCGAACCAGGGTCATGTTGTTATCAGGACGTCAGGCAAAGTGTGTGGGTGAGTGATCCTGTGGAGTGCTGGGGCACTACTGAAACCTCATTTAATGAACAACCATTTATTGGTGAGAGTTTTGCAGTCACTCTGTCTTCTTCTCGGAGCTGTGCTGAGTCCTCTCTGCTTGAAAGCGCGAGGTGGCATTCAGTGTCACGGCCCATAGGATAGTATGGCAGCCACGCATCGCTGTAACCCAGCGTGGCTGTGGACATCTGTCGGAGCCTCAGCCCTCTCATTGAGTGAAGCTGTGTGTAGGCTTGATCCCAGAATACAGCATACCCCTGTAATCAGTTGCTGAGATGGCATGAAGGCAGAAGACTCAGCAGTAACATGAAGGACAGCATGAGCGGCAGTCCCAACATACTGCCGGTAACATGATACTTATACTGCCCCTCTAATCGTGAAACGGGTGCCCAGTGTTGAAGATGGAACAGATTGTAGGTGGGCAGATTGGTTCTTCATCCATGGAAGATGCCCGGCCCCCATCCTCAGTCAGTCACCATTGCAATCGGCAGGACTCCAGCTTGCATGAGATAAGTTCCCTCCAATTCTGGATGGGTGTAGACTTGTAGCAATGAACTCCAAATTGGTGGGAGCATGAAGACACTTGTTGAATTCGCTAGAGCATCCTGCAGCTTCATGGAGCTGGTCTTTCATTGGCATCCATGATTAAGATGGAATGGCCTCACTCTGAGAATGAGTTTGAGGAATGCAGAGGTTTTAAAGCAGGTGATAATGTGATCACCTCCTGCTGGTATTGACATGCTCTCATTTGGGCCTGTCAGCTCTCTCAGCTGCTCTGATGTTTAATTTCAGGTTTTCGGAACATTTCTTAATGTGAAGTTTGCATCCTGGTTCAGCTTGTTTGTACTTCGGGTGTCCTGTGTTAACATTACGTTAATACACTGTTGTGTAGCTGGCAGACATGCCCCACTTAGCAGCAATGACACCTCAGTTGGTTTCTAACAAAATTTTATTGCTGCATTTATTTACTGTTCTACTGTGCAACAAGAGAATGAGTCCTTCAATCCTGTTATAATTCTGGCCACACAGGTTTGTGTGTGTGTGTGTGTGTGTGTGTGTGTGTGTGTGTGTGTGTGTGTGTGTGTGTGTGTGTGTATATATATGCAGATATGGGTGTGTACACTATAGCTCCAAAAAAGGATTTGTCCAAAAGCTAGAAAAGTTCACAGTTTTGCTTAAGTGTCTTTCAGTGACTCAGAGCCCCTAATGTTTGGTGAGTATGTACATTTACTGGTTAAAGTTTGTTTGCTTGATTTTCACTTAAATATGATAATAATAGTACATTAAAATAAAATATCAGTGCAACCAGACAAAACAAAAGTAAGCGATAGTAATTAAGCAAAACAGATGGAATAATCTAATCACTTATGTGGAACATTTTTTGCCACGCAAATAAATTATTACAATTTCAGGACTACATGTAATGAAAAGTGAGTGGGGCACCTTGAAAAGAGGATTTCTTCCACAAAACACAATAACAACTTTTAGAGTACGTAACATGCGTAACTTGTAGATGATTTGGCTATGAAGCACAGCAGTGCCCTGAGTCCCACTGGCCTATGATATAGAGAAAAGATTAGTATAGTTATTTCTGTTTTATGTTGTGTTAGTGTAAAGGAAGTCCATTTGTTCTGAAGTGAAGTTCAAAATGGAGGTTACAGTGTGACAAGAAATGCATTCGGTAACTTTAAGTGAAACTGTTGAAGTTTAGAAAAAGCAGGTAGCCACATTGCTCCAGGATGAAACAAAATGGAGCCAGGCTAGCAAAGAAATGCAAAGCAACTAGAAGCATTACTTGCAGCAACTGAGCTGATGCAAGAACAAGGAGGGGCTACTAATGCGATAGTTAATGTACTTGTTATATCTGTTGGTACTGTGCCAGCTAGTCTCATGACAACTTTTCATGGGAAAACATATTAGGATGTGTCAGCTTTTCTGGATGATGTTAACGGAGCAGCCTGGTTAGGGAACTCACCCGATGCAGTATGTCATTCTGTGGTTAAGTTATGGTTAACAAGTGACACTAAAATATGTCACATACAATGAAACACTTGGTGAGGCACAGATGTGTAAGCAGCTAGCTGAAGAACTAATCCAATACTATTTTAAACACAATAGTGCTAGATTTTTCAGAGAAAAGCTCATGGGTTTAATGCAGAAACATAGTGAATCAGAAGAGGCATTCTCTGATAGGATTTGTAAGCTGAACCTACAGAAGGCAGAGGCAGACAGAAAGTTCTTGTGGAAAGCAGAGAATAGGCCCTTGGACATATTCATGAGAGCTACTTCAGTGGAACTGTCATGAAGGGTAAGAATGGAGAATCTTAGTTATTTGTCCTGTGCTATGAGAATTGCCATACAGAATGCCAAGGTGTCTTCTCCTCTGATATTAATGTTATAGATATGGACAAATGGGCCACATGAAGAGGCAATATTGCCAGCCACAATGATTTGAATGTGGTGGGGTTGTACATTAGGTGTTGGCTGCAGAAATAGTAACCAGGAAAAGAGCAATAATAAGTAGTGTTTGTTAATTGCAAGCAGAGGTTCCTTGGCCATAGGAAGTCATTCCCAATATAACAGTAAACAGCAATTACAAGTGCAGAGACAGCTTGTTGCTTGTTTGGCACAGTAGGGAACAAGGAGCCTAAATTCTTGGTGGATATTGGAGGCACATGTGTCAGTTGTTAGTCTGGAACTCTTAAGCAAGAGGATACTTCAGTCTCCACACAGCAGGTTACATTGTTAGGGTAACAATTAGACAGAATCGTTGAGGACAATGCTGCTCACTGTTAGAGTTGGGCCTGAAAATTTTAAGCAGTACATGTAGGTGTTGCCACACATTAGTGAAGGATACTGTGCAGTTATGGAACTTGATTTTCTGACTAACATTGTGCACTAATTGATCTTGCACAGTGTATAATCAAACTTGATGCAACTTTGTATCCATTATGGGAGAGAGCGGCTAGTGAAACAACATCGCAAGGTGTGCCTGTCATGAAATGTGTGCACATACATTAATGGTTAATTTGTAGGCTAATGTGCCAGCAGATACAGGAAAACTGATCTGGGTTAGTGTAGGTATAGACTTACTGAGAGAATTGTTATGCATGGTAGAACCATCGACATGCCGCAGAGAATTAGATAAGTTGCTTTGTGTGGTGCACAGGAGTGTAGTATGCATTGCAGATGTAGACGGAGAATTTATGGTTCCCATGAATTTAGACAATTTGGCATGGATGAGATGAGTTTGCCAAAGGACGTAATGGTAGCCAGTTTGAGTGTATTGGAGGAAGACAGTATTGACAGGTCAGGTGACGACCACAGCCACAAGTACACCATTAACAGTTCTGCATTACATGATAAAGTTCAGCACCTGCTAGGGAAAGATAGGGAAGTAATGAAAGCTTTATTGGTTGGGTTTGCCGATTTGTTCAGTGTAGTGGATCCGTTACTAGTGACACTACTACTACTACTACTACTACTACTACTACTGCTGCTGCTGCTGCTGTCATGTGACTAGGGCCTCCTGTCAGGGGTAGACCATTCGCCGGGTGCAAGTCTTTAAATTTGATGCCACTTCGACGACTTGCGCTTCGATGGGGATGAAATGATGATTAGGACAACACAACACCCAGACCCTGAGCAGAAAAAATCTCTGACCCAGCCGGCAATCGAACCCAGGCCCTCAGGATTGACATTCTGTTGCGCTGACCACTCAGCTACCCGGGACGGACACCAGTGACACTGATTATACAGTAGAAAATACTAACAGGTAATAATGCTCCGATGTACACTCCTGGAAATGGAAAAAAGAACACATTGACACCGGTGTGTCAGACCCACCATACTTGCTCCGGACACTGCGAGAGGGCTGTACAAGCAATGATCACACGCACGGCACAGCGGACACACCAGGAATCGCGGTGTTGGCCGTCGAATGGCGCTAGCTGCGCAGCATTTGTGCACCGCCGCCGTCAGTGTCAGCCAGTTTGCCGTGGCATACGGAGCTCCATCGCAGTCTTTAACACTGGTAGCATGCCGCGACAGCGTGGACGTGAGCCGTATGTGCAGTTGACGGACTTTGAGCGAGGGCGTATAGTGGGCATGCGGGAGGCCGGGTGGACGTACCGCCGAATTGCTCAACACATGGGGCGTGAGGTCTCCACAGTACATCGATGTTGTCGCCAGTGGTCGGCGGAAGCTGCACGTGCCCGTCGACCTGGGACCGGACCGCAGCAACGCACGGATGCACGCCAAGACCGTAGGATCCTACGCAGTGCCGTAGGGGACCACACCGCCACTTCCCAGCAAATTAGGGACACTGTTGCTCCTGGGGTATCGGCGAGGACCATTCGCAACCGTCTCCATGAAGCTGGGCTACGGCCCCGCACACCGTTAGGCCGTCTTCCGCTCACGCCCCAGTGGTGTCGCGACAGGCGTGAATGGAGGGACGAATGGAGACGTGTCGTCTTCAGCGATGAGAGTCGCTTCTGCCTTGGTGCCAATGATGGTCGTATGCGTGTTTGGCGCCGTGCAGGTGAGAGCCACAATCAGGACTGCATACGACCGAGGCACACAGGGCCAACACCCGGCATCATGGTGTGGGGAGCGATCTCCTACACTGGCCGTACACCACTGGTGATCGTCGAGGGGACACTGAATAGTGCACGGTACATCCAAACCGTCATCGAACCCATCGTTCTACCATTCCTAGACCGGCAAGGGAACTTGCCACCCAACGTGCTCTAGAAGGTGTAAGTCAACTACCCTGGCCTGCAAGATCTCCGGATCTGTCCCCCATTGAGCATGTTTGGGACTGGATGAAGCGTCGTCTCACGCGGTCTGTACGTCCAGCACGAACGCTGGTCCAACTGAGGCGCCAGGTGGAAATGGCATGGCAAGCCGTTCCACAGGACTACATCCAGTATCTCTACGATCGTCTCCATGGGAGAATAGCAGCCTGCATTGCTGCGAAAGGTGGATATACACTGTACTAGTGCCGACATTGTGCATGCTCTGTTGCCTGTGTCTATGTGCCTGTGGTTCTGTCAGTGTGATCATGTGATGTATCTGACCCCAGGAATGTGTCAATAAAGTTTCCCCTTCCTGGGACAATGAATTCACGGCGTTCTTATTTCAATTTCCAGGAGTGTATAAGAAACCATACCGAGTCCCAAAGCAATTACAAGAGCTAATAGATGAATTCATTGACCAGCAGCTGGCTGATTGAATCATTGAGGATATTTATAGTCCTTAGAGAGAGTGCGAACATTCCATTGTGCCCAAAAATTCATCAAGTCTTAACTGAAAAATATAGGTTCTGTTGCAATTATCGCTTTTGAAATGCAAAAACTGTCACCGATGTATATCCCATCCTGAACATCACACACACACTACAGTCTGTGTCAGTGTAAATACTTTTTGTCTATGAATTTGAAGAGTGGTTACCACCAGCTTTAAGTAGTTCCAGAAGACCAGCCAGAGACAGCTTTTTTCACACCAAGGGGACATAACCAGTATTTTACAATGCTGTTTGGACTAAAAAACATACTTGCTACTTTTCAGAGACTTAAATGGAGTGCTTCACAGATTGAAACCTAATAAATGCATGGTTTATCTTGATGACATAATTCTATTTTCAAAGGATACAGAACAATACTGAAATGATTGGAAGATGTCTTTAAATGACTATGGACAGTACACTTAACACTCAGTGCCAATAAATGCCATTATGCTCAAACAGAAGTAAACTGTTTGGGACCTCATAATTAGCCAGGAAGGAGTAAAGATTGATCCACGCTTAATATCAACAGTTCATGATTTGTACCACCACAGATGGCAATACACAATTTGCTTTAGGCTTCTGTAATTATTATAGGAAATACATAATTGTTTTTGCACAAATTGGTGAGCCCTTGAATTGCCTTTTAAGAAAAGGAGTAAAATATGAGCGGTCAGTAGTGTGTCAAGCCACATTCAAGAAACTGAAGCATGCTTTAGCATCCAGTCCTGTGTTGGTAACTCCAAACTTTAGAGTTCATCCTATCCTGCAACACAAGCAGGATCACAATTGGTTGTGTTTTGAGCCGAATCATGGGTGATAAGGAACATTCAGTGGCATATGCACTGAGACAGTTAAGTAGAGGGGAATGCAATTATTCACCAAAAGTACAAAGGATGTTAACTGTTATTTATTGTGTTACATCCTTTTGCTGTTGTTTTTTAAGGCAGTGACTTTTGCTTCGCTTAAGCGGCTGTTGGGATCGATAGATCCATCTTGTAGATTAATATGGCGGGCACTTAAATTAAATGAGTTTAATTATGAGGTAGTGCATAAATCTGAGAAAGTACATACTAATGCAGACATGCCAAGTAGAAAAATTGAGAGCTCTACAAGCACTAGGCAAAAGCTGTCAGAAAGACAGAAAGTGCAGACAACGGACTTGTTGCGCTTCTAGGTCAAAGCCACAGTTGGTATCACATCATGTTTTGCTGTACAGAAATTTGAAGTATGGACCACTCATGGTGGTTTGTGCAATATTTAGAAGTGAAGTGTTGCAACAGGCTCATGATCACTTCTTGGTTGGTCATGGAGGATGTAGAATGACAGATAGACACATAGCACAAAAGTTTCGGTGGAGAAACAGAAAGGAAGTTGTTGACCAAGACATGAAAGACTGTGTGACGTGTGCAGATTTGAGTGACTGATGTGTGCCATTGTTAAGATTATCAGAAGTGACAAAACTTTTTGAAATGTTTGGTTGAGATATTCTTGGGCCTTTTCATTGGACAGCAGCTGGTAACAAGTATATTCTAATGATAATGGTTCATTTTTCCTGGTTCATAGCAATGATAGCAATTCTGGACCAGTGAGTAAGCACAGTCATGAATGCTAACATTTGGTGTTCCTCATACTATAACAACAAATCAGGGTACAAATTTTATGTCAGACATTTTTGAAGCAGTTGTGTTGGCTGCTTGTATCCGGAAACTTCGCACTAGTCCTTTCTGCTCACAAGCCAACAGTCATACTGGATGGATTCACCATACAATTTCGAAGATGTTAAGCCATTATAATAACTGGGCTATATATGTACAATATTTGTCTTAGTATACAATTAAAAAATACACAGATTACAGGTCTTTCACTATGCAATGTCGTATATGGTGGAAATGTTCCACTTCCTTTCGAGGTTCTGAAATTAATGAAGAGTCAATGAAAAAGTTCGTGGTACTGATAAGAAAAGTTTGGTGGAAGGTCAAACGAACAAATACAAGAGCACTTGAACTCCAAGAAAAGAAGGGTTAGTGTATGGGATACTTGCTGCAATATCGAGTAGGTTTGTGAGTCTAGGTAACTAACCCATACACACCAACACAAAAAACTAACAACTCTTTAACTACGTATCAGGATCCATATCAGGTGAAAGATGTGACATTGCCAGTGAAGGTGAAGGTATAGTTTGCAATGAAAACATCAGTTATTCATGCAAGCTTAGTTAGAAATATCACTAGAGTGGTAGACATTTTGCTGCATATTCCAACAACAGAGATGGTACAGAATAAAAACTCTAGGAAGATGAAGAAGCCAGTAGTTAGAATTTTTTCGCAATTCACGTAGCATACCCTACACATTAAAAACAAGTGTTTAGTTTCCTTTTGTTAATTATGTACTTTTTTTCCACTCAACCATTAGGTTTTTTTTGTTTTGTTTTGGGGATTTAGTTCTGGGTGGCTAAATGAGTTTGTATTGCATATATTCAGTAGTACACACATAAAAAAAAAAATTTGCGTCACCTTGGTTCCAAGAGTTCCAGATCCTGTACCAAAAACTGGAATAAAGATCAACATAAACATCATTTCCACCCTTTTTATTGCTCATGAAAACCACACATTGCATGTTGTACCATCGTACAGCGAGGCCTTAAGAGGTGGTGGTACAGATTGCTGTACACACCGGTACCTCTTATACCCAGTAGCACATCCTCTTGCATTGATACATGCCTGTATTCATTGTGGCATACTATCCACAAGTTCATCAATGCAATGTTGGTCCAGATTGTCCCGCTCCTCAATGGCGGTTCAGCGTAGATTGATTCCTCAGAGTGGTTGGCGGGTCACGTCGTCCATAAACAGCCCTTTTCAATGCTGTTCGGACATGGAGGGGATACAGAGAGACAGGAACTGTCCATGCCATGCTTCGCTCAGACTGCCCAAGGGCTACTACTGCAGTGGATGACCACTACTTATGGATTATGGCTTGGAGGAACCCTGACAGCTTAAGATCTTCGAAATTGTACAGTGAATCCATCCAGTATGAGCATTGGCTTGTGAGCAGAAAGGACTAATGTGAAGTTTCCAGACACAAGCAGCCGACACAACTGCTTCAAAAATGTCTAACATAAAATTTGTACCCTGATTTGTTGTTATAGTATGAGGAACACCAACAACATTTTCAAAATTCAGGCATGTTCTTTAGGGTTCATCTCTGAAGGCCACTCTAGTCGAGCGATGTCATTATCTTGAAGGAAGTCATTCACAAGATGTGCACAATGGGTCATGAATGGTCATCCATGAAGACGAATGTCTCGCCAATATGCTGCCGATATGGTTGCACTATCGGGCGGAGGATGGCATTCACATATCGTACAGCCATTACAGCGCCTTCCATGACCAACAGCAGCATACGTCAGCCCCACATAATGCCACCCCAAACCAGAAGGGGACCTCCACCTTACTACACTCGCTGAACAATATGCCTAAGTTGTTCAGCCTGACTGAGTTACCTCCAAACATGTCTCTGACGATTGTCTGGTTGTATCCATATGCAACACTCATCAGTGATGAGAACGTGATGCCAGTACTGAGCGGTCCATTCGGCATGTTATTGGGCCCATTTATACCGCACTGCATGATGTAGTGGTTGGAAAGGTGCACCTCGCCATGGACGTCGGGAGTAAAGTTGCGCATCATGCAGCCTATTGTGGACAGTTTGATTTGTAACATGACGTCCTGTGTCTACACGAAAAGCATTATTCAACATTATGGCGTTGCTGTCAGGGTTCCTCCGAGCCATAATCCATAGGTAGTGGTCATCCACTGCAGTAGTAGCCCTTGGGTGGTCTGAGTGAGGCATGTCTTCGACAGTTCCTTTCTCTCTGTATCTCCTCCATGTCCAAACAACATCACTTTGGTTCACTCCGAGACGCCTGGACACTTCCCTTGTTGAGAACCCTTCCTGGCACAAAGTAATAATGCGGACACAATCGAACTGCGGTATTGACCGTCCAGGCATGGTTGAACTACAGAAACACTGGCTGTGTATCTCCTTCTTGGTGGAACAACTGGAACTGATCGGCTGTCGGACCCCCTCCGCCTAATAGGCACTGCTAATGCATGGATGTTTACATCTTTGGGTGGGTTTAGTGACATCTCTGAAAAATCAAAGGGACTACCTCTGTAATACAATATCCACAGTCAACGTCTATCTTCAGGAGTTGTGGAAACCAGGGTGATGCAAAACTTTTTTTGATTTGTGTATTTTGTTGTGCATTGAAGCTTTTCCGGAAGGAAAATTATGAGAAATTCCTTTCTCTCAGGAAGCATGCCAATATGGGCAGCCAGAAAGAATACTGTAATTTTGCTGCTGCCTCGTACATAAGCGAATTATGGCATCAGCCTCTTGAATCTAACCAGTCATCGGTGGACACTTGATGTAACGCTGAATGTTTGGAAGATAAGAAATGAGGTGCATGAGTTAGAAGTTACCTTTGGGGAATTGCAGGAAGAAGCAGGAAAAGAGGGAATTCCAGTAGAATAGAGGGAAATACGTGGATTGCAACACTCTTACAAGAACACTCAATAGAACATTTGAAGCAGGTAATCAACCTGCTGGCAAAGACATTGATTCAGAGAAGAGAGGATGGATAAACACAGGTGCGAAATTTTGAAGACATTGTTTGGAAAAGCAGATGATGAAGATCTCAAAATATAAATAACATTCAAGGTCAGGTACAACCAGTAGCAGAGTTTATGAGGTGTAAGGCGGAATGGCATACCAGCCAGATGATGAAAATGGAACATGCTGTACTAAATAACACAAAAGTGGTATGGGAACTGGCAATGGACTTGATGCAGTACACTAAAAGCAATAAGTAGATTATAAATGAAGATCTTAAAAGGGTCCAGAAACAACTACATGAAATACCGTATTTTATAGACTATAAGATGCTGTGGACTGTAAGATGCACCTTAATTTTTAAGCATTTTAATGATATTTTTACCATTTTTATTATTAGATTGCAAAGCCAGTTTATAAAACTGAACTGACCTTAAAATCCCTGAAAAATGTAATCTTCTAGTTGGCCATTTTGCATTCAGTCCTGTATTTGCTCATTCAGTCTTCCTGACTTTTTTCAGTTCATCATTACTAGCCTGCCAATCGTGAATGGTTTTTTCTGTTGGTGGAGTGCTGAAAAGCTATTCAGCTTCTCTGTTTCCACGTTGTTATAAATTTGCTATTACTTTCCATTTACAGCGTGCGTCATATGAATACTTTTTATTTATTTATTTATTTTTTCACTAGAAAAATAGCTACTAACAAGAATATTGTACTGTTACCAAAACACAAATCACTTTCATTTCAAGTTCACCAGCACTGTTGAGTGCAGTGACGCATCGTAGTCTGGGTTTGTGATGGTGGGGCAGGAGGCAAGCAGTGTTAGCAAGCTTATGAATACTCACAACTTACATTCATGACATCAATGCACTGTTGCTACCAGTTAAATCTGGTGTTGTCAGATAGAGATAGGTTTCCCGCAACATCGAATGTATGGTCATTTTTAAGACTGGCATGAATTTTAAATCAAACGCTGGACTTTTTATATTAATTTCAAATATAAGACATACCTGAATTTTGGAGGCAATTTTTCAAAGAAAAAAGTGCGTCTTATAGTCCGTAAAACACAGTAGATGGGCAAATAGCTGTAGCCAGACTGTTACGGATTTTGACAGATAGTGTCAGTGACGTGAGACTGGAGGCAGTAACATTGCAGGAATCTATTTTGTCATGCCATACTTGGGCAGCTAAGTGCTACACTGTTGCCACTTCAGCAGTTCGTAGCAGGAATATGAAAAGCGCAAAAGGATTTTATAACTGAGTTGCGGCATATAGTGTAACCAACTCAGGACAACTTAGCATTATTTTTCCACATGTCAGTAGTTGTGAGAACAGATGGAGCGCAACTACATGTGTCAATGCTTTTCTTGTAGTAGGTTTAAACAGCCAATATCAGTGTTTTATTATACATGCTTATTCTGTGAAATGGAACACAGTAGGAAAATGGCCATGAGTACACACACTAGTGAAGTACTGATAATTTCAGAAAACAGGGAAACATATGTGCTTATGATGAGGAAGAAGTTATGGGATTCCCAGTTGGAGAGTAATACGCTGTGTCCAACCAGAGTGGTCCGAACTGACATGCATGCCTGTAAGTAACAATTGTTCCTGGTGAAATATGAAGAAACAGAGTTTTGGAGGGAAGTATTAACACCTTATCTGCATTTCCAAAGAATGGCCGCACAGTGGATATATTTGTTATGTACTCCAGAAATCATAAAAAAGAATTGTTGCAAAAAAGGAAAGCACCGGGTATGTCCAAAATGGAGGTAAAAAATAGTGAAATCTTAAGAACTGGAACAGTTTGTGATACACCTGGAACAACTTTTTGCTTACCAGCAAGTGTTACAAATACAACAGACTTGAAACACCCATTGCTGTTTTGGCCAGAGAAGTCATTAGAGACACTGCCAAAACTTACTATTTTTAAATGATACCCTGAACCCAGATATCGTTGCTCAGCAGCTAATAGCATTGAAGAAGAGACAGATTTCCACAGAACAGATGTTACAACACATCCAACAGTACTGTGAGAGGCAGCATAATTAGGTTAGGAACATAAGTACTATAGGGGTTCTAGTTGTCATTTGTGTAATTTACACTTTCTACTAGGAAAAACTATAGAACACCCAGAATTATCTGTGCATGGATTACCCATTGCTGGGTTTGACAATGTGGCAGAAAATACTACAGAGTAGTTAGAGTGAATCATAAATCTAATCATCAGGAAGTAGGAGTAAGGAAGTGATTATGAAATAGTGCTGTATTTCAAGAGCATTAAGATTTGTGAGATTTACTTTGATTTTTGTAACAGGGATATTCCATGAAGGACAGATTAATAAGACATACAGAATAGTAGAAAGGTGTGAAAATTTGGGACGTATCTGATAAAGGATTGGGGAATGTTGCTCAGTAGAATAGTAAGTAAGTGCAGAAGTAAAACTTTATTGGAAACCAACTGAGATGTTGTTAAGTGAGGCACATCTGCCAGCTACACAGCAGTTTTGTAACCAAATACTAACATGAGGGGAACAAAGTACAAACAAGCTTGCAGCTTCTTTTATCAGACTATGAAACTGTGTGTGAGAGAACCCAAGAAAAGTAGAGTCAGCACTTTTACAACAGTGCAGGGCAGACAGAATGCTCTACTGTAACGAGGCTAAATGTATTAACTTCACCTTGCGATGTCACAAGAATGCCTGTTGGGATGCAAACATAAAGGAACGCTCTGAAACCCTTAAGTTAAAGCAGTCAAGAGTGCTGACAGGCTCAGAAGTGAGAACACATTCAGTCACCAGTGGATGGGGGGAATCATGTCATGGCCAGCTGTAAAACCTCTACACCCTCCACCTCCCCCTCCTATGCATTCTCAGAGTGAGACTGTTCCAGCTGCATCACGGATACCAATGGCAGACCAGCTCTATTAAGTTGCAGGATGCTCTGGTGAATTAAATAATTGACTACAAGATCTGCTGTCAATTTGGAGTCCACGGCTTTAAGTCCATCCAACTGTGGATAGGACTTATGATCTGCAAGGCACAGTACTGCCAGTCATAATGGTGATGGACTGAGGATGGAAGCGGGGTGATCTTCTGCAGATGACAAATTGATCTGTCCATCTGCAAGCTGTTCAGCTTGGGTGCTGGGTGTCTGTGTTGTGACTACTGGTGCATTACAAATACTACCTTACCAGGTATATGCTGGGACCACCACTCAGGCTGACTTTCATATTGCTGCTGAGTCTTCTGTCTTCACGCCATGTCAATAACCAACTACAGGGATAAGTAGTAGTCTGGGATCAAGTGTTAGCACAGCTTCATGCATCGAGAGTGCTGAGGCTCTGACAGGCATTCACAGTCACGCTAGGCTGTGAAGATGAGTGACACTGCACCCTCTTACTAGCCACAGCAATGACTACAGACACTGTCAGGACCTGTGCTCAGCAAGTTCCTCACACTTTCAAGCAACATAGTTGCTGCTAAGAAGATGGTGTGATTGTAAAATGTTTGCCAATTAAGGATTGTTAATTGAATGATGTTTCATTAGCATTCCATGCTCCACAGAATCATTCATCTCTGCTCTTTGTTACCTCCTGATAACAACACGACCATGGCTCAGGTCGTAACACTCTGCTAGCTCCGTGCCTCACACACAGCTCAACGACTGCCCCAGGACCTCAGTTTCTCTCATACTGCAACCTACCTGGAGCCAGAATGAATCACCATTCCCAGTGCTGCATTTATCTCCTGTGCAGTTATTCTCTCTTCCTCCCACATTCCTGTCCCAACTGTCAACAGTCCTACACCAGCTTTCCCTCCCACTACCTACCTATTCTTCCCTAACCCACTATAAACAGCATAACCCGTCACCCCTGTTGAGCTGCTGTGCCAGAATGATATAAGCAGGGGGCACAATGTAGCTGTGTGTGTGTGTGTGTGTGTGTGTGTGTGTGTGTGTGTGTGTTTTCTCTATAGCTAGGGAAAAAAAAGGCATCCAAAAGTTAGCAAAGTTCTCAGTTTGGTTTACATGCCTCTCAATTACTCAGCATTTACAGTATTCAGTGAGCTCTTACCTTTACTCCTTCAGTTATTTACATTCCACCAAGACTTTCCATTAAAAGATTTAAGATACGTAAGAATTTGCAAACTTTGCTAAAACTGTTTTGAACTGTTATCTTTCCTTTCAGGCAAAATATGGCACTGCTGGACCTGTTGTCATTAGCAAAGGAAGCCCAGTTAAAGGAGCAAAGACAGGCATGGGAAGACAGAATTCTGGTCCTAGCACATCAGCGGCTCCTGTACCTGTTCCCCCACCAAGGAGTGTGCAATCAGGTTGAGTATCATAGCCATATAAAACAAATCACTTGTTTCAAAATAGCTACTCATTTGGAGGGAACACAAATGATATAAGTATAACTCTAACTATTGATTGGTTGAAGCAAGTTAGTCACAGTCTGCGAATAAAAGCATCTACACATTAACTGAGAGGGATGTTACAGATGCAGTGATAAAGCCAGTACCTAGGAAAATTTGGAAACATTTACACTGTGAAGGGGACAATATAAAGTTCTTGTTCTGGCATAGAAAGAATGTTGATATCAGTTATCATAGAGTTGTACTGTAATGTAATTCAGGTGTAAAACTGATATATGGAGCAGCTTTTATTTGTGCAGCTTTTTAAAGGAATAGTGTTGTTCATTTTGTGTTCAAATAGATGCAAATGAATAATATCATGTTGAAAAACTGTCATTTATGGTTTATTGCCAACTAGAATTCATGCAAAGTTGATGGAGACTCATAAGGTATCCTGTATATTTTCAGTAGTTAAAAATGGATGATTGAGTTCAAGTTTAGTGTTACTTGTCCCAAAGATGATCCATATGAATAACAGCCTAGAGTTGCAACCACTTTTGAAAATATTGATTAAGTGCAAGGGGCGTATGAAAAGTCAGTGCAAAGTCCGAGAGATGGCTCCACTGGCGCATATCGATGTCATGTGTAGTTTGTAGCATCTTTGGAAAGAATGCACACCAATTTCAGCCATATTGGTCTATTTCTTTGTGTTTGGCTTTTGTGTGAATCAAGGAAGTAGAGTGATTGTCAAAAAATGAACAAAGAAGAATTTCATGTGATAATTACACTCAGGAGACTAAAGAGAAGCTTGATAAACATTACGTAGCTCTGCACCTTCAATTAGAACAGTTTATAAGTGGTTTCAAAATTTTCGGAGTTACCATATGGGCAAAAGTGATGCTGAACGTTCTGGACGCCCTGTGGAGGTTACGACTCCAAAAATCATTGATAAAATCCATGATGTGGTGATGGATGACAGAAGAGTTAAAGTGCGTGAGATTGCTAGTGCTGTGGGCATCTCAAATGAACGGGTACATAATATTTTGCATAAACATTTCGACATGAGAAAGCTATCCACAAGATGGGTTCCACGATTGCTCACGCTTGACCAAAAATGGAATCGTGTGAAGTGTTGCAAGGATGGTTTTCAGCTGTGCAGGAAGAATCCAGAGGGCTTTAAGCATTATTTCTGCACTGTGGATGAAACATGGATACATTACTATACTCCTGAGACCAAAGAACAATCTTAATAATGGGTTACCAAGGGAGAATCTGCACCAAAAAAGGTGAAGGCCATTCCTTCGGCCGGAATGGTTATGGCAACTGTCTTTTTGGGATTTGCAGGGGATAATCCTCATCTACTATCTGGAAAAGGGTAAAACTATTACAAGCGCATGTTGTTCATCGTTACTGGACCATTTGAAAACCGAGCTGCAAGAAAAACGCCAACGATTGGACCGCAATAAGTCCTTTTCCACCACGACAATGCACCAGCACACACCTCAGCAGTTGTCGTAGCAAAATTAATGGAAATAGGATTACAACTCGTTTCACATTCCCCCCATTCCCTAGACTTGGCTCCCTTGGACTCCTATTTGTTCCCCAGTTAGAAGAAATGGCTGGTGGGATAAAGACGAGGAGGTGATTGCAGCAACTAATAGCTATTTTGCAGGCTTGGACAATTCCTATTATTCGGAAGGGAACAACAAATTAGAACAGCGTTGGACGAAGTTTATAAGTCTAAAAGGAGACTAAATCAAAAAATGAATAGGTTTACCCCAAAGACGTAAGTAGTTTTTATTTTTGCATGGACTTTTTAAACGCCCCTCGTATACCGTATGGCATTACTAGTAGGGTGAATGCCATAGATATATCAGGAGAAAGAGTATCAGACATTTTATGTAAAGAATTATCTGCAAGAAAGTTGTGTGTAATACGGGTGCTGTATCTGTTGAAGTCTGACAAAAAAAAGAAGTGAAAACAACATTTCTCAGAAATGTTGCAACTATTTTATAAAGAATCCAAACGGTGTCCTGTGCTAGTATGTAGAACAAAGTGGGAATCACGAGGTGCGACAATAAAACAATGAGACTGATGTGAAAGAAAATGTTGCTTACCGTTTTAGTCAAGTTTAGTGTTGTCTCCTTCAAAGTAGTTCCCTTCTGATTGTACACACTTTTTCCAGTGCTTCTGCCATTGGTGGTAACATTTCTGGAACTCATCTTCGGTAATATCCTCCAAGACCCTTGTCACAGCTTTTTGGACATCTTGTGTTGTTTGAAAATGGTGTCCCTTGACCACCATTTTGACTCTTGGAAATAGAAAAAAGTTGCACAGAGCAATATCTGGTGAATAAAGTGGCTGTGGTAGTACTGAAATTTGTTTTGAGGTTAAAAATTGCTGTACTGGCAGAGCAGTATGTGATGGCGCATTATCGTTATTTTTGCACAATTCTTTCTCATACCAAAATCTCCAGCTATTATTAGACAAACTGTTTCTCGATTGATGTTCAGTTCTTCTGCAATCATTTTCACAGATTATCTTTGATCAGATTGTATGAGATCACACACCCTTGCCAAATTGACATCCGTCCGTGAGGTTGATGGTCGTCCACTGTGGTCTTCATCTTCAACATTCATTCGGCCTTCACTAAACATTTTATGCCAACGAAAAACTTGAGCTCTTGACTTAACCTCCTCTCCAAAAGCCTTCTGAAGCTTACCTTAAGCTGTCGTCGCAGTTCCACCCAGTTTAACGCAAAAAGAAATGGCATACGGTTGCGCAATATTATGCAGTTCCATTTCTGTAACGAGAGACACAAACACGTGTTAACTTATTACAGCACAACTCATGACTGAGGAGTTGCATCGATGTGCCGCTTGGACTAGAAGCAGCTTATAGACCAAGGTCAAAGGTATTGTGCCTACGCAAGCCTGCAGGGTTGCCACATCTTGCAATGAAAATCAGTCTCATTACTTTATTGTGCACCTCGTATATCAAAATGTTAGAAGTAGTCACAGTCAAGCTACGATAGCCCATTACAAACAGTACTGTAAGATGCTTAAAAATGTTACTAGGAAGACAAAAAGTATGTGGTATGCAAATAGAATAGCTAATTCACAGGATAAAATTAAAACCATATTGTCAGTTGTGAAGGAAGTGTCTGGTCAGCAGCACAAAGCCGACAATATAAAGTCAGTTCATAGTAAAAATATTTTTGTTACTGTTAAATCAGATATATGAACAGTATTTAACAATCGTTTTCTGAGCATTTCTGGTAAATAAAATAAAAATTTAGTTTCTACTGGGAATCATATAACTCTCTTGGGAAAATGCCTTTCCGAGGTTGATGTCTGAAATACTCATCTGTGATACAGACAAGGGGGAGATTTAGTCAATAATTAAATCATTGAAGACTAAGGATTCTTATGGATATGATGGAGTGCCTAGCAGAATATTTAAGTGCTGTGCTGCACATGTTAGCCCAGGATTTAACCATATTTGTAATTTTTCCTTTAGGAATGGTCAATTTCCTGAATGATTAAAGTACTCAGTAGAAAAGCCGCTTTATAAAAAGGGAAAAAGGGATAATGTAGACAATTTTAGACCTATTTCTATGCCATCAGTGTTTGCCACAGTTATTGAAAAGGCTGTATATGTAAAGATAATTGATCATTTTATATCACACGATTTGCTATCAAATGTACAGTTTGGCTTTAGAAGTCGTTTAACAACTGAAAATGCTATATTCTCTTTCCTCTGTGAGGTACTGGATGGGTTAAACAAAAGGTTTTGAAAGCTGGGCATATGCTTTTATTTAACTAAGGCGTTTGATTGTGTTGATCACAAAATATTGCTCCAGAAGTTGAACCATTATGGAATATGGGGAGTAGCTCACAATTTGTTCACCTCTTACTTTAGCAACAGACAGCAAAAGGTCATTATTCACGGTATTGAGAACGGCTGTGATTTGGGGTCTGAATGGGGTACGGTCAGGGGGTGCCCCAGGGACCAGTGTTTGGACCACTCCTGTTCCTTATTTACGTAAATGGTATACCCTCTGGTATTAGAGGTAACTCTAAGATATTTCTGTTTGCTGATGACACTAGTGTGGTAGTAAAGGATGTTGTGTGCAACATTGGCTCAGTTTCAAGTAGTGCAGTTCATGACATAAGTTCATGGCTAGTAGAAAATAAACTAACGCTGAATCACAGTAAAACTCAGTTTGTACAGTGTCTATCATACAATTCAACAAAACCTGACATTTCAATTTCACAGAATAGGCATTTGATTAGTGTAGCTGAACAGTTCAAATTTCTAAGTATTCAGATAGGAAATAAACTGCCGTGGAAAGCCCATTTTCAGGATCTTGTTCAAAGACTTAATGCTGCCATTTTGACTATTCAAACAGTATCTGAAGTGAGTGATCATTTGACATCAAAATTGATCTACTTTGCTTATGTCATATGGTATTGTATTTTGGGATAACTCTTCCCATTCTAAAAGGATATTTTTGGCTCGGAAATGGGCAGTTTGGGCAATAAGTGGTGTAAATTCACGAACCTCTTGTCGACCCCTGTTCACAAGTCTGGGTATTTTGACATTGGCCTCTCAATATATTTACATATATTTTCCTTACTGTCCTTTCTTGTTAACAATATTAGCTTATGCCTAAGAATAAGCAGCTTTTACTCAGTTAATACTCGGCAAAATCAAACCTGCATTTGGATCGGACTTCCTTAACTCTTGTGCAGAAACATGTGCAGTATACTGCTGCAACCATTTTCAATAAGCTAACACTAGAATTAATCTTAGCAGTAATCCACACACTTTCAAATCAAAACTGAAGAGTTTCCTCATGGGTTGCTCCTTCTATTCTGTTGAGGAGTTCCTTGAAAAATTAAAGCTGTGGCCTGTGATTTCTGGGAAGATTGCTATTGATTACCTTGGAAAGGGCAAAGCTTTAACTGATGAATAATACGTAAGTCGTCTTGACTGTATGGGTGAAAAAGAGGGCCCTGCCTATTTCCTAGAGTTGAACCCTGTGACTTCTACCTATTCCCACATGGAAAGTAATTTCATGCTGATAAATATGTTGAATCCATTGAAGAGATTGTGACATCCTTTGCTGGGTATTTTGCAGACTTTCCAGAATCACATTTCAGGTATGGATTCTCCGCAGTGGGAAAACATTTGAAAAGGCACATATTGTCTTTCACTGCCCCCACAAGAATTTCCATCTTGTCCCCCACAGGAGGAGCATAGTGCAAGCACCCAGAAAGAAACATTTTGTAGAGTTCTCAGATGTCCATCGTTTGTTACAGGAGCCCTGTGGTATGGAAAGGAAGTGTCTGTATTTAATACCTAGACCATCTGTTTATAATTTAATAGTGAAATGGAAATGTGACTAACTGTCCACAAACCTTAGAATGTTGATAACTTGCTTGAACAAGATGACAAACTTTACTATAACCATCACCAAAAAACTTCACCATCTGTCATAGTGAGGATTCAGTACTTTGACACTCAATATGCTGATGCCATCACCCTTTTCTTAAGATTTTTAAATACTACTGTGAAAAAATTGCTTGAGCGCAAAAAACAGCCCTCTCTGGCAGGAAGCCACCATAACACTTCCATTGAATAATGCAAAACCCTGGATGAAATTGAGCTGTAGTTTTGGCAGATATTTGAATACATTAATCTGCTTCATGTAGTTTACTTCAGGCCAGATACCAATGATGAGACTTACACTGAAAAATTGTACCTTCACTAAAAATGGATGATACAGTGAAGACAAAATGAAATAGAGTGTGTGCTCTCTTTCACCTTTAATCCCTCTGCATATTTAGTGTACTGATAATCTTCAGATCTCACATACATTACTGAAAACTTGCGACACATGTCATACTTAGGCAGTCCCAACCTGCTGTACAGTGAAATACGCAGACTTTTTTGAGGGGTTTCATTTTCAAATACTGATAGGTTTTAATAGGGCCACTCTCATCATTATTGATACAGTCATGATTTTATTTTGCTTCAGTGACTACATACTACAGTAGTGTAATTACAGGATGTATGTGACCCGGGACAACTGGGAGATCCTGGAAAAACCCAGGAATTTTTTCATCCAGGAGAAAACTGGGAAAAACCCGGGAATCTTTTGGAATTCCGGGAATTTTTCATTATTTTAGTTTTCAGTTAAATTTTTGTGAATTTGACTGCTAAGAACCAATACTCAAACAATGGATGTTACTGTATCTCACTACTAGAGAATAATACTGCAGCAATAAAACACAAACGAGAGGAAAAAACCAAAATAAAACTTAAGTTGCAAAGGAAATGTGCCATATACAGTGACAAAATACAGTTCTTATACAAGTGTCTGCCAACAGCAAAATGTGTCAAAGGTTTTAGAAAGACTATGCAATGCTTCATAACAACAAATTGCCTCTGATGAGCGTGACGTCACAACTGTTTACATTAGATTCATTTAAGCAGTTGTGAGCGAGCTCATGCGCATGCGCGGTAGGGTCACATATGGGTTGTATCTTCTGCCGTTTATGGCTACAAAAGTTAGGCTGTTAGCTGTATAAGCAGCAAGCAGCAAACAGCCAGATGCTACCCAGAAAAATTTTACTGTCATGCCCAAGCTGCCAGATTTAGGCGTGTGCAACAGTTACGGATCTAGGAGGTGGGGGGCAAACTGGTATATCTACCCAGGGCGGCAATGTCAGGGGGAAGGGGAGGGGGGGGGGCACGCTCCAAATTCATATTCTTGAGGAAAAAGCCGTGTTTCACAAAGCGCCTAGCATCCAGCGCACGTTGGTTTATCGATTATTCATGTGATATTGAAATGCATCCTTGTTGGTTTTAGAACATTTTTAACACATTCTGAGTTGATTTGTGAATGAATCGTAAGTTGATTATTGGATTCGTACATAGTGTACGTGATGTCTCTGCAAGGGAAATGCCGTCGCATCTAGAATTAAACTTTTCTGCAGACAAAAGGGGACGGTGCTATACGAGCTGAGTGGAATAAAGCCGAATGGGTGAATGCTAATTGCTGTTTATATGGTTGACTGGTTTTGTGAATGATCATTGTTGTTATAATTACTAGTGAAATCCATAGATTCAGGCTACTAGAGTGGAAATTAACGAGTAACAGGAATAACAGGTAAGAAAGATTACATATTATATTCTCAGTGTATCCAAGAAAGTGAAATTTTGACAGAAAATTTTTGCCTGATTGCTACACTATTGAGGGCCAGTTGTACAGTCCCAGATTAGCTGCCACTTAAGTTCTATTCTCAGAATAGCGCGGAAAAGGAGTTGTACGAACTCTTAATAAAGCCTAACCGGAGAATAAACTAGGGACAGCTAAACTGGTGATTGTGGCAGGGTTAGTGAAGTTAATCAGAGAATAAGTTTTGACACTGGCAGGAATAATTACAGAATTGCTGATGATAAGATTGTTTATTAGAATGAGGAAGGGGAAGAAATGGAGACATCACAAAAACTATGGAAGAATATGAGATTCAAAATTGTATTAAAATTCCGTACTGAGAAGTTGAAGTGCATGGATGAAATGTGAAACTATTTCCTAACATAAAGCTTTTTGCTTATAGTAGGCTAATAGGCATTTGATATTGGTATGTCGTGAATTATATTCCGTTATGTTTAAAAATGACCATTTGTGCTAAAACAGTCTCATTTATTTGGCTTGTGTTACAATTGCTGCAATATTAGGCAGGCCTATTTCATTTTATCTAGCAGACAGTGACAAAATACACGTAATCAGATCGAGAAACCACACCAGTCTTGGGTACTATTTTTATTAACAGCTGTTTCAGTATTAGACAGTGACATTTTGTTTTTTCATGTAGCAAAATGTTTGATGAACTTTGATGAGGTAATAGATTCCTTTACAGAAAGGAAAGCATGTCATGTAAAGCTGTAGCAACATTAGAGAGAAAAAAAATTCCAAGACTGAAGGATTGAAGAAATGTGTACTGTTGTGCTTGTCTCTTGTCTTTACTGGTTTTATGTATCCTATATTTAATTTTATGTCACACAAAACAGAAGTTATTAGCTAATCGACAATAAAGAGTGCAAATTTTCGGAAGAGTTCTTGTTCTCTCGGTTACAAAAATTTAGTTTTTCTTAAGAGATGTCAAACTAGCCGACTGGGAGCAGGAGAGGCACTACAGGTCAGTTTAATTGCCACTGTCCTGAACATAGTTTGATGGCATCCATTACAAAATATTACACGTTTGAAATCCACAGAGAGAAATACAGTGACGTGTGATAGATGAATGCTGTGTAAAGAGGAGTGGCACTCTTAAGACCAAATAACATGTCTTACATTTCCTCAAACACATATGTTTTATGTATGAGACTCTTCAGAAAGATGTGTGCTACAAAATGAACATCTTTTTGAAAATTTGGTTTTTTAATTTTTTTGCGTGTATTGGTGGGGAGGCTTGCGTGCCTCGATGACACAGATAGCCATACCGTAGGTGCAACCACAATGGAGGGCTATCTGTTGAGAGGCCAGACAAACATGTGATTCCTGAAGAGGGGCAGCAGCCTTTTCAGTAGTTGCAGGGGCAACAGTCTGGATGATTGACTGATGGGGCCCTGTAACACTAACCAAAACGGCCTTGCTGTTGTGGTACTGTGAATGGCTGAAAGCAAGGGGAAACTACAACCATAATTTTTCCCGAGGGTATGCAGCTTTACTGTATGATGAAATGATGATGGCGTCCTCTTGCGTAAAATATTCCGGAGGTAAAATAGTCCCCCATTTGGATCTCCAGGTGGGGACTAATCAAGAGGACGTCATTATCAAGAGAAAGAAAACGCGTTCTACGGATCAGAGCGTGGAATGTCAGATCCCTTAATCGGGCAGGTAGGTTAGAAAATTTAAAAAGGGAAATGGATAGGTTAAAGTTAAATATAGTGGGAATTAGTGAAGTTCGGTGGCAGGAGGAACAAGACTTTTGGTCAGGAGAATACAGGGTTATAAATACAAAATCAAATAGGGGTAATGCAGGAGTAGGTTTAATAATGAATAAAAAATAGGAGTGTGGGTAAGCTACTACAAACAGCATAGTGAACGCATTATTGTGGCCAAGATAGATACGAAGCCCACACCTACTACAGTAGTGTAAGTTTATATGCCAACTAGCTCTGCAGATGATGAAGAAATTGATGAAATGTATGATGAGATAAAAGAAATTATTCAGGTAGTGAAGGGAGATGAAAATTTAATAGTCATGGGTGACTGGAATTTGGCAGTAGGAAAAGGAAGAGAAGGAAACGTAGTAGGTGAATATGGATTGGGGCTAAGAAATGAAAGAGGAAGCCGCCTGGTAGAATTTTGCACAGAGCATAACTTAATCATAGCTAACACTAAGTTCAAGAATCATGAAAGAAGGTTGTATACATGGAAGAACCCTGGAGATACTAAAAGGTTTCAGATAGATTATATAATTGTAAGACAGAGATTTAGGAACCAGATTTTAAATTGTAAGACATTTCCAGTGGCAGATGTGGACTCTGACCACAATCTATTGGTTATGAACTGTAGAATAAAACTGAAGAAACTGCAAAAAGGTGGTAATTTAAGGAGATGGAACCTGGATAAACTGACTAAACCAGAGGTTGTACAGAGCTTCAGGGAGAGCATAAGGGAACAATTGACAGGAATGGGGGAAATAAATACAGTAGAAGAAGAATGGGTAGCTTTGAGGGATGAAGTAGTGAAGGCAGCAGAGGATCAAGTAGGTAAAAAGACAAGGGCTAGTAGAAATCCTTGGGTAGAAGAACACATACTGAATTTAATTGATGAAAGGAGAAAATACAAAAATGCAGTTAGTGAAGCAGGAAAAAAGGAATACAAATGTCTCAAAAATGAGATCTATAGGAGATAGGAAGTGCAAAATGGCTAAGCAGGGATGGCTAGAGGACAAATGTAAGGGTGTAGAGGCTTATCTCACGAGGAGTAAGATAGATACTGCCTACAGGAAAATTAAAAAGACCTTTGGAGAAAAGAGAACCACTTGTATGAATATCAAGAGCTCAGATGGAAACCCAGCTCTAAGTAAAGAAGGGAAAGCAGAAAGGTGGAAGTATTATATAGAGGGTCTATAGTAATTCCAATCCCAAAGAAAGCAGGTGTTGACAGATGTGAAAATTACCGAACTATCAGTTTAATAAGCCACAGCTGCAAAATACTAATGCGAATTCTTTACAGACGAGTCGAGGCACATGAAAGGGAAGCAGTGGTTGGGAATGGAGTGAGACAGGGTTGTAGCCTCTCCCCGATGCTGTTCAATCCGTATATTGAGCAAGCAGTAAAGGAAACAAAAGAAAAGTTTGGAGTAGGTATTAAAATCCATGGAGAAGAAATAAAAACTTTGAGGTTTGCCGATGACATTGTAATTCTGTCAGAGACAGCAAAGGAATTGGAAGAGCAGTTGAATGGAATGGACAGTGTCTTGAAAGGAGGGTATAAGATGAACGTCAACAAAAGCAAATCGAGGATAATGGAATGTAGTCGAATTAAATCGGGTGATGCTGAGGGAATTAGATTAGGAAATGAGACACTTAAAGTAGTAAAGGAGTTCTGCTATTTGGGGAGCAAAATAACTGATGGTGGTCGAAGTAGAGAGGATATAAAATGTAGACTGGCAATGGCAAGGAAAGCGTTTCGGAAGAAGAGAAATTTGTTAACATCGAGTATTGATTTAAGTGTGGAAGTCGTTTCTGAAGGTATTTGTATGGAGTGTAGCTATGTATGGAAGTGAAAACATGGACAATAAATAGTTTGGACAGGAAGAGAATAGAAGCTTTCGAAATGTGGTGCTACAGAAGACTGCTGAAGATTAGATGGGTAGATCACATAACTAATGAGGAGGTATTGAGTAGAATTGGGGAGAAGAGGAGTTTGTGGCACAAATTGACTAGAAGAAGGGATCGGTTGGTAGGACATGTTCTGAAGCATCAAGGGATCACCAGTTTGGTACTGGAGGGCAGCGTGGATGGTAAAAATCATAGAGGGCTACTTTCAACTGTTCACTGCGTTTCAAGTGCATGTTTTCATCTTCTAGCAGGTATGGCATTATGCCATAATAAAGATCCATACATGAGATAATACAGTACTGGTACTCCAAGAAAATTTGTCGGAATCTGGACACACAAATGTGCACTTTATGCTGAATTATGCATTTTAGTATGAGTCACAAAATTTTGATGCTCTTTGAGTGTCCTCCAATGTCTTGTTTCTTTTATGACATAATGTAAGGTCTTTTAATGTTTTACATGTACGAAAATACGGGCTTCCTGTGTCATCATAGCTGCACAAGTGCGGTGACATCTGTTACCTAGCTCTCTCTGGCAAGTGCTGAAACGAATCTATTACTTACATTTTGCGGGAAAGTATTGCGAATGGTTGTTTGAAAAGTGTTACCTTCAAAGTAAATTTCCTCTTACGCAAGAGGAACTATTGCAAAAATGTATGATGAATTTCTTAAGTCACAGAGGGTGTGACTCTCATTTAAAAATCAGCTCTTGGGGAAGACCATTTAGAATAATTTTGAACCCAGAAGATCAGACATTTATGATGTTGCTAGAAAATTTTACTGGCACATTTGTGTGATGTATCTTACAGTGTGACACACGCAAAGTTCAACATTATTTGTGAAAGTTTAGCTTCTCTTGCAGCTTATTAGTCTTAGAGACCAATATTATATGTGAAAGTTTTTTTTTCTTGTAGCAACACTATGTATATTAATTTAAATCATTAACTTTTCCTGTTTTTGTGTTCACACTGCTTAACAGTGATGTTGCTATTGGCTGACTACATCACGTGTTCTATGCTCTGAATATCCGCTGTCATCGGCTGGCAAGATCACGTGACATGAGCTATGACTGGCTTACAAAAGCACATCGCAGTCTCGATTTCAATGTCTCGGAAAGTAACATGCGGTGTTTGGTGGAATTCGAATTTATACTTTTGTAATACGAAAATAGGCAGTGTAGATGTTGCTGCACATTGTAGATCTTTTGAAAACATATTTTTTCCCTGAGTTTCGTTTTCTAAAGTGCTGGGAAATTCTACGCAGATGCATAAAACCATAACCATTCAAAGGATTGATAAGTTTTACAGTTCTGAGGAAAAGTATACTGTCACTTAACACAGAAAAGGTGTATTTTCACCCAGGAGAAAAAGTGCATTTTTAACCAGGAAATCCAGGAATTTTTTTCCTTGTCCGCATATACACCCTGAATTAAGAAGGAAAAGTATTGTTTGCCATGTAAGCATGTTTCCAATTATCAGGGAATGTCAGCAGCATTGAAAGTATTGAGGAATGAAATAATCAGAAACCTACCCACTCATGTTTGAATTTTTATGGTTAGTCAAAAAAATATGTAGTAGTTCATCACATAAGCTTGCCTACATTTCTTTGACTCATTTCCACCTGTTGTTATAATTTTTGAGGGCATGGCAACAGAAAATAATAACCTATGTATTTTACATGTACAGGTATGATTTTAAAGTGTCTTAGTATCAAGCCATTTCTTCCTTCATTTTTTCTGGCTCACTGTTGCAAATATTATGTGTGTTTGCTTGCGCTGCATCCTCGTTAAAAATACATTGTCTCTTGTATAAGCAGCTCTTCAGTTTGTTTTCATCTATTAGTCTGGCTATTCTCAAGATTCAGTTTATATTTAAGGTTCCTTTGTTATTCAGTAATAGTGTTTGTGTGTTTTGTAGGGTTCTAAGGCCCTCTGATTGCTCAGTTGCACTTTGACACTTCTCTTCCATATTAAAGTGCCCAGCTTTCTTGACAGTGTGATCATGAGGACTGGAACTTCCAAATCTGGTAGTTGTTTAAACCAAATCCAGAAGCATTCATTTCCACCCTATGAAATTTAGACCACTATCTTAAGAAAGTTCCTTAATTCATGCCGCTCTTCTGGAATACGGATTACTTTTGCAGCTTTCTAAATGAAGTATAGATGCTGCTGGATGACAATAGTTGCTCCACTTTATCTATCCTCTTCTACTTTCAGAACTGTATCCCATTTTGTGTGCAACCCCAGGGTCCTCACATAGTGCTAGCAGTCAAGTCAGTTAGATCAAGACTTAAGTGATATTGTTTCTCTTTCACCCATCGTTTTATTTGACTTGGGAAAGATGGAAACCTCCTTTTCCTAAGTACATGAGGTAGGTAAATATATTGACAGGTTTTCTTTCCTTGTTGTTGGCACCACTACCACTACCACTACCACTACCACTACCCCTACCCCCTTGCTGCCACTGTCTTTGTCATATCTTGTCAAGATAATTACTGAAATAAAATAATAAGTAAACAATATCTATACTCACATTGCATTATTTTCCCCAGTTCAAAACTGAATTATGTATTCTGATACCAAAATCATTAACAAGGTGCCTAGAAATATGAGAGAGAAATTGAGGAATCCCCAGATATTTAAACAAATGTCCGCCTTAGAAATGGGCCAACTTGTTCATCTTTGGGAATTAATTCAATGGTGATCGTTCCTTTTGGGAACCGTTCATTTTTACACATACATTTTGTATCTTATTCAGGAAGCTACATGTATTTTAGATCAATTTCCAGAAAAAATATCAAGTATGCACAAAGTATTACTTCTACATGTTAAGTTCATTGACCCCACCAGGAATGGGTGGACCACATCACACAAGTAATCCATCATGCCGCTGACTTATCTATCCAATAGTCTACAGGTCATCTTAGGAGGCAACCTCTACCTTGGTGGTCTGAGGAGTGCTTTTTAATGATCCAGGATAGGCTTGCAGCTCTTTGACGATTTAAATACCACCCAACTCCAGACAGCCTCACAGCCAAGGCTTGAAGCATAATTAAGGAGAGTAGGAAAGGTCATGGAAAACGTTCCTAGACTCTGTCTACCATTCCACTTGTTCTACATAGGTATGGGAAACCATTTGGAGGATTTCCAGTAAACACAGGCGTTTACCAATAGCAGCAGTCTCCAAACGATGCTCAGAGACATTGCTGAGATGCTGGCAGAGCATTTTGCAAAGCTACTACCCATTCCAACCAGTATCTGGCGTTCCATCACTACTGTGCATTTGTAGCAAGGGGCAAGTTAGACTTTGGAGCCAACAGTTATCTGGGCTCTACAACTCCCTTTTCTCCATGTGGAAGCTGGAATTGGTCCTGTCTGAGATGTGTAACACTGCACCCAGTCATGATCAAATCAAGTACTGCATGCTTTGTCATTTGCCACCAGCATCAAAGAAAATCCTCGTCAACTCTTTTAATCTTAAATGGCACACAGGCAACTTCCTCAACTTGTGGAGGGAGGCAATTCTGATATCTCTCCTCAAACCAGGAAAGTTACATGAATATCACCTTAATGAACTGTGTAGGAAAGACCTTGGAGCGAATTGTTATCCGTCATCTGGTTGTTACAGATCAGACAACTCCTTAGCCAACTTCAGTGTGGATTCCAGAGATTTAAGTCAACTGTCAACAACCTGACCCTGCTAGAGGCAACTATTCAGCAGGCTTTCCTCTGTAAACATCACTGTATCAGCATATTCTTCAATATCAGTAAGGCATACGATACTACTTGGAGACATAGTATTCTCACACAACTCCATCAATGGGGCTTTTGTGGCCACCTTCCCATCTTCATAAGGTCTTTCCTGTCTCAGCAGTTTTTTAGGACCCAAGCTGGTGACAGGCTGTCAGATTGTTTTGAGCAGGATAATGGTGTCCCTCAGGGCTGTGTTTTAATTGTTACTCGTTTGACATAGCCGTAAAGAGTATCACATCTACGGGAGGAGTCCTGTACAGTGCTTCTTATTTGTGGATGATTTTGTTGTTCTCTGTTCCTCCTCCAGTGTTGCAACAGCGACCTGTCGGTTGCAGCTTACAGTGTGGAGGTTTGAGGAGTGTACAGCAAACATGGGTTTTCAGTTTCCTGCACATAAGTGTGTATGTGCACATGCGCGTGGGCATGCATGCATTTTAATCAATCTCATCATATTTTTAATCGGCCCGACTTGTATATGAGGACACCATCTTACAGTTTAGAGACTCATTGAGGTTTTGGGCCTCATTTTTTACTCCAGATTGTCGTGGCTGCCCTACCCGAGAGACCTGAAAGCCAGAACCCTCAAGGCACTTAACATCAAAAAGTGCCTTAGCCCCAGGTCGCGGGGAGCAGGCAGGGCACGTCTGCTCCAGTTTTATAGGGCTTTCATGCTATCACGGCTGGACTATAGTTTCATGGTGTATGGATCTGTGAAGCCTTCTTAATTGATCATTGATGCTGTCCACCATGAGGGGATTCGGCTGGCCCTGAGTGTCTATAGGACCAGTCCCATACCCAATCTCTGTGCTGAGGCCAGGGAACTACTGCTCACCACCCGGCAGCAGCTCCTCATGGTGTGTCAGCCATGCAAGTTCTTTGCAGCCCCAACTTCGCCCGCATACCATACTGTTGCTCGTCCACCACTGGAACGTCTTTTCTCCAACCGTCAATAAGCTACGATGTCGTTTGGAATCTGTGTGCAGTGTGTGCTGAAGTCACTTGGTGTGGAGGAAGTACAATCTCAACACCAGGGTTTTAACCATCTGCTGCTGTGGTTACTGGAGAGGCCCGGATTAATTTTAGATTTGGTGTAGTAAAGAAGAGATTATACACCTGCTTCTGTTTTTGATGTGATGTCTTCTGACATTTTGTCTGAGCACCACAACTATGTAGCAGTCTTTACAGATGAGTCCAAACAGGGGTCTCAGTTGGTTGCTCTTTTGATTTCCCATTCGTGTCCTATAGGTCTGACTGCCTGAAGACATTACTGCGTTCAATTCAGAATTACATGTGACCTTGCGGGCACTGAAGAAGATTAGACTTTCTTCCAGTGCTAAATGTCTTGTCTCTTCTTATTCTCTGAGTGCCTTTTGCTGTATACAGTGTTTGTAGACAGCTGATAAAGTAGTCTAGACTATCCAGGGTGCTCTCTTCAAGGTGCAATGACTAGTTAAGGAGGTGTATTTTCCCTGGATGCAAGTGCACGCGAGTATTGCAGGGAATGAAAGGGTAGATCTAGAAGCCAAGGAGGCATGTTGTGATCCTTAGTTATTTCAGTGTGCCATCCCCCTGCATGCTATAGCCTTGCTCTTGAGATCTAAAGTCTTGCATCAGTGGGAGGATGCATGGCTGGAAGTGATGGACAATAAGCTCCATCTAGTAAATCCCACAGTGCAGCCGTGGCGTACCTCTCCCAGCCATGTCAGCAGGTTGAGGTCCTCCTTACTCATCTTCACATAGGCCACAGCCCTCTAATGCAGGACTTCTTGCTCCGGCGAGAGGACCTCCATTGTTTGGAGCTTTTGGCGTACAGATCACTGAGTGCCATATTTTATTGGACTACGTTTTATTTTCTGACCAGCAGGCCACGGCTTATTTTTCAATGAATCTGTCCTGTATTTTAAGTATAGTTTAAATGAATGTGATCCAAGTTTTAAAGGTTTGTGAATTTTCCAATATTTTTCCCAAGATTTTAGGGGAATGTTGACAGTGTGACTGGCTCACCCATGCTTTTTGTAAGTGGTCAGCCAGTCAACTGTCATGTAGAAGAAGGTGTAATTAGATGAATGACGAACACTAACTTCACTTAACGAAGGTTTATTCAGCACTTGCACATACAAGAGCGTGGAGCGAACTGCCTCTGGCCAGAACACATACAGTATATATACAGCTACAGAACATTTCAGCACAATGATTAATGATATTTGTGGATACTTCTAGAATGTACTTGAACCGAGTATAGAAATTAAAATTGTACAGTCCAGGTGAGTTTTGAACTCACGACCCTCCATGCAACAGTTTAGCATCATAACCACTACACCACGGTGCTACTCAGCTTCTTCTGCGACAATATTTCCTTTGTCTTTCTTTTAGCTCCTCTGTCAATTTACATGTGTTTTAATCTGCTGTTTAGCACATTTTAGCGTTTCTTAGTTGTCTTAGTGCATAAGTTAACATTTTTGATCTTTTGTCTACATTTGTTTTTTTTTTAATTTGTGTAAGGGTGCTGGTGACCTCGCCGTTGAGCGTGCGCTTGCGCGCATGCATGTATGCGCACACACACACACACACACACACACACACACACACACACACATTCATTGATTACTGTATGTAGACACAATGTTTACTTTTAGTTTCTTAGCTGAATGCTCTTAGCTGAATGCATCCTTAGAAAAGATCAAATTTTTGGCTAATGTGACAGACAGTGACAGGCTGAACAGAAGTATGGATTACAGAACGTGTTTACAACCTGGCACAGACCACTGATGTTGCTATTCACTTTCAAGGGAAGCTCATAGTCACAGCAAGTACAATGTCTTCATTTTCAGTTGATTTACAGGAAATAAGATATATTTGCATTTGAATAATTAGCATGAAACAGCTGGAAGTGAACTGTCATGTGTCAAACCAACATTAATAGTTTCTTTTAAAATGTGTATGTATGTAAATTAACCAAACATCAAGGTGCCATACTATCACTATCAGTCTGGCAAGTCAAGATTTCTTTGAGGAGGAGGGGGGGGGCGGGGGGGACGAACCATGATTTTCGACAAGGCAGCTGAGAAATTGCTTACTAATATCAGAAACTTTGTATCAGCAATGGGGGCAGCTACATAAAAATGCTGAGAGATCATCTGATCTTCTTAACTGAAAAGAAACAAGTTGTTTTCAAAACCTTGATGATACAGCACACGTCATTGCTTTGAATAGCCTTATAGTCGAAAAAGAATACCAATTTTTCATCAGTCATAAACAGAAAGAGCCCCCAAGGTTCATGCATGGAGTCAATCATCTGTTAGCTGTGAAGAGAACTGAGCTGGCACAGGTAGCCATTACCAGATGACAGTGAAATGAATAAGAAATTCAGCAATTGAATAAATTTGTACTAATGGACTTCAAATATAAATTTCACACTCGAAAGTGTTTGAAAACAAAAGAGAGATTCACTGCTAGTTCAGGGCTGATAATTTTATGCCTTTTTCGGTCATTGAACTTAATACGGAATAGGGTAGGAAAAAGTTGCCCATGAAACTCTCACTGAATGGCTTTTTAGTTAAATCATTCTTTTCCATCACAACTGCATAAAATATGACTGTTTTTAGGCAGACGTGTTTTGATTGAAACATTTTGGAAAAAGATCTCTTATATTTATGTTGCAGATTATATTGATAGTTTCTGAATGAACTGCAAATTCTTATCTCAAAGAACCATCTCATGGATGCATCTTGAAAGTTGGATGGAGAAAGCCATTTATGTATTGAAAAAGTTTGTTCCATAATGAAGTTACATTATGACCACAACGAGGTACTGCAATTTGTTCTGTTTGTAGTTCCCTTTCCAGTATGTAGGTTGAAATATGATCCTGTGCAACTTCAGAAGCCAAACCACTGTATTGCAATTTCAGAATTCTTTCAAAACTTTGTGTATGGATAGCAGGTTGTTGAGAGTGATACCCTGCATATCCCCTTACAAAAACAGAAAAATAATTCCTGGTTCCTCTCACCTGTTCTGTTGCCTTAATCTTTTGGAAAATATATATATTGAATAAAAAATGACAATAGTCACTGCGCTGTATTGTGAAGCAGAACCAGTGGACCAAAATATATGATTCAAGTAGGAACCAGTCAAATCCCAGACGGATTCATCATAGTGGCATGCATATGAAAATGTCATGACAACTGAATTGCTGTTCATTCACTTCATTTGTAAGCAGTCCTAGTAAATGATAATATTATATGTTGATAACATTCAGTCATGCTGAGGGTATTTCACTGTTGCGTGATGACTTACTTTTAGTTCTATCTGTTGTATGAGAGTAGAAAACCATTTATTATATGAAAATAGTATGGAGTTCCAGATATGTGTGTAAAAAGGATGTTGAAAGCTTTAGCTCAGCTTTCAAACACACATTCTTTTTTAACCAGACTGAGATACAGTTCCAACACTTAATTGATCTGTGTATTTCCTACTTGGCACTTCTGTACCGTGAGTAGTTTCCTTTTCTCATATGATTATACATATTCTAGTTAAGACATGTTGTTCTCGTATAATGTTGGCTGATGCTACTACTAGTTACCATATCGTTCATCTTCGGTAACTAGTTTTTTTGAATGTAAGTGAAGAAAAAAGTTACCATCTGTAGGATTACAACAGTTGTGTAACCTAGGAAGAAGCAACTCATTTATAGAAACATTTGAGTCCCGATAAAGCATAAAACTAAAAATACAAGGGACAAGTCTTGAAACTGTTTCATCATGTTTTGAAATCAAATGTTTAAGTCCTTTTGAAAAGACTTACTCTCCCAAAAGTTCTGAATGCCCCAGCAACCATTCAGATAACTTGCTAAAGACTTCTCCTAAGGAGTTCTGTAGGTATGCTTCATCCATGGAGAGGGTTTCTAGAGACAGTTCAGCTGATGCGACAGAATGAAAAATACTAGGGGGCCACTCAGTAACACCGGCAAGCTGAAACTAGTGTGAATTATAGTAGTCAAAGTCGCAACTGACCGTATTTCTTGGAAATGACAGCAGCAGCTCAGAAAGCCTTTAATTTTTCACGATAGTTGTGATATGGCATTTACAAGTTAAAGTAGTTTGCTTTCTAAACAGTTAGCATAGTGCCAGCTTACAGAAAGAAAAATAGAGGGTGGAAGTAAAGTTAATATAACAATAACAGGTTTTGAGTCTTATATTTCTCTAAAAAAGCATAGAATTTTCATTATTTCATTCTTAAGAAAACAGCAGATAACCTTTGCCATTTGCAAAGTACTGGAAACCTTAGAATTTAGCAGTAATTTGTTCTGCCAAAAATTCAACAAGATGGTAACCATATTTTGTAACTTTAAATTTATATTTTTTGTTACAGAAGTACGTTAATATTACCATTATTAGTGGTATAGCACAAATTTTTACACTGTACTATCTTACCAATCTTTTTGTACCTTGTTTTGTTTGCAGCCGCCAAAGTCAAACCTCGGATGGCACCTTTGATGCAGAAGACAATGAAACTTGTGAAGAGCTTCAAAAGATGATGATTCTTGTATTTAGAGAATATTTCATGGATGGCTGATCATTGTTACTTTCGTTTAGCATCTGTGAGTTTTATCGATGATTCTAATTGAGTTTTACAAAGAAAATATTCTAAATACATTGAACCAGTGTGGAAGAGTAATGTGCTTCTGTGATGTGTTATACAAAGAAATTATGACCTCTTTCCTTTACATCTCCACTCTTTTGACAGCGGGATGGAATCTGATCCGGACTCCAATGATGTGCATATAATTTTAATCTTTTTAAATGTGAAATAATCAAAAGTAAATGACTTATGGAGGATGATATATATATTAGATATATATTTATAGGAGGAAGAAGTATGTGACTTACTGTGTTTGTGAAGCATCTGGAAAAAGCTGTGTATTGTATAGCAGGACTATTTTTCAGTTGAGTAGGTGAACTGAACTCTTAAGAACAATGAATTTTGCATTTCTAGCAAGTTATTTAGTTCCTATAAAAAATAGATAGCCTGCACAATTGGTATCAAGTTGTGATGTGTTCTTATTGTTAAAATTTTATTATTTTAATTTATAAAGCACCCAGATGTATTCTGTTGCTAATGGATTTATCAGTTATCTCTTTTGCTGAAACAAAAGAGTCGTTGGGTTTGTTGTTGATGACTTCTGTCAGTATCTTGCTTATGCTAAGCTATCTTTATTTGACCATGGAAAAAAATATAACCATTCTGTAATTTTAGAGTTGTTTAAAATAAAGATACTTTTGTGATGTGAGTACTCACAATCATCTCATGCATTGACTGAAAGTCAGGAAATGAACAGAATGGACATCTAAAAATATTACCTTGTTTTCTTCCAATGGGTACTTGTTGGATAATTTATTTTTAATAGTCACTTCTAGGAGAGACTACCGTTGTGATTCCTATTGTGTTGATAAATGCAAAGAAAAAAATGTGTGAGAAAAATAAAAGCCTCAGCCAACTGTAATTTTTAATGGTAATATCCTGTGTGTGTACTCAAAAGAATGATGGCTTTCACTGGTCCCTTTAATATTATCATATGTATACATTCTGAAATTTTCTAATGTTACAGCTGTTAACAAAAGTAAACAGAAAAAGGTAATTTTAATTGTTGGTTAGTGTAATGACCAGGAGGATAAAAACTGAGGAGACATGGCATGCCAGAACTTATTCGTTTCTCAGTCAATTCATATCTTCAGATCTCCATGACCATTGGATTGCTTATTGACTGGTAAACTAAGTAAGAATGGTCAATTGGAACACCACGTTTAAGGAAAACACTCATTTTTCATATACCAGCTTGTATTCTACTGTCCACTATCCTAATATATTTTAACATTGTTCATTGTAATAGTCACTCTAGCTGTTATAGACATTTTATTATAGTTGGAGTCTTAGTTTATGTAAAAAAAAGTGTACAGTAGCATTACATTTAAATTTCTGACGAAGACTGATTTCCAGTCCACTGTTCACTTTAAAGAATCATTCATGATGATAACATGTAATCAGGCAGTTGTTGCAAGTTTCAACAATACATCTGTTAGCTGTGTGGAAGGATCTTTATAGCGCTCTGTACAGTAATCAATCAGCTAACAATCAAGCTGAAACACCAACATTTGTGTGTAATAATTTTACATAATTTCAGATTTAATTTGTGTGAGAATCAGTGCCTTTTGGGAATATATTGGTGTCTGGTGGTTAGCCCTCTTCTGTGGTCTCACACACAAAAATGGAACTCGGTTCTTTTACTGAAGAAGATATTTTGTGCTCACAAAATGATTGAAAAAGATGCTTAGTGCACCTTTAAGTGCATTAAATTTACTCTAGATTTTTTTTATTGTCTTGTATAATTGCTTACCTCATAAAAGAATGGTTTCCAGGCTGTGAATACCAACCCATTAATTGAGTAACATATCTGGTAATGTAGTAATAATTTTTTTTACAACAGGTCAGAAGCAGTATTCAGTACTGTAACTAATACTAACCACAAAACATTGCAGAACTAATTTTATCCTGGTTTGAGGTAATGCATTTGAACGAATGATGAATGATAGTATTATTTGAGTGCACAATACCGAGGCCTTTAGTACTCATGCTGATCATGTGTTTGAATATTTTTCAGTTGTGTTTGACTGAAAGAGACCAAGAAAGCAAGAACCATGGACATATTGTCATGTTAACGTAGGAAGCACCTTGCTCCATCGTGACAACACACTTACTCACTAGGTGATAAATCAAAAATATTTTGTGAAGAATCCTCATTTCATACACATTTGCATGTACAGTATATTCAGTTTTGGCCCCATGCTTAAAAAAAAAAAAAACGAGTCTTTGCATGTGACTGCCTCCACATTCAAAGGGATCCCAAACAAATTTACCAAGGTTTCATTTTACAGAACTTCCATTCTCCATGTAGTGATTTGAGGGTATGCACTTCAACTAGGAGAAATAGTTCCTTGAGATACAAATATAACTTTAAAACTCTGCTGTAGTAGACACCTATCTAGTATCATATTTACCCGACTATAAAATGACCCTAATTATAAAATGATCCCTCTTTTTCCCCCCACCCCTTCCTCCCCCCCTCTCGCTCCAAGAGACTTACTGAGATAAATTTGTTTTTAATATATTCGGACTAATCAGAATAACAACCTGTTTTATTGACATAAAGTATCTGCCTAAAAGTTAACATTATACCTATTCTAAACTTATGGTTGTCCACATTTTGATAAAACGAGCAGGAATAAAACAAATGAAAAGAAATGGTTTGCATTAATTTGCAGGCTGTTTTCTTTTCTACTTCTGCACTTCTGCCCTGTCATCTGTGGTGTCACTATTTTTAATAATAATAGTAATAATTGTCATCATCACAATCATAATGACACAGCTGTGAAATTTATGTCTTTGTTGTCACAATATTTGGCTGTTTCTTCTGAATATGTTGCAATTTCTAAAGTTGTGGTTACTTGGGAACCTAAGAACACAACTATTTGTATCTGAATTCATATCAGATTTTTTTGTCTGTACTGACATGAGAATATTACAAAGTCACTTGCTCCCAAACATATCATCTGCCTGCCGCTCTCTCATTGGCTGCGTAAAACTAGTAGCTGACACACCTCCTTTCATTCCAGTCATACATCGCAGCGAGTGTCAACGACATTGTAGCACGAAAAACCTAAGTAAGCCACTGGCCCCTACCTAGACTTTTACTGTTTATGCAGAAAAGCCAAAGTATGCAATATACTTTCACATGGTTAACAACATAACATAATTTGCTGTGCGCTCACTGTTCCGCTCCTAGCACTGATCTAGTTCTTTCTGTAGTGCCGTGTTTGTGCAACTATGAAACATGTGTATGTGCGTGGTTCTTATGGGTGCCCAATGGCGATGTCATCAGTGCCCTTACACTTAACAATACAAACGAATGTGGGGAGAAACTAAAATCGTTGTACACTCATGCATTCGAAATGACCACAAAGTCACTCTCTCTCATGTGCCCTGAAACCAATTAGTAGCTATACATGAAATTAAAGCACAGAGAAAACAAAACACTGAAGAGCTAAAAGAAAAGTGCAAGGAAATGTGATGGCTGACCACTTACAAAAAACTTGGGTGATCCAGCCACCATGTTGACACATTAAAAACATCTCCCTAAAAAGCATGTTAAAAATGTTGGGCGATTCACAAAACTTTAAAACTTGAACGATATTCATTTGAACGTTGCTTAAAATAGATGGGAGATCTGCCACAGTCTGCTGGTTGGAAAATAAAGCACAGTCCAGCAAAATGTCACACAAAGTGATCTGTACACCACAAGCACGACACTTTGGTGGGTCCTCTTACTGGAGTAAGAATCCATGTGTCACGGAGCTGTGGCCTATGTGAAGACGTTGTCCCATCGATGTGGCTGGAAAGAAGTATGCCATGGCTTAGTTGTGGGCTTTACTACATGGAGCTTGTTGTCAGTCAGTTCCAGTCACTCGTTTTCCCATTGATGCAGGACTTTGTACCTCAACAGTGAGGCATGATAGTGTGAAGGGGATGACACACTGAAATACCAAAGGGTCACGACATGTCTCCTTGGCTTCTCGATCCACCCTTTCAGTCCCCACCATTCCTATGTGCCCAGGTACCCAGCAGAAAGACACCTCCTTCCCTAGTCGTTGTAGTTGGAGGAGGACATCCTGGATGACTATCTGCTGGGTACAAACATTGGACGGAGTAAATAGCACTCAGAGAATCTGAGCAGACAAGATCGCATACAATTCTGTGTTGAAGATTTCTTGAGGCAAGAGGACCTTGAGGACAGACAATTGGACCTTGAGGACAAGATCCGGAAAAATGACAGAGCAACCAGTGAAGCCCCCTGCTTAGACCTGTACGTAAAGACAGCAACATAAATCTGCTGCTGATACAAAATGTCTGAAAATGTGGCACTAAAAACAGAAGCAGGAGGACAACTTCTCCCGTACTGCACTAAATCTAAAATGGCGCTGGGCCTCTGCAGTAACAAGGGTGGCAGATGGTTAGATCCCTGGATCTGGGGTTGTACTTGCTCAACACCAAGAGACACCAGCATATGCTGCATGCGGATCCCATACAGCATTGTGGCCCGTAGATGGTTGGAGAAGAGGTGTACTGGAAGCAGACAAGCAACAGTATGCTGTGCGGATGAAGTCGGAGCTGCAAGGATCCTACATGCCTCATGCACCATGAGGAGCTGCTGCCAGATGGTAAGTGGCAGTTTACTGGCCTCAGCGCAGAGGCTGGGTATGGGAATTGGTGCTGTAAGCACCCGTAATCAGCTGAATCACCTTATGGTGGACAGTGTCAGTGATCTTCAAATAAGAAGGCCTCACTGATCCATATACTGTTCAACCATAGTCCAGTCGAAAACACACAAAAGCCATATCAAACTGGAGGAGACATGTCCTGTCTGCTCCCCAAGACTTGGGCTAAGGTACTTTAAGAGTTGCAGTGTCTTTATGATTCAGGCTTTCTGGTCTCTCGGGTTGGCAACCACAGCATTTTTGAGTCAAAAATGAGGCCCACAAACTGCTCTGAAATGTAGGATGGTGTCCCCCATAGACAAACCAGGAAAAATAAAAATACAACAAGAACGATTAAAATGAAGACAGACACACACTCATCTGCAGAAAACTGAAAACTCGTCATTGCAGCCCACTCCAACCTCCACATAGTAAGTTGCAATTGACGGCTTGCTGTTGCAACACTGGAGGAGGAACAGAAAACAGCAAAATCATCCACAAATAAGGAGCACTTTAAGAGACTCCTTGCCATAGAAGTGATACAGTTTATGGTTATCGCAAAGAGGGTAACACTTAAAACACTACCCTGCTCTAAATGAGCTGACAGCGTGTCACCAACTCAGGCCTGAAAAAACTGTTAAGACAGGAAAGACTGTATGAAGATGGGGAGGTGGTCACAAAAGCCCCAGTGATGCAGTTGTGCAAGAATACATAGTCTCCAAGTAGTATCATGTTGTTGTTGTTGTGGTCTTCAGTCCTGAGACTGGTTTGATGCAGCTCTCCATGCTACTCTATCCTGTGCAAGCTTTTTCATCTCCCAGTACCTATTGCAACCTACATCCTTCTGAATCTGCTTAGTGTATTCATCTCTTGGTCTCCCTCTACGATTTTTACCCTCCACGCTGCCCTCCAATACTAAATTGGTGATCCCTTGATGCCTCAGAACATGTCCTACCAACCGATCCCTTCTTCTGGTCAAGTTGTGCCACAAACTTCTCTTCTCCCCAATCCTATTCAATACTTCCTCATTAGTTATGTGATCTACCCATCTAATCTTCAGCATTCTTCTGTAGCACCACATTTCGAAAGCTTCTATTCTCTTCTTGTCCAAACTATTTATCGTCCATGTTTCACTTCCATACATGGCTACACTCCATACAAATACTTTCAGAAATGACTTCCTGACACTTAAATCAATACTGGATGTTAACAAATTTCTCTTCTTCAGAAACGCTTTCCTTGCCATTGCCAGCCTACATTTTATATCCTCTCTACTTCGACCATCATCAGTTATTTTGCTCCCCAAATAGCAAAACTCCTTTACTACTTTAAGTGCCTCATTTCCTAATCTAATTCCCTCAGCATCACCCGACTTAATTAGACTACATTCCATTATCCTTGTTTTGCTTTTGTTGATGTTCATCTTATACCCTCCTTTCAAGACACTGTCCATTCCATTCAACTGCTCTTCCAAGTCCTTTGCTGTCTCTGACAGAATTACAATGTCATCGGCGAACCTCAAAGTTTTTATTTCTTCTCCATGAATTTTAATACCTACCCCGAATTTTTCTTTTGTTTCCTTTACTGCTTGCTCAATATACAGATTGAACAACATCGGGGAGAGGCTACAACCCTGTCTTACTCCCTTCCCAACCACTGCTTCCCTTTCATGTCCCTCGACTCTTATAACTGCCATCTGGTTTCTGTACAAATTGTAAATAGCCTTTCGCTCCCTGTATTTTACCCCTGCCACCTTCAGAATTTGAAAGAGAGTATTCCAGTCAACATTGTCAAAAGCTTTCTCTAAGTCTACAAATGCTAGAAACGTAGGTTTGCCTTTCCTTAATCTTTCTTCTAAGATAAGTCTTAAGGTCAGTATTGCCTCACGTGTTCCAACATTTCTACGGAATCCAAACTGATCTTCCCCGAGGTTGGCTTCTACTAGTTTTTCCATTCGTCTGTAAAGAATTCGTGTTAGTATTTTGCAGCTGTGGCTTATTAAACTGATTGTTCGGTAATTTTCACATCTGTCAACACCTGCTTTCTTTGGGATTGGAATTATTATATTCTTCTTGAAGTCTGAGGGTATTTCGCCTGTTTCATACATCTTGCTCACCAGATGGTAGAGTTTTGTCAGGACTGGCTCTCCCACGGCCGTCAGTAGTTCCAATGGAATACTGTCTACTCCGGGGGCCTTGTTTCGACTCAGGTCTTTCAGTGCTCTGTCAAACTCTTCACGCAGTATCGTATCTCCCATTTCATCTTCATCTACATCCTCTTCCATTTCCATAATATTGTCCTCAAGTACATCGCCCTTGTATAGACCCTCTATATACTCCTTCCACCTTTCTGCTTTCCCTTCTTTGCTTAGAACTGGGTTTCCATCTGAGCTCTTGATATTCATACAAGTCGTTCTCTTATCTCCAAAGGTCTCTTTAATTTTCCTGTAGGCGGTATCTATCTTACCCCTAGTGAGATAGGCCGCTACATCCTTACATTTGTCCTCTAGCCATCCCTGTTTAGCCATTTTGCACTTCCTGTCCATCGCGTTTTTGAGACGTTTGTATTCCTTTTTGCCTGTTTCACTTACCGCATTTTTATATTTTCTCCTTTCATCAATTAAATTCAATATTTCTTCTGTTACCCAAGGATTTCTACTAGCCCTCGTCTTTTTACCTACTTGATCCTCTGCTGCCTTCACTACTTCATCCCTCAAAGCTACCCATTCTTCTTCTACTGTATTTATTTCCCCTATTCCTGTCAATTGCTCCCTTATGCTCTCCCTGAATCTCTGTACAACCTCTGGTTCTTTCAGTTTATCCAGGTCCCATCTCCTTAAATTCCCACCTTTTTGCAGTTTCTTCAGTTTTAATCTACAGGTCATAACCAATAGATTGTGGTCAGAGTCCACATCTGCCCCTGGAAATGTCTTACAATTTAAAACCTGGTTCCTAAATCTCTGTCTTACCATTATATAATCTATCTGATATCTTTTAGTATCTCCAGGGTTCTTCCATGTATACAACCTTCTTTCATGATTCTTAAACCAAGTGTTAGTTATGATTATGTTGTGCTCTGTGCAAAATTCTACCAGGCGGCTTCCTCTTTCATTTCTGTCCCCCAATCCATATTCACCTACTATGTTTCCTTCTCTCCCTTTTCCTACACTCGAATTCCAGTCACCCATGACTATTAAATTTTCGTCTCCCTTCACAATCTGAATAATTTCTTTTATTTCATCATACATTTCTTCAATTTCTTCGTCATCTGCAGAGCTAGTTGGCATATAAACTTGTACTACTGTAGTAGGTGTGGGCTTCGTATCTATCTTGGCCACAATAATGCGTTCACTATGCTGTTTGTAGTATCTTACCCGCATTCCTATTTTCCTATTCATTATTAAACCTACTCCTGCATTACCCCTATTTGATTTTGTGTTTATAACCCTGTAGTCACCTGACCACAAGTCTTGTTCCTCCTGCCACCGAACTTCACTAATTCCCACTATATCTAACTTCAACCTATCCATTTCCCTTTTTAAATTTTCTAACCTACCTGCCCGATTAAGGGATCTGACATTCCACGCTCCGATCCGTAGAACGCCAGTTTTCTTTCTCCTGATAACGACATCCTCTTGAGTAGTCCCCGCCCGGAGATCCGAATGGGGGACTATTTTACCTCCGGAATATTTTACCCAAGAGGACGCCATCATCATGTAATCATACAGTAAAGCTGCATGCTATCATATGCCTTACTGATATCGAAGAATATACCAATACAGTGATGGTTGCATAGAAAAGACTGCTGAATAGCTGCCTCTAGCAGGGTCAGGTTGTCGACAGTGGCCTGAAATCTCCATAATCCACACTGAGAGTGGCTAAGCAGTTGTCTGGCCTCTCACAACTAGAACAGATGACAGTTAACCATTCGTTTGTGGGTCTTTCCTACAAAGCTCATTAAGGCAATACTCCTGCAACTACTGGGAGATGTGTGGTACTTTCCCGGTTTCAGGAAAGGTATCAGAGCTGCCTCCCTCCATGAGTGATGAAGTTGCCTGTCTGCCATATAAAACATTGAAGGAGGATTTATGTTGATGCGCTGCGAAATATCTAAGCATGCAGGGGGTCATGACCCGGTGTAGTATCACAAGTCTCAGACAGAGCTGATTCCAGCTCCCACATGTAGAAAGGATAGTTGTATGTTTCAGAATCATTGGGTCTAAAGTTCAACTTTCTTCTCTCTGCTTTTGCACAGTAGCAACGAAATGCCGGGCCCTGGCTTGCATCAGCAATAGTTTTGGCAAAACTTTCGGCCATTCGGCCATAATCTGAGCAATGTCTCTGGGCATTGTTTAGAGACATCCCTGTTTCAGCACTGATCGAGCAAGGTGGGACAGTGGTTAGCGCACTATACTCACATTCGAGAGGACGACAGTTCAAAACCGCATCCGCCATCCAGATTTAAGTTTTCCGTGATTTACCTAAATCGCTTCAGGCAAATGCCAAGATCGTTCCTTTGAAAAGACATGGCCGATTTCTTTCCCTAATCCGAACTTGTGCTCCATCTCTAATGACCTCGTTGTCGATGGGGCGTTAAATGCTAATCTCCTCCTCCTTTTCCTCCTCTGTTTCAGCACTGTTGCTATCGGTAAACGACATTACCATAAATCCTCCAGATAGCTTCCCATACTTTTGTCGAACTGATGGAATGGTTTATGGAGTCTAGGAATGCTTGCTATGACCATTTTCTTGCTCTCCTTGGCTCTTGCAACTCAAACAGCTGTAAGGTTGTCCAGTGACAAGTGGTAGTCTTCTGTCCATCGTGATACAGGTCACCTCCTGAGAGGACTGTGGTAGGGATAGCTCTGTGGCATGATGGATCTCACACATTATGTGGTCCACCCATTCCTGGGGGCTGCCATGGTTTTCAAACTCAACCAACTGGCTGAGCTGCACCCAGTTGGCCCTGCCAATTATCCATGTTGGTGAAACAAGGACTGCTATATATTCTACAGTGTAAGTCATGTAGGAAGAGCAACTAATACATAAATAAAAGATCGCAGTTCAACTCTTGAACTTTCACCCCTCCCATGATACTGACATCTGTTGGTACTATCTCGACAATGGATCTTTCCACTTTAATTTATTCTCACAGCAATTATAGTCATTTTAATACGAGGGATTTGTTTGTTAGACATTTCTGTCTGGATCAATTTTCCTTCTTGTTTCATCTGAATGTCATCATCATGTTCTAAAGCTCATTAAAAGCTAGTAACATTTTTAACTGATATTCTAATATGTGAACAGTGACTGAGTTTCTCAATTGCAATCCATGTAGTAAGTCATTACAGTCTCTAATAATCAGTAAAATATTGATCTGGATTCAGGATCAAGTAATGTTTTTTGAAGGACAATGTTTCCATTTTTGAATGTTACCTTTACATAAAAAGGAACATTAATTTTTGTACTCGGTATCCATAGATGTATGAGAACCTTTGCCGGCCAGGGTGGCCAAGCAGTTCTAGGCGCTACAGTCTGGAACCGCGCGACCGCTGCGGTCACAGGTTCGAATCCTGCCTTGGGCATGGCTGTGTGTGATATCCTTAGGTTAGTCAGATTTGAGTAGTTTTAAGTTCTAGGGGAACTTAGAAGTTAAGTCCCATAGTGCTCAGAACCATTTTTTTGAGAACTTTTATTGCAAGGCTCTTCAAATACAACAACATTTTGTAAGTTTCACAAAATTGTCAAATTTTAAGCAGAGCATTAGATTGTTGTAGTGGGTAGTTCATAATTTTTTTGCATATCCCTTGCTCTAGGGCCACCCAAGTCAGAGATCACATGATAGTTTGAGCAATGTTGATTCTGTATCGAGCACTCCAGTGTTTCAAGAAACCATAAACCTGTCCGAACGAGTATCGTTTGCCTAGTACTGCCATTCTGAATTATTCAAAATAAACCTGCATGTGACACCAATATCCGAAGTTTCATCTGTAAAGGAAAGATGACCACTAAGTAATCCATTAAACAATGTAAAAATGTTAACCTCAGCAGAAATAGTGTAATTTGCAAATACAAGATGACCGTATTTTTCAAATGAAGTTTTTGGGAAAAACCTCATCTTACGATCGGTAGTTTGCAATACTGCGCATCACCATAATGACAGACACACATCATAGCATGATGCCTCAGGCGTAAAAGTAACATCAAACATACCCAAATGGAGTGTGATAGGACCACTACTTTTCACAATATATGTAAAGGACATGCCCATCCTCTGTTGGTGGCTTGCCAGGAGGGTTGCAAGTCACATATTTAGCTACTGTTGTATGTTTACAGAGTTTAATTTTTAAATTCCTGGCATGTTTTTGTTTGCTTGTATTGTTTAATTCTTAAATTCGTTGTGTGTTTTTGTATTTGAGAAGGTAGTCTCGTGATTTAGCATCTGTATAGTGTACATTTGGGCAATCTGTAGTGCATATGTCATTTGTTTTGAAGGGTAAGTGACCATTGATCACAGCATTCAGCCACCAACCTCTGCTGGTGACACACCAGGAGAGTAGCAAGTTACATATTTAGTTTTTTCCTTTTTGTTTTCATATTTTAATTATTAAGTTAGTAACCGTAGGAGGGATAGGGCGTGTGCATGCTGTGTGTAGATGCAGAAGGAATTGGCTGCATGTCACAAGCAACTGAAGACAATTACGGCCATGGTCAGCTGTCTGCAGGGTGTAACGATGGCAAAGTATCTAGCGCTTCTCACGGGGCACTTCAGGTGTCGCTTGTTGCACCCATGGGCTCAGCTGCTGTGGCACCTTGTCGTGTACCTGTTGCAGGGAATTCGCACTTACCACAGGGTGAATGTCAGGTTGTGACATATGCTCGCAACACTCTGGCAGAAAGTCAAACTGCGGGCTGGACATCTGACCTCGCCCATTCACCTTGAGTGTACTGGTGGCTGCTTCTTCAGCAGGGTCAGACCAGGCACATGGGATGGAGAAGTTTACTAGTTATCGTGAGCCCCAATACTGGGCATGTTAAAGAGCCCCTTAGGGAAATGGCATTCGGTGATGGAAAGAAAACTCGGTATGTCTGTTGGGGGGGGGGGGGGGGGGGGCAGTGCTTACATGCGGCTGTTGAGTGTGCAGACTGCTGTCATCAGCAAGTTGTGGCTCATGTTGGCACCAATGATGTCTGTATGTGGATTCTGATGCTCTCCTCAATTCGTACGATTTACTGGCAGGTGTGGTGAAGACTGTTGGCCTCACATGTGGGGTTCAAGCAGAGCTCACAATTTGCAGCAACGTTCCTAGAATTGATCGGGGACCTTTCATTTGGAGCCGAGTGAAGGGTCTTAACCAAAGGCTCCGTTGATCCTGTGATGGTCTTGGCTGCAAATTTCTAGAGTTGGTTTTTGGGGTGGAGAATTGTAGGACTCCCCTTGATAGGTCATGGATGCACTAAACATAGAAAGCAGCTACTTGGGTAACAGAGTACTTCTAAAGTGTACATTGGCTTTTTTTTTAGACTAGGTGGCGGTTTGAGATACTCTGGGGAGTGCTTGGCAGTCAATATCCATAGAGCCAAATCCAATTGCATATGGAATAAAGACACATCAATTGTCAAAATAGTAACAGTTAATTGTTGAAGTATCTATAACAAAGTTACTGCCCTCCAGGAAAGTGGTCATGTCATGCTCAAATTATTCTCTGAACCGAGAGCTGACTGAAACCCAAAGTAGAAAGCTCTTCTTCTGTCATTGTATCTCTAAATCAGTACAAAAACAACCACCACCATATATAAAACCTTTGAGTCTTTTTTGGTTACACACAGCCAATCTCGCATCCTTGACAAATTTAAAACATTCTTTAAACTTAATTATTCTTTCGAAACTGACCATGAGTGAGAAATGTGGGAGCTGTTATAGGATAGTGAGTAGAAGGATTTGTTGCCAATGTTGTAGGAAATATTTTCACTGGGGAGGATGCAGTGGGGAGAATGTTGGGAGAACAGAAGAGGCTTTCTCCAGGAACTGCAGAGTATGCAGTAGGAACATTTTGATTGGGGCACAGTTGGAGGAAGCAAGGAAGGAACTCATAACGATCAAGGGAGATAGGGGGAGGAAGGTGGTTGGGAACTGGCAGCTGGTAGGAGGATAGGAAGAAAGAGAACACAATCTGACAGTTTTATCATCAACACCAAAAACAGGTATCTACCACTGCCAGAGTTAAGTGGAGAAGAGCCTCAGGTAGAATGAGGAGCAGGACATGTGCAGCACTCTTCAACCAAGACCAAGAAGCCTAGGAATGTACAAAGTCTTAGGTAGAAGAAAGTGCTACTGCTAGGTAGTAGACATGGGCGAGGTGTAGGCCCTCAGTTACAGAAAAGATTAGGGGCAGTGTACCAGGCCACCAGTATCTTCAAGCCAGATGCAGGGCCAAGTCATGTGTGAGAGGACCTAGGGTCTTTATGTAAGGACTTTACAAAAGAGGACCATGTAGTGATAGCTGGTGCGGCAACAACAGTTTGGACAGGGATGAGGCAGATGACATAGGTGATGACCTGGACAAGATAGCTTCCCGACTCATAGCACCAACGTACACTTTGTTGATCTGTTCTGGCATCATGATTGACCACACCTTGATGGAGCTGTGAGGCAAATCAATGTGGGGTTATGGATGGCTCTGAGGAAGTCAACTTTGCTCATGTTTCTCTGGTGTCCGTCAGGACTGTTAACAGATGGGGTTTCACTAGACATGGGCTACACTTAAGCAGGACTGAGAAGGGAAGATTGTTACAGCTGATTCATGAAAGTATATGGGGTGGATCTTGGGTCACACATGGTCAAATACCTGTTGTCATAGGTAGGAAAAGTAGATCTTTTTTTTAGGATAAATCAAAACAACAGGTTCCCCTGCCTAAACAGTATCTCCAGCACTTTAAAAAATACTGAAATAATCACTCACAAGACAGATTTAAACACCTCAAATGTCACAAAGAAAAACAAACCATGGGAAGGAGTAACATGGGGCATTTCACAGACTTAACAATCCTCCATCAAAACATGCAATCAATAAAAAATAAAATACAACTATTAGAAGTTAAGCTCTAATCTCTGAATTGCACATTAGTAATATCATTGTATGAAAAGGCAAACTCTTACTGCAGAACTACTTCTAGGGGTGGAGAATCATGCATTTATATCAGAAAAGGAACACAGTTCAAATCAAGACATGACCTCTAAGTGAAGACAAACACTTTGAAATATCAGCTATTGAATTAACAGGGCTTGATATCACCACTTAATCATTTTGTATGTATAGAGCTCCTAGTGGTAGTGTGGACCTTTTTTCAATAAGTTAACAGAAGTTGTAGATAAAGTCTCAAATACAAAGGTCAACATAATTCTGTGTGGGGACATTAAAATCCACACTAATATCATAAATGAATCCAGCAGCACCTTCATGTCCCTATTGGTCAATAGTGCAACTAGGGTTACTACGACGACTTCATCAGTAATTGACCATATGGCCAGAAATATGGACAGGAAAAAATGAGATGTAGCTGTAAAAGATCTTGGACTATTAGACCATCTCAATTAAATAACAACAGTAAAATCAGGCATTGAATCATTCCCTAAACTACAAGCCCACAAATGACATCTGTCAGAAATCGAAATAAAAGATTTTTAAAAAGAACTAGAAAAGCAAAACTGGGATGAAGGGTGTAAGGAAACCAAAGTGAATATGAAATTCTCCACATTGTTTAAATTGAACAATGGAAAGGCATTTCCAAAAGTATGCATGTCTGTGTCAACATCTCACAAAAACAGATGGATAACAGCAGGTATTAAAAAGTCCTCTCAAACACTTAAACTACTCAGTTCCATGAAAAAGATTCACACTGATCCAGAATTCTTAAATTTCTATCATAGACACAAAAAGATCTATAGGAAGGTGCTGATTGCTGCAAAAGGTCATTTAATGCCAAAATAATATATAATGCAGAGAATAAAAGCAAAGCAGTCTGGGATGTTATAAAGAAGGAAATGGGGAGAGGCAAACAAATGCAGAATAACATACTGCTAAGAGAGGGGGATAAGGTAATAAATGATCCACAACACTTAGCAAACTATGTAAACGAGCATTTTTCAAGTATTGCAGAGAAGTTCCCCCAAACAAATATAACACCTGTAAATAATGTTGCACTAAATACAGTGATGTTACTTCCAACCAGTCTGCCCGATAGCTGAGTGGTCAGCATGACAGATTGCTGTCCTGTGGGCCCGAGTTCGATTCCCGGCTGCGCCAGAAATTTTCTCCGCTCAGGGGCTGGGTGTTGTGCTGTCTTCATCATCATTTCACCCCTCTGGCGCACAGGTTGCCCAATGTGGCATCGAATGTAATAAGACCTGCACCAAGGTGCCCGGACGTGCCCTGCAAGGAGCCTCCCAGCCAATGACGCCAAACGCCCATTTCCTCTTCCAACCACAGAGAATGAAGCCAATAAAACTGTTCAAAAAATAAAAAGTCTGTAGGCTTAGATTAAGTACCAATGTGTGTACTGAAACAATGCATAGGGATTATACAAGGCCCCTTAACAAATATAACAAATGAATCCTTCACAGCAGGGACATTTCCAGAGCAGTTAAAACAGACAAGAGTTGTACCTTTGCTTAAGAAAGGTAATGCAGAAGACATAGAAAATTACTGGCCTATTTACCTGCTGTCGCCATTCTCAAAAATAATAGAAGCAATTACGAAAGACAGATTGATGAATTACCTGAATAAATACAATCTTTTAAGCGAATCACAGTTTGTTTTCCAAAATGGCAAAAATACGGAGTCAGCCATAGTAGAATTCACAAAAGTTGTACTTGATGCCCTTGATAAAATAAGTGTGTCGCAGGCACATTTTTCGACCTTTCTAAGGTGTTTGAGACAGTCGACCACAAGATTCTATTAAATAAATTAGAAGCATTAGGAATAAGAGGGGTAGGTAATGACTTGGTTTCGATCATACCTAACAGATAGGGTACAAAGAGTAGAGATAACACATACTTAAAATAGATCCAAACATTTAGTAAAACAATAAACTGGTAGCCAAGATCGGAGGAATTCTTTTTATTCCATGATTACCAGTTTTGGCAAAACTAAAGCCGCCATCATCGGATGTTAGGACATAATGTCATCTCTCTTGGATGCCTATGTGCTACTTATGACAATTTTGTAAGACCTGCATGTTATAGGCAACTATTAATATCACCATTGTTTGCCTTGATGTTGTAACCTGTATGTGTCCTAAGATCTGATGATGACGGCTTTAGTTTCGCGGAAACCGGTAATCATGGAATAAAAAGAATTCCTGCGATCTTGGCTACCAGTTTATTGTTTTACAAGCATCTAGATCACTCCCACATGAGCACAATGTGCTCCCTACAAATTTAGTAAAACATTTATCAGAACCAAAATACATTAATATAGGAGTTCCGCAAGGTAGCATATTAGAAACAATATTGTTCCTGATATACACCAATGACTTTCCCAGTAGTATCATTCATGGTGAAAAAATTCTCTACGCTGATGACAGCAATATTATAGTCACTGAGAAAACAAGAGAACTCCTTGCCGAGAAAGTAAATGAAACTCTCAAGGACATTTATGATTGGTCAATAAGCAATAAAGTGACATTGAACATAAACAAAACTAAATGCCATGAATTTCAGTTTGAAGAGGAAAAATGACAATGTTAAATTAAATGTAGATGGCACCTCTATAGTCTATGTAACAAATGGAAAATTTCTAGGAATGAATATTGATTCTCAGTTGAAGTGGTGTGAACACACAAGGGTACTTGCAAACAGAATGTCATCAGCATGTTAGGCCCTTATAATCGTGTCATTAGTGTGTGACATGCAGTGTCTTTTAGTTACATATTATTCATATGTATGTACACTCAATCCTTAGCTATGGCATTCTTTTTTGGGGAACAAATGCACAAAATATGAACACAATTTTCAAACTCCAGAAAAGAGCCATAAGAATAATAACCAAAAATACTAGTTGAGCTCATTGTAAAGATTTGTTCAAAACACTGGGGATTTTAACTGCTCTATGTGAATACATTTACCAGGCAGTTGTACACATCAAAAATGACATTGGTAATTACTGCACAAACAGCTCTGTCCATGACCATGCAACAAGAGAGAGACTCAGCTTACATTTACCAAGAAAAAATAAACAAAAACTCAAAACAGCATTTTCTACCAAGGAATAAAACTGTCCAATAAATTACCAAAAGAGATTAAAGAAATAGCAAAAATACACTTATTAAAAAAGGCAGCTAAAAAGTACCTGTTATGCAATGCATGTAGTACATTGAAGGATTACTTAGCTAAAACAGAGTAGGGGTTTGATAAAAAATGTTATACAAATAAATAATAATGAGTATAAAATATCCAACACTCCACATAACACCTTCGCTTTATGTTTCTTTTTTTTCCTTTCTAGAAATACGTACCCCCAAGCTATGCATATCACAATACTAACACCTTCCTCTCTCTGAGCGCAACAATCACACTCATTATGGAGGATGCTGACTCAGTTTTTTAGGATAGCAAATGGGAAGTTGTGGTTCAGAAAATGGCCCAGAGTGTGCAGTGACTGATAGTGAGATATGAGTGAACAGTATGGCATTACATTATTTAATAAGTTATTTAAAGTATTGTATACCAGGAGAAAATCTAATGATTGTCTCTAACTGGAAGTCTGTAAATAAATGTGTATACGAATTAGCTTATTTTAAATTGATCTAACTTAGTAAATACTTTGACATGTCCTATATCCTTGTAAAAAGAGATCTATAGATGAATAAAGCTACTACTACTACTACTACTACTACTGAAATATTTTGCGAGACATGGAAGATTTATCGAAAGGACAGATTGGATGCCACAGGAAGGCATTCATTGCTGTTGACAAAAATATTGTGTGTACTGAGGTCAAAACTGAGTCTGACTGCAAAGTTATGGAAGCGAGTAGCAGGCATAGATGTACTGAAGGTAATTATCAGAACTTTTGACTGGCTATCCAATGCTCCCATAACAGATGTAGAATCATTCAAAGAGAGTCTACAGTCAGTAGCACAAAAATACCCACTACTTATTGGGCTGTCTATAGCAGGTACAGGCAGAGAGCTGTGTGGAAGTTCTTTTGAACCGATTTTTCTGAAAACTACCTTGAACAGCTAGTTGTACAACCTACTTGCAATTGATTTATTTTAGACCTTGTAGTGCAAACTGGTCTGAGCTTATTGACAGTATAAAGACAGGAATTAGTGGTAATTATACCATTGTAGTGACAATGGTTGCTAAAGTTAAGTAATTCATCAAAGGACAGGAGAGTAATTTTACTAGGAAGAGCAGATAAGCAGTTGTTTGCATCCCACTTAGAAAACAAATCGCAATCATTTAGTTCCAGTATGATGGATGTAGGTGAATTATGGGAAAAGTTTAAACTGATTATAAATTGTGCCATGGACTTATTGTGCTTAGTAAATGGATTAAGGATGGTAAATACCCACTGTGGTTAAAAATAAAATTTGAAAACTGCTGAGGAAGCAGCGGCTGTTACATTCTCAGTTAAAAAGAAGAACACGCTAATTTCAACAGGCAAAAGTTAGCAAAAATTTGTGCGTCTAAGAAGATCAATGCGTGAAGCATACAACTACTTCCATTGTCATACGTTAGTGAAAGATCTTGCCAGGAACCCAACAAAATTCTGGTCATACATAAAATTGTTAATGCAGGTGCATAGGAAAAAGATCCCTTGATATTCAAATACGAGGGCGGTTCAGAAAGTAACCTCCGATTGGTCACAGTGCGGGTTGTGGGGGGAGTAGCGACGCCATCTGTGCGTTCACGCACTCAACAGGTCAGTCGGCATCAAGCCGTGGTCGAGTGAACGTCGTACCTGCGCTAGTTTAGTTTTTGTGGCAGTTTGAAATGTGTGCTGCAATAGAAAACGCCGCCAAATGTTAAGTGCGTGCTGTCATAAGGTTTTTTACAGCCAAAGGATATTCTGCAGCAGCTATTCATTGTGAGCTTTGTGCCGTGTACGGACCAAGAGTTATGAGTGAAGGAGTTGTCCGTGAATGGGTACGTTTATTTAAAAGTGGACGAGAAAACGTTCATGATGAAGAGAGGAGTGGTAGACCATCATTGGTGACTGACGAACTCGTTCAGACAGTTGATGCAAAAGTTCGTGAAAATCGACGTTTCTCAATGTCGGAGTTGTCTACTGGTTTTCCACAGATTTCTAAGACTCTCTTGTACGAGATAGTGACAGCAAGATTGGGTTACCGTAAGTTCTGTGCACGATGGGTGCCCAAAATTCTTACCGACCACCACAAAACTCAAAGAATGGCCTCTGCATTAGACTTTCTGTCACGTTATGAGGACGAAGGAGAACCATTGTTAAACAGAATCGTGACCGGTGACGAAACCTGGATTAAGTACGTGAACCCTGAGACAAAAGAACAATCAAAGATGTGGGCACATTCAAATTCGCCTACCAAACCAAGAAAAGCCTCGCAAGATTTTTCTGCCACAAAACTGATGGCAACGGTGTTTTGGGATGCCAAAGGGGTGTTGTTGGTTGAATTCATGGAACGTGGTACGACCATTAATCAAGACGTGTACTGTGAAACAATAAAAAAGTTACGACGGGCTATACAGAACAAACGCCGTGGTATGCTGACTTCCGGTATCGTTTTTTTGCACGATAACGCCCGTCCTCACTCTGCTCGCAGAACAACGGCCCTTCTTGAGTCCTTCAAGTGGGACGTTATCAACCATCCACCTTACAGCCCAGACCTGGCGCCAAGTGATTATCACCTCTTCATGCATTTGAAGAAATGGCTCGGGTCACAGCGGTTTGATGACGACGAAGAGCTCAAAGATGCGGTCACAGGCTGGCTCCAGGCACAAGCGGGTGATTTTTATGCAGAAGGAATTTCAAAGCTTGTGAAGAGATACGATAAGTGCCTCAATCGCTATGAAGACTATGTAGAAAAATAGTGCAAAGATGTAGTTGTAAGATGTATATATTAAAATATTTTTATTTAACTTGGTGTATTTTTTTAAATCAACCGGAGGTTACTTTCTGAACGGCCCTCGTACATCATGAGTAGAATGCTGCATAATTAAATACTAGGCATAACTTTGGAGCACAACATTAAATGGAACATGCATGTAGGGACGGTAGTTGGAAAGGTGAATGGTAGACTTCATTTTATTGGGAGAATTTTAGGGAAGTGTGGTTCATCTATAAAGGAGGCAGTGTACAGAACACTAGTGGGACCCATTCTTGAGTACTGCTCAAGTTTGTGGAATTCCCACCAGGGCGGATTAACTGAAGACATTGAAGCAATTCAAAGGCTTGCTGCTAGATTTGTTATCGGTAGGTTTGATCAACATGCAGCAAGTATTACAGATATAGTTTGTGAACTCAAATGGGAATCCTGGAGGAAAACAATTTTCTTTTCATGAGGCACTATTGAGAAAATTTATAGAACTGGTAATTGAGGCTGACTGCAGAATGATTTTACTGCCACAAATGTACATTTCGTACATGGACCACAAAGATAACATAAGAGGAATTAGGGCTTGCACAGAAGCATGGTCATTTTTCCCTTGCTCCAGTTGGGAGTGGAAGAGGTAAGGAAATCGCTAGTAGTGGTATAATGTATCCTCCACCATGCACCACACAGTGGCTAGTGGAGTACATATGAAGATGTATATTGATAATATTGGAAGTTCAATGAGACTTTTTGTTGATTATGATGCTGTATACAGAGAAGTTCCAGCAGTAGAAACTGTAACAAAATGCAATAGGAAGTTCACTGAAACTTCTTGCTGACTGTGATGTTGGATACATAAAATTTGCAACACTAGAAAACTGTACCAAAGTGCTGAAGACATGCAGAGGATAGAAGCTTGTTGGGGGATTAGTATTTGAATCTAAACATAAACAGTTGTAAGATATTGTGCATTAATAAGCAGAAAGGCCAATTATTGTATATTGTGACTTCAGAACAATCACTGGATGCAGTCACTTCCATAAAATATGTAGAAGTGTGCATTCGGAGCAACATACAGCGGAATAACCACATAAAACTAATTGCAGGCAAGGCAGATGCCACACCAAGATTCAGTGGAAGAATCCTCAGGAAGTGTAGTCCATTCACAAAAGGACCAAAGGCTAGAAACTTGAAATTTGGAGAGTATATTGATCTTGTACTGAAGGCTTCATTTAAGAAGGGGTTTCTCAATATTCCACCCCTAAGGTTGGTGAGTAGCAACGACCCTAGGATCCACATGAATCATACTACACTCAGCAATGTTCATATGATTTTCTTGCAGGTATGCACCCTTCTGTGAATGAGTGACTTCTGGGTTGGATGAGGTCGTTTGCTCCCTATATAAGCGGGCAGTGAACAGCCCAAACAATTATATTAAATGGACCTATAGTAATATGCCAATTACATTGTATATATGCTCCTGTAGAAAAGTTAGTAATGACGAAAAAACACATGTATGGATGAAAGGACTTGGTGTACTTGCTGAAAATGTAACTGTAACTGAAGATATTACTTTGTACTACAATTATTAATAAAGTGAGCACCTAGCGAGTCAGTGATGCAACCCGCACGACTTGGCACGGTGCACCAGGGTACGCATGCTACGAGTGTTACTACAGCACCTGTACGGAATAGCTCTTTCCTGTGGGCACCTGCAGAGTCTTGTAGACAAGCATGCGGTGGCGGCGTTGATGATACACACGTCGATGGGGCATAGTGCTTCAATGCTGTTGCAGATAGAGCTCACAGTGGAACGGTTCCGCTGGCGTGCACTGCCCGCTTATATAGGGAGCGAACGACCTTTGTTACGTAACGCAGCTTGCTGTAAATGGAACAGCCCAAACAATTATATTAAATGGACCTATATTTTTCAGTGGCTTCAGGGTTAATTTTATGCTTGACGTCAATACTGGTAATTCTGGTAGTGGATGGTTTACCCTAGCCATTGTTCAATGTGAAAATGCCTCACTTCCAGGACTTGAATCCTTTGCCGATCGAGATGTCATCGCCTACAAGACCTGGCATTGGGGTATTGACCCGACGATGCAAAGTAGACCAAGCTATGTTTATAGTAATATGCCATTTACATTGTATACACGCTCCTGTAGAAAAGTTGGTACCAGCGTCGCTACTGGTAATTCTGGTAGTGGGTGGTTTACCCTAGCCATTGTTCGATGTGAAAATGCCTCACTTCCAGGACTTGAATCCTTTGCCGATTGAGATGTCATCACCTACAAGACCTGGCATTGTGGTATCAAATGAGAGGTGGTTGGTTTTTTTTTTTTTTTTTTTTTTTTTTTTTTTTTTTTTTTTTTTAATTATGTCACTATTACGGCAATTTTGAAGGTGGACCTACAAATACTGGCGTTTGTTTCCTGAGTCAGAAATAAAGACATATATTTTTCGACACTTTTGGAAATTTACCCCCTATGGGAATGAAATAGTGGGTGACAGTTTTCTTTAATACTTGTTAAAGAACTACTTAAGTATTTTTAAAGCTACATCTATGAAAACTGGTATTTGATGTATTGGTTAAAAAAAAAATATATTACATGTTTCCATGATTTTGGAAATTCAACCCTCAAGGAGCTGGAATGGGAGATCAAATATTTTATGAAATATTTCATTATGAAAGCATTTTTAAAACTAAATCTATGAAAATTTCAGTTTGGTTTCTCAGTTGGAAATTTAAAAAATTACACGTTTCCCTGTCTTTGGAAATTCAGTTCCTAAGGGGAGCAATTAGGGCCAGCCCAAACAGTTACAGATAGAAATTTGGAGAGGGTGTAGAGCTTATACTGTATGCATCTTTTAAGTAGAGATTGTTAGAAGTTCCATTCCTAGAGGAGTGAAATAGGGGATGGAATGCTTTTTAAAAACATGTTGCTATTATGCAAATTTGAATCTAGATGTACAAAAATTGGTACTTGGTTTCTCAGTCAGATATAAATTCATGTGTCAGCATTTTTGGAAATTCAGCCACTAAGGTGATAAGATATAAGGTGAAAGTTTGGTTTGAAAATAAAGTCATTATTAAGCAACTACTAAGCATTTTTACAGCTACATCTGTTACAAAAGGGTATAAATAGTTTTATGAAATAATTTCATTATGAAAGCATTTTAAAAGTGAAATCTATGAAATTTGTATTTGGCTTCTCTGTTCGAAATAAAAAAAATTGTGTTTCATTGTTTTTGGAAACTCAACCACTAACGAGGAGAAACAGTGGACAAAAATCTTTAAGAAAATATTTTGATAAATTAAATTTTTTTAAAAAGCTTAATCTCACTTCTAGCTTAGATATAAAGAAATGTATGTTATGGGATGAAAGTTTCCACTGATTATCAACACAAAAAGTGTAATTAACAAAAACCTTTGACTCCAGCTACCAGAATCACTTTTTTGGTCAAAATACATTTAGAAAAGACCAGACATCTATAGCCTTAATTTACATGAAAAGTTTAAAATGTATTTCAATTTGTGAACAGTGTAAAAATTTGATTAAAGAATAACAAGGGAAATCTGTGCAGGTTGCACAGTCTATGTGAGCAAGGCAATGGGTGCTAAACTAATTTATATATAAAAGCCCACGTCCTGACACATTGAACTCGTTATCGCCCAACCCAAACCACTAAGCACAGCAACTTCATACTTGGAGAGGGTGTTGATATTGTGCTACAGGTGTCATTTAAGAAATGAACTTTTTGAAATTCCCTCCTGAGACGGAGGGAGGTGGGAGTGTGTAGGGGATAAAAAGTTTTTCCAAAATATGTCACTATTAATGCAATTTAGAAACTAGACCTACAAAAATTGGTATTTGGTTTCTCCATCAGAAATGAAGAATTGTGTGTTTTGGCATTTTTTTTTTTAATTTAAATCCTATAGGGATGAAATAGTGAGTGAATGTTTCTCTTAAAAAGAATCATTATTAAAGAACTACTATGAAAATTGGCGTTTGACTTCTTGTCTACAAATTAAAAAATAAATAAGTAAACAACAACTTATTTCAGGGTTGTTGCAAGTTCAAGCCCCAAGAGGGTGAAATAGGGAATGAAATGTTTTATGAAATAGTTAATTATGAACACATTTTTAAAGCTAATCTATCAAAATTTGAATTTGGATTCTCTATTAGAAATAAAAAAATATGTGATCACTGTTTTTGAAAATTCAGCCCTTAAGGTGGGTGAAATAAGGGATGAAAATTTTTAAGAAACTATTTCATTATATTAAAAAAAATTGTAAAGCTAAATCAATGGAAATGGTATTTCACTTCTCGGTTAAATATAAAAAAGTATGTGTTAGGGGATGAAACTATCTATGGAAATATCACCATAAGAGTGCTAAAGGCATGATTAACAAAAACGGACTCCAGTTACCAGAATCATTTTTTGGTCAGAAGTAAGTTCAGAAAAGACCATGCTTCTACAGCCTTAATCAGTGTGAAAAGCTTAGACGATGCTGCAATTATGAACAACATAAAAATTCGATTAAATTTTTTTTTTTTTTTTTTTTTTTTTTTTTAATCCATCTAGACCATACAGTCTTTTATGTGAGTGAAGTAGCGGGCACTATACTAGTACTTGAACATTGATCGTCAGTGTGGGATCTGTGTCAGATAGGACTGACAGAGAAAATAAAGAAGATCCAAAGTAAAGCAGTGTATTTCCTTACAGATTCATTTAGTAAGCATGACAGTGTCACAAACATGCTTATCAAACTCCAGTGGCAGATGCTGCAAGAGATGCTTTCTGCATCATGATGTTGGTTAATGTTAAAGTTTTGAGAGCATTCATTTCTAGAAGAGTCAAGCAATATATTGCTTCCTTTTATGTATATCTTGTGAAAAGCCCATGAAGGTAAATCAGAGAGATTAAAGATCAGATAGAGGTTTATCAGCAATCATTCTTCCTGGGAACCATCCTTGACTGGAACAGGGAAACGGGGAAGTGACAGTGGTACACAAAGAACACTGCACGACATGCAGTAAGGTGGCTTGTGGTGTATAGATGAAGTATTCCATAAGTCTTTGCAAATGCTGGGTAGCCATCTGCTCAGTTGACTGCCATTCACAACACAAAGAGTTTGGTCAGAGTGGCTTTGAATCGTGTGCATCTATAGAGTTATAGTTGGAAGGGGTAGTGGGAGTGGGGGCTACCCAAGTACCCTCATGTCTGTGAACCTCTTATCATTTGGCAACACTGAGGACAACACAAAGCTTGCCTGGCAATGGTCATTGGTAGACATGCGGAGAGGTTTACAAATCAAGTGGTGGCACCCATATAAACCTGACAGAGCACTTTTTTTCCAACTGTCCACAAGCCACGATGCCATTTGGGATCCATGTGTAGCATATGCTGGAGTCACTTGGTGTGGTGTCAGTGCGACCCCAAGTCCAGGGTTTTAACCATCTGCCACCCGGGTTACAGGAGCGGCCAAGAGTGATTTTAGATTTGGTGCGGTACAGGAGAGAGAGAGCACTCCCGCTTCTGTTTTTAATGTGGTCCTTTCTACCAGTTTATCTGAGCACCACAACCATGTAGTTGTTTTTATGGATGGGTCTAAGCAGGGTGACTCTGTTGGTTGCTCTGTCCTCTTCCCGGATCGTGTCCTCAAGGTCAGACTGCCTCCCGAATTTACCATCTTTGACCCAGAATTATATGTAATCTTGCAGGCACTGGCACAGATGAGACATATCTCCCAATGTGAGATTTCTCATCTGTACAGATTCGTTGAGTGCCTTTTACTCTCTCCAGCGTTTGTATGCAGCAGATAAAGTAACCCAGACTATCCAGGACACCCTACTCCAACTACATCTACATCTACATCTACATTTATACTCCACAAGCCACCCAACGGTGTGTGGCAGAGGGCACTTTACGTGCCACTGTCATTACCTCCCTTTCCTGTTCCAGTCGCGTATGGCTCGCGGGAAGAACGACTGTCTGAAAGCCTCCGTGCGAGCTCTAATCTCTCTTATTTTACATTTGTGATCTCCTCGGGAGGTATAAGTAGGGGGAAGCAATATATTCGATACCTCATCCAGAAACGCACCCTCTTGAAACCTGGCGAGCAATCTACACCGCGATGCAGAGCGCCTCTCTTGCAGAGTCTGCCACTTGAGTCACTTGGTGTGGTGTCAGTGCGACCCCAAGTCCAGGGTTTTAACCATCTGCCACCCTGGTTACAGGAGCGGCCAAGAGTGATTTTAGATTTGGTGCGGTACAGGAGAGAGAGAGCACTCCTGCTTCTGTTTTTAATGTGGTCCTTTCTGCCATTTTATCTGAGCACCACAACCATGTAGTCTGCCACAGTGACTGGGGAAGGGGATGTCTTTCTGCTAGGTACCAGGGCATATGGGAATTGTGGGGAATGAAAGGGCTGACCAAGGAGGCATGTCGTGACCATCAGGTCTTTTAGTGTGCTATCCCCCTGCATGCCCTCACCTTGCTGTTGTGGTACAAAGTCCTGTGTCGCTAGAAGTGACTGACAACAAGCTCTGTGTCATCAAGAGCCCACAACTTGGCCGTGGCATACTTTCTTCCAGCCACATTGGTGGGATGAGGTTCCATTCTCGTCTTCGCATCGGCCGCAGCCCTATGATGCATGGATTTTTACTTCAGTGAGAGGACCCTCCGATGTGTGGTGCTTGTGGCGTGCAGATCATGGTGCAGCACATTTTATTGGACCACATTTTATTTTCTGACCAGCAAACTGCAGCGGATTTGCCGGTGGACCTGCAGTCTATTTTATGCGATGATCAAACAAATGTGGTTCGCATTTTAAAGTTTTGTGAATAGTCCCACATTTTTAACAAGATTTTGGGGAGATGTTTTTAATGTGTTAACAGGGTGGCTGGCTCACCCAAGTTTTTTGTAAGTGGTCAGCCAGTCACATTTCCCTGTGCTATTCCTTTAGCTCTTCTGTGTCTTGTGTACTCTCTGTTTGAATTTCTTGATTAGCTATCTTGTCTCCTCATTGGTTTTAGTGCATGTGAGAGTGCCTGTCTGATAGAGTAACTGTGTGTTCATTTCGTGTGCATGTGTGTATGACAGTTTTCATTCTTATCCACATTTGTTTATTTTAATCATTGTTAGGGCACTGATAACCTTGCCATTGGGCACCCATAAGATCCTTAAACCACACACACACTTACTCTTTCACTGAATACAGAGAAATGTGAACGTGTAGCTTGAAGCTGAAAAACAGTGTTTATGTCATCAACCATATTCATCACAGTTGGTTTGATGTTATTTGACCAACCCTGCCTGTGATGTTTCCTTATGCTGACAGACAACTAGTGCTCTCTATGGCACAAAATATATCAAATGCCTTCCAATATAAGCAGTCATAGTGACTGTGAATGAATAATAGTTGCAACATGAGTTAACACTGTTTTTGTATTTAATCCCATTGCAGACACCTACAGGGTGTTCTGTATATGTGTGGATGGATATGTGTGTGTGTGCTAGTGTATACTCGTCCTTTTTTCCCCCTAAGGTAAGTCTTTCCGCTCCCGGGATTGGGATGACCCTTACCCTCTCCCTTAAAACCCACATCCTTTCGTCTTTCCCTCTCCTTCCCTCTTTCCTGATGAGGCAACAGTTTGATGCGAAAGCTTGAATTTTGTGTGTATGTTTGTGTTTGTTTGTGTGTCTATCGACCTGCCTGCGCTTTCGTTTGGTAAGTCACATCATCTTTGTTTTTAGATATATTTTTCCCACGTGGAATGTTTCCCTCCATTATATTGACCTTAAATTTAGTAATACATTATCGTTTTTTTATTATGATTGCTGTTTTGGTGCTATATGTGACTTTCTGTGTAATATTATTATTGTTTGAAAGTTAATGTAAGTGTTGGAATAATGTTTGTATTATGTGTGTCATACATTTGTTTTATCTGTGTTCACCATTAAAACTGACGTTATTTTATTATTATTATTATTATTATTATTATTATTATTATTATTGATTGGAAATACAACACGATGCAGAAAATCTGGTTCCATCTCTGAATTCAGCATCCCAGAATTACATAAATCTTCCAATCTAGAAATCAACTGCAGAAAAAAATTTCAATTTGTTGACCAGTGTAATTACAGCAAAGATGTTGTTATGAATTGTTTGGCTGCTTATCAGTTGTTGCTCTCCAGGACTGAATTAGTGAGTGATTTGCTACACTGTAGCTCTGTCTATCCGTCAATGGAAGTTTTGATAATCAATGGTAATGCCAGAATTCAACAGACCATTGTGCACATCAATTTGCTTTAGTAACACAGTTTCCTCCAAATAGAGGCTCACATTACCTTCTTGATATGCATATAAAAATGTTGAATGATTTCAAATTTCAGAGATGGAGAGTCCAAATCTAGAACACCCAATCCAGCTGTGACCAAATTAGCTGATACTGCAAATTTTGCTCGCTCTGTGCTAAACAGCTAGTACAAGGTCCCATGACATCCTAGTCCATGACAGGCCACTGTAGTGCTCCTCCTCACCAACACAACAGTTGCCTCTAATTCAGTGGCTCTTGTGTGTCAGTTAGTTAGTGGCCCCCACTGTATAATTTTCTTTCAGTTTCCTATAAAGCTTTATTTCATGATTTGTTGTCATAATAATTAAAAATGAATGCACATTTCATCAGTTCCCTCTGCATTATTTACATAATTTATTTGGTAAGTCATTCACATTCTCTGGACACTGTTTCTAGTGACAAGTTCTGCAACTCATTGGCTGGAGTCAGATAATGACAGGAAACTGTCAAATGTGAGAGAATAATAAACGGTAACCGGGTTTTAGGAAGTGCTTCATATTGAAGTAATGGGCGTACAAATAACACACAGCTCTTTATTGAAAACATGTTGAATATTGTTTATTGCATGTGGGAAATATCTATCATAAATTACCATTTTTGTTGCTCCAAAAGAAGTCATTATAATTGTACATTCTTTCCAGGTGCTAATTTCATATGAAATAATGTCAGTAAATGAAATTATTTGAGTAACGGTTATGTAAAGAATTTGAGCAATAGTAGTCACTGGATTTTTAATGCTATCCAGATTGACTAATGATGATTTGGTTAATATTTTAGTTATTAATATGTCGGTGTAACAAAAAATGTGAGATACCTGCCACCCAGCAATAATTCCTTGTACTAGGAGCATAACAGTCACTAGGAACGATGTGGCACCTATGTAGTTCCATGGAGATAGCTGCTACAAGACAGCAAACAAAAAACATACGTACATAGCTGCAGCACCAGGAAAATGTAGTTGGCTTGGGCAATGCAGCTGTGTGTGTGTGTGTGTGTGTGTGTGTGTGTGTGTGTGTGTGTGTGTGTGTATGTATTTAAACCTTCAGATGAAAAAAATCTTTCTTCCAATTTTTTTTTTTTTTTTCTCGTAATGCTTAAAAGTTTAACCATCTTCTGCATTGTTCCTGTTCGCAACTCAACACATCCTCTACTGGTGAATAGCAATCTATCCTTTTCATATTGTTGTTACTCCATCCTGGACTTTCCATTGTGTGTATTTTTTGTTATTTAGTTCTGAAGGAGAACATTGTATGAAATCTTAACAACATCTTCAGTCCTGTTTATGTGCCTGCAATTGCACAACATCTTTAACTATAAACTAATTAGTTATTTCCTTCCATTATAACCATTAATATTTTTTATGCTGAAGATGGATGAAAGCTTAGAATGTCCTGTTGACATCCACCTCAATAGATATGACATGATAGTTAACGGCTCAATGATGGTGAGATAATTAACCGTGAAATATTTAAGGTACAATTTCAATCTTTATCTGATATGATTTATGGAAATGCTTGAAAATCTAATTCAGAAATTCTCTTATCCTTTTTCCGTGATAAAACTAGTTGAAAAAATGTTTAGATCTTGCTCTCAGCATAATGATGAAATAGCTCTGTATTGTAAAGTATTTCCTATGCAAATGTGGAATCTATGATACATGAACCATGGACCTTGCTGTTGGTGGGGAGGCTGAAGAGGGGCAGCAGCCTTTTCAGTAGTTGCAGGGACAACAGTCTGGGTGATTGACTGATCTGACCTTGTAACACTAACCAAAACGGCCTTGCTGTGCTGGTACTTCGAACGGATGAAAGCAAGAGGAAACTACAGCCGTAATTTTTCCTGAGGGCATGCAACTTTACTGTATGGTTAAATGATGATGGCGTCCTCTTGGGCAAAAGATTCCGGAGGTAAAATAGTCCCCCATTCGGATCTCCCGGCTGGGACTACTCAAGAGGACGTTGTTATCAGGAGAAAGAAAACTGGCGTTTTACGGATCGGAACGTGGAATGTCAGATCCCTTAATCGGGCAGGTAGGTTAGAAAATTTAAAAAGGGAAATGAATAGGTTAAAGTTAAATATAGTGGGAATTAGTGAAGTTCGGTGGTAGGAGGAACAAGACTTTTGGTCAGGTGACTACAGGGTTATAAATACAAAATCAAATAGGGGTAATGCAGGAGTAGGTTTAATAATGAATTAAAGAATAGGAGTGCGGGTAAGCTACTACAAACAGCATAGTGAACGCATTATTGTGGCCAAGATAGACATGAAGCCCATGCCTACTACAGTAGTACAAGTTTATATGCCAACTAGCTCTGCAGATGATGAAGAAATTGATGAAATGTATGGTGAGATAAAAGAAATTACTCAGGTAGTGAAGGGAGATGAAAATTTAATAGTCGTGGGTGACTGCAATTCGAGAGTAGGAAAAGGGAGAGAAGGAAACATAGTGGGTGAACATGGATTGGAGGTAAGAAATGAAAGAGGAAACCGTCTGGTAGAATTCTGCACAGAGCATAACTTAATCATAGCTAACACTTGGTTCAAGAATCATAAAAGAAGGTTGTATACATGGAAGAATCCTGGAGATACTAGAAGGTATTGGATAGATTATATAATGGTAAGACAGAGATTTAGGAATCAGGTTTTAAATTGTAAGACATTTCCAGGGGCAGATGTGGACTCTGACCACAACCTATTGGTTATGAACTGTAAATTAAAACTGAAGAAACTGCAAAAAGGTGGGAATTTAAGGAGATGGGACCTGGATAAACTGACTAAACCAGATGTTGTACAGAGTTTCAGGGAGAGCATAAGGGAACAATTGACAGGAATGGGGGAAAGAAATACAGTAGAAGAAGAATGGGTAGCTCTGAGGGATGAAGTAATGAAGGCAGCAGAGGATCAAGTAGGTAAAAAGACAAGGGCTAGTAGATATCCTTGGGTAACAGAAGAAATATTGAATTTAATTGATGAAAGGAAAACATACAAAAATGCAGTACATGAAGCAGGCAAAAAGGAATACAAACGTCTCAAAAATGAGATCGACAGGAAGTGCAAAATGGCTAAGCACGGATGGCTAGAGGACAAATGTAAGGATGTACAGGCTTACCTCACTAGGGGCAAGATAGATACTGCCTACAGGAAAATTAAAGAGACCTTTGGAGAAAAGAGAGCCACTTGTATGAATATCAAGAGCTCAGATGGAAACCCAATTCTAAGCAAAGAAGGGAAAGCAGAAAGGTGGAAGGAGTTATAGAGGGTCTATACAAGGGTGATGTACGTGAAGACAATATTATGGAAATGGAAGGGGATGTAGATGAAGATGAAATAGGAGGTACAATACTGCGTGAAGAGTTTGACAAAACACAGAAAGTCCTGAGTCGAAACAAGGCCCCAGGAGTAGACAACATTCCATTAGAACTACTGACAACCTTGGGAGAGCCAGCCATGACAAAACTGCACCATCTGGTGAGCAAGATTTATGTGACAGGCGACATACCCCCAGACTTCAAGAAGAATATAATAATTCACGCAATATCATATGAATAATTCTAATCCCAAAGAAAACAGGTGTTGACAGATGCGAAAATTACCTATTTGCCACAAGGCTCACTGCCTTAACTGACTCAAGTTAGGCTTGGCTCAGCAAAAAATACAGGAACTTCTTGAGGTAGGAATTTTACAGCCCTTCTATAGTAACTGGTCACCACCCATACACCTCAACCCTAAACAGAACGGCTCCTTTCGTATATGTGGCAACTACAGATGCTTGAACGCTAGAACTGTGAAGGACAATTATTCTGTACTGAATATTTCTAACTTCACCCACCTTCTCGTGGGTGCTACAATTTTCAACATTGTTGATATTGTTGTTGTTGTGTTCTTCAGTCCAGAGGCTGGTTTGATGCAGCTCTCCATGCTACTCTATCCTGTGCAAGCTTCTTCATCTCCCAGTACCTACTGCAACCTACATCATTCTGAATCTGTTTAGTGTATTCATCTCTTGGTCTCCCACTACTATTTTTATGCTTCACGCTGCCCTCCAACACTAAATTGGTGATCCCTTGATGTCTCAGAATATGTCCTACCATCCTATCCCTTCTTCTAGCCAAGTTGTGCCACAAATTTCTCTTCTCCCCAATTTTATTCAGTGCCTCCTCATTGGTTACTTGATCTATCCATCTAATCTTCAGCATTCTTCTGTAGCACCACATTTCGAAAGTCTCTATTCTTTTCTTGTCTAAACTATTTATCGTCCACGTTTCACTTCCGTATATGGCTACACTCCATACAAATACTTTCAGAAAGGACTTCCTGACACTTAAATCTATACTCGATGTTAACAAATTTCTCTTCTTCAGAAACGCTTTCCTTTCCATTGCCAGTCTACATTTTATATCCTCTCTACTTTGACCACCAACAGTTATTTTGTTCCCCAAATGGCAAAACTCATTTACTACTTTAAGTGTCTCATTGCCTAACCTAATTCCCTCCACATCACCCAACTTTATTCGACTACATTCCATTATTCTCGTTTTGCTTTTGTTGATGTTCATCTTATATCCTCCTTTCAAGACACTGCACATTCCATTCAACCGCTCTTCCAAGTCCTTTGCTGTCTCTGACAGAATTACAATGTCATCAGCGAACCTCAAAGTTTTTATTTCTTCTCCAGTGATTTTAATTCCTAATCTGAATTTTTCTTTTGTTTCCTTTACTGCTTGCTCAATATACAGATTGAATAACATCAGGGATAGGCTAAAAACCTGTCTCACTCCCTTCCCAACCACTGCTTCCCTTTCATGCCCCTCGACTCTTATAATGCCATCTGGTTTCTGTACAAATTGTAAATAGCCCTTCGCTCCCTGTATTTTACCCCTGCCACCTTTAGAATTTGAAAGAGAGTATTCCAGTTAACATTGTCAAAAGCTTTATCTAAGCCTACAAATGCTACAAACGTAGGTTTGCCTTTCCTTAATCTATTTTCTAAGATAAGTTGTAGGATAAGTATTGCCTCACATGTTCCAACATTTCTACGGAATCCAAACTGATCTTCCCTGAGGTCGGCTTCTACCAGTTTTTCCATTTGTCTGTAAAGAATTCGTGTTAGTATTTTGCAGCCATGGCTTATTAAACTGATAGTTCGGTAATTTTCACATCTGTCAACACCTGCTTTCTTTGGGATTGTAATTGTTACATTCTTCTTGAAGTCTGAGGGTATTTCGCCTGTCACATTCATCTTGCTCACCAGATGGTGCAGTTTTGTCATGGCTTGCTCTCCCACGGCTATCAGTAGTTCTAATGGAATGTTGTCTACTCCCGGGGCCTTGTTTTGACTTAGGTCTCTCAGTGCTCTGTCAAACTCTTTCCGCAATATCATGTCTCCCATTTCATCTTCATTTACATCCTCTTCCATTTCCATAATATTGTCCTCAAGGACATCACCCTTGTATAGATCCTCTATATACTCTTTCCACCTTTCTGCTTTCCCTTCTTTGCTTGGAACTGGGTTTCCATATGAGCTCTTGATACTCATGCAAGTGGTTCTCTTTTCACCAAAGGTCTCTTTAATTTTCCTGTACACAGTGATATACGCCTCTACATCCTTACATTTGTCCTCTAGCTATCCTTGCTTAGTCATTTTGCACTTCCTGTCGATCTCGTTTTTTAGACGTTTGTATTCCTTTTTGCCTGCTTCATTTAGGATTGCAAACACGCCTATCACCAAATACCAGTCGCACCCGAGGACATTCCGAAAATGACAATTATCACCCCTGTCGCGTTGTACGAGTACTATTTCATGCCATTTGTATTAAAGAATGCTGCCCAGATGTGGCAACAGTTTATTGACTCTCTCTTCTTCCAGTTCGACTTCTGTTTTGTGTATCTAGACAATATCCTGATCTTCAGCAAATCCACACAAGATCACGAAAGCCACATCACAATAGTAAAGGACACTCTCTCATCTAATGGAGTTGAGATTAACACTGACAGACTGCAACTACACCAACAATCTGTCCAATTCTTGGTGTATAAAATCTTGGCTGCCAGTTTACACCTCCCTGAATCGAAGGTGCAATCAGTCTTACCCATGCCACTCCTTACCACATACAAAGAGCTCTATCGGTTCCTGGGAACAATAAACTGCTACCATTGTCATTTGCCTGCAACTGCCGACATCCGGGCCACCCTCACTAATGCCCCTGCCAGCAAGCAACCTTTTCCATGGACCGAACCATTGCGAGCAGCCTTCCAGGCCCTGAAAGACTTTCTCGCATGAGCTGTCACCCTCACTTATCCAAACTCGGATGCTGAACTCTTCATACCATGGATGCCAGTGACTCCCTGGCAGGCATGGTCCTACAACAGCATATTGACATGGTCATGCCACTTAAGTTCTTTTCGAAGAAGCTCTCATGCGCCTAACAAAAATACTCTGCCGTCCACTGCGAACCTTTAGCAGTTTATGAGGTGGTGAAACACTTCCATCCCCCACCTTGAGGGCAGACCTTTTCACATCCTGACTGACCAAAAACCAGTAACAGATGCCATATGCCACCCCCCCTCTTGACCCTCCTTACCGTCGCTTTCGGCATTTCGATTTCATCTCTCAGTTCTCAAGTGACGTCCACCATATCAAAGGCACCAACAACATTGTTGCAATTACCTTTTCTGCATTGGCACCATGTCAATGGTCATTGACCTTTCCGACCTTGCGTGCCTATAGAACAAGGACGAGGATACACAGCAATTCCTTAACAGCACCTTCTCTTTGCTGTCTTTCACCAAAGAAAAATTTGCTGGCGTCCGAGAGGAGGTCTGGTGAGACTCCTCCACCAGCACCCTCATCCCTAACCCCCTACACCGTTTAGTGTTTGAAACCCAACATTCTCTAGCAACCCCAGCATCAAGTCATTGACATGCCTCGTGTCCGTATAGTTTGTGTGGCGAGACATGAAGTGCAATTGTGAGACCTGGGCCCGAAATGGCATCATCTGCCAGGGCAACAAAGTCATCAGGCACGCTGTTCCACCTCTCCACAAATTCGAGATCCCATCTGGCCTCTTTCGCCACATACACCTGGACCTCATCGGATCCCTTCCCCCCTCAGAGGGCTTCCGTTCACTTAGTTTGCCCTGCTACCATCACCACCGACCAGGGCCAGCAGTGTGAATCAGCACTCTTCGCCGAACTCTTCCAGCTGTGTGGTATAAACAAATGTTGCACGACTGCCTAACACCCCCCAACGAAATGGACTGGTAGAACGGTGGCATCGCACTTTCAAGACAGCACTGTGGTGTCATGACAGTCTTTGGAGTGAGGCCCTCCCGTGGGTACTACTTGGCCTACGGTTGTTGTACAAACCAGATATCAAGGGCACCATGAGTGAGTTCTTACAACTATATGGTGAAAACCCTGACCTCCATGGGGAGCTGTTACAACCTACCCCCTCTGATGCCCCCACCCCACTTCCCAACTTCATAAGCTGTATCCAAATGCTGCACTGCAGACCACAACAACAAGTACTTGTTTTAAGAGAAAGGTTATACTGAAGATCCTTGGAATTCTTTGTACATTTTGTTTACTGTCAATATTATTTTACTGTCAGAAATCAGAGTTGTAAACTTAATAATCTTCTCCAATGCTGGTTATCAGAGTTTGTTTAAAGTTTTCTGAACTGACCATCTGCGTGTTTAAAATTTTGAAGAGACTAACAATAAATCTGTTTTTAAGGTATGTTTGTAAAGTGACTTGGCACCTTACCACACCCCTCCCACTCCTATCATTTGTGATAGGCTGAAATTGTACCAAGACCCATGGCATGAATGATTATAAACTACTACGGTCCTTCTCAATAGAAGAAACATTCAAGAAACACAGTATTATGTTTACTACAAAATAAACCAAATCTATTATGACACAAGGCACTAGTAGAGTTCTCTGGCAACTAAATTTCAAAATTATCTTTTTTATACCTTCTGACTATCTGCATGAATGCAAAATTGCCTATGGACAACTCTGCTCCTAACTCTGTCAAAAGCAAATTAATCATTGTATGTCATGTTTTGTATCCATCTATCATGTTGTTGTTGTTGTGGTCTTTAGTCCAGAGACTGGTTTGATGCAGCTCTCCATGCTACTCTATCCTGTGCAAAGTTCTTCATCTCCCAGTACTTACTGCAACGTACATCCTTCTGAATCTGCTTAGTGTATTCATCCCTTGGTCTCCCTCTAAGATTTTTACCCTCCACACTGCCCTCCAATGCTAATTTTGTGATCCCCTGATGCCTCAGAACATGTCCTACCTACCGGTCCCTTCTTCTTGTCAAGTTGTGCCACAAACTCCTCTTCTCCCCAATTCTATTAAATACCCCCTCATTAGTTACATGATCTACCCATATAATCTTCAGCATTCTTCTGTAGCACCACATTTCGAAAGCTTCTATTCTCTTCTTGTCCAAACTATTTATCGTCAATGTTTCACTTCCATATATGGCTACACTCTATACAAATACTTTCAAAAACGACTTCCTGACACTTAAATCTATACTCGATGTTAACAAATTTCTCTTCTTCAGAAACGCTTTCCTTGCCATTGCCAGTCTACATTTTATATCCTCTCTACTTCGACCATCATCATTTACTTTGCTCCCCAAATAGCAAAACTCATTTACTACTTTAAGTGTCTCATTTCCTAATCTAATTCCCTCAGCATCACCTGACTTAATTCGACTACATTCCATTATTCTCATTTTGCTTTTGTTGATGTTCATCTTATATCCTCCTTTCAAGACACTGCACATTCCATTCAACCGCTCTTCCAAGTCCTTTGCTGTCTCTGACAGAATTACAATGTCATCAGCGAACCTCAAAGTTTTTATTTCTTCTCCAGTGATTTTAATTCCTAATCTGAATTTTTCTTTTGTTTCCTTTACTGCTTGCTCAATATACAGATTGAATAACATCAGGGATAGGCTAAAAACCTGTCTCACTCCCTTCCCAACCACTGCTTCCTTTTCGTGCCCCTTGACTCTCATAACTACCATCTGGTTTCTGTACAAATTGTAAATAGCCTTTCGCTCCCTGTATTTTGCCCCTGCCACCATTAGAATTTGAAAGAGAGTATTCCAGTCAACATTGTCAAAAGCTTTCTCTAAGTCAAAAATGCTACAAACGTAGGTTTGCCTGTCCTTTATCTTTCTTCTAAGATAAGTCGTAAGGTCAGTATTGCCTCACGTGTTCCAACATTTCTACGGAATCCATACTGATCTTCCCCAAGGTCGGCTTCTACCAGTTTTTCCATTTGTCTGTAAAGAATTCGTGTTAGTATTTTGCAGCCATGGCTTATTAAACTGATAGTTCGGTAATTTTCACATCTGTCAACACCTGCTTTCTTTGGGACTGTAATTATTATATTCTTCTTGAAGTCTGAGGGTATTTCACCTGTCTCGTACATCTTGCTCATCAGATGGTAGAGTTTTGTCAGGACTGGCTCTCCCAAGGCTGTCAGTAGTTCTAATGGAATGTTGTCTACTCCTGGGGCCTTGTTTCGACTCAGGACTTTCTGTGTTTTGTCAAACTCTTCACGCAGTATTGTACCTCCTATTTCATCTTCATCTACATCCCCTTCCATTTCCATAATATTGTCTTCACGTACATCACCCTTGTATAGACCCTCTATAACTCCTTCCACCTTTCTGCTTTCCCTTCTTTGCTTAGAATTGGGTTTCCATCTGAGCTCTTGATATTCATACAAGTGGCTCTCTTTTCTCCAAAGGTCTCTTTAATTTTCCTGTAGGCAGTATCTATCTTGCCCCTAGTGAGGTAAGCCTGTACATCCTTACATTTGTCCTCTAGCCATCCGTGCTTAGCCATTTTGCACTTCCTGTCGATCTCATTTTTGAGACGTTTGTATTCCTTTTTGCCTGCTTCATTTACTGCATTTTTGTATGTTTTCCTTTCATCAATTAAATTCAATATTTCTTCAGTTACCCAAGGATATCTACTAGCCCTTGTCTTTTTACCTACTTGATCCTCTGCTGCCTTCATTACTTCATCCCTCAGAGCTACCCATTCTTCTTCTACTGTATTTCTTTCCCCCATTCCTGTCAATTGTTCCCTTATGCTCTCCCTGAAACTCTGTACAACATCTGGTTTAGTCAGTTTATCCAGGTCCCATCTCCTTAAATTCCGACCTTTTTGCAGTTTCTTCAGTTTTAATTTACAGTTCATAACCAATAGGTTGTGGTCAGAGTCCCAAGGCTATCAGTAGTTCTAATGGAATGTTGTCTACTCCCGGGGCCTTGTAGTGACTTAGGTCTCTCAGTGCTCTGTCAAACTCTTCACGGAATGGCAGCGAAAAATTCACACATTTGTTATGTTTACACCAGTGTGGATGGCAGTTTGCGAATGCCAAGCACATGGCAGACATGTGCGTGGGCGTAGAGACTCTATTGTCTATAGTGTGAGAGAGAGGTACACTCAACGGTGGTGGCATTGCTGGCACATGTGGAGCTCTTGAGTGAGCCATGCGAGAAGGCGCGAGAGGGGGGAATGTTTATTAACACAACGGGCAGGGGCATGCATGGTGGCAGGGGGCGTGGACAGAGCCCAGACAGCTGGATTGTCATGAGGCGTGCAAGTGTCAGTTTGCGAAGCAGGTGAGAGAGACATTGAGCAGAACACACTTGATGGGGGTGGGAGAGGTGGAGGTAACACTGTGCAGTTGAGACTGGAGTCACACCAGATAGGTTGGGTGGTGCTAACCTGTGTGCAGTTGTCAGTGAAGCTGTCAGGTGCAGCAGATGAAGGCTCGGGTGTTCGCACTGCCGAGTGGTGTGAATTGATGTGGGTGGTGATCACGGCAAGCTCGTCCTTGGCGTGTGCAATATGATATTCCAAAATGGCGTTCTCACATCGGAGGGCGAATGCTTGATACTTTCCGCCAGGATGAGATCCACGGTTGCACGAGTCCTGCTCATGAGAATTGCGTACTGATGCACTAAATAGTTAAAGGCATTTACACTTGGAGAAGGTGGCAGAACATGTACACATAGGATGTGAGAGTTAAAGGTGTGGTGAAACAGAGACCTCGACACAATGTTTGGAGACAGGCGGTGGTGTGATAAGAAGTCGATTCCCAGGATCAGTTCTGCGATGTCCACCAAGTGGAAGATCCACAGCAGGGAGAGGCCATTAGAGAGGCGGAGATAAAGCTCGACAGTTCTGCAGGTCTGGAGTGTAAATGAGTTCATGACTCACAGGAGAGAGCGTGTGCATGTGAGAGGGCGTGTGACCATTAATTTAGGTACAATTGAGATGTCAGTCCTTGTGTCCACAAGGAAGTTGCGGCTTGAAGAATAGTCTTTGACATAAAGGCAGCAGTTTGATTGGACATAGATGTGGATGGAATGTAGTGTGGGTTGATGCATATCGGACAATTGGCTTTTCAGATGCTCGCATAGAGGGCTGCACCGAATATAGTGTGGTACCAAAAGTGCGGGTAGGTTGAGAGAGGAGGTGGCATCGTCCTCAATGTGTTCGAGTTCATATGCCAGGGCGTACAGTGCAGGTATGATATGCAGCAGCTTGGCAGGTGGAGAGTGCGTGCGTTAGGTGCCAGGTGGTGCAGCAGTCTGGGGAGTGGAGCAGGCCTGCCCCTGCCAGTGGCCCGGTGAAGTACTGGTACAGGAGTGCGAACCTGTTGCATGAGCTCCTGCTGTGGCGCTGGTGTCTGAGCGAATATACCTGGTCAGCCATCCGCACATGCGAACTGATGGATTCCAGGGCGTGGGGGAGGAGATGAACCTGGAGTTCTGTAGGCAGTATTCACAATCACACCGACCAGAGTTTCGTCCGGCATCATCTGCTCGCTGACCAGGAAGTGTAGCCAGTGCCAAAGCTGGGGTGGGGTGCGGTCGCTGAGATGTTCCTTGTACAGTATTCGCATAATAACCCTGGGGAACGCAAGAGGCACTTGGTGATAGTTTTGCGAAATCAAAGTTAGCGGCAGCATCAGAAGTAGGTCACAGGTCAGGTCTGTGCACCCGTGCAGATGAGTCATGTCACTCAGGAATTTTGAATTATCATAAGTGACATGGTACAGTTCAAACAAGTTCTCCACCAGTGCAAACCATGTTACTGGGTTGTCCTTGGATAGCAGTGGCAGGGTTGGTAAGCAGCCTGGTGGTGGAAACAAGGGCACAGCTAGTTCTGTATCTGAGTCCCTCATATCACTTGTATGATGTGGATGCTGGACAGGCACGGTCAACACAGATGGCACTGCGCAGGGTGCAAGCAAGCAGTCTGTCAGAGAGGATGAGAATGGCACCAAACCACTAGGAAATGATGCTGTAGAACTGTCCAATGCAACGTTTGTGGCACAGATGTCTGATGCAGAAGGCATGGCCAGCGCCTTGTGAAAAGTGAGCAGGTGAACAGCTGTAGCCAAAAACCCTGAAAGTTTACTTGTGGTGGTGGTGAAGGGGGAGGGGGAGGGGGGGGGGGTGCGGACGTGCGCAGAGAGCACACTTAAATCTTCCCACCAGGCTGTTCTGAGGTTCAGAAACCACAGTTAAGTGTCAGTACATGGCACATTATTCACATCAGGTGGGGGCCTGTAAAGTGCACTGAAGGGCTCAACGATCACTGGGGGTGGAAACATACCTGGAAATGTCCATGATATGCACTGAGTTTTGTCCACTTTGTAAACCAATGAAGTGGTAAAGCACTCTGGCATCATGGAAGCACAATCGGTACATGTGGTCTGTCCTAACAAAGGAGAGGTTGCACACGGCACTGTTGTACCAGTTACTCGGGAGGCCGGCATATAATACATAGTTTGTGCATGAAATGCAGAATCCATGTTAGCATGATAAAATGCAGAAACTTTGCTCACCTCATTATCATTTTCAAAATGCACACTCGCTGGAGAGGCAAAGTCTGTGTCTACAGTTTCATGTTGCACGTTGAGGTGACAAAACTGCAGGAAACTTGCTGTAGAATCTAAGTGGTGATGAAGTGACAAAATGTTGCATTGTAGGTGCAGGGGCTTTGATATCCACTCACTGCGTGGCAGGATACATTTCCAAATGGAACTAATGAAGGCATAAACAAAGCCAGCACAGTAGACGTGAAAATACTTGCACTACGAGGAAATGGTGCCTGAATTCTTACTTGGGATCAAAACTGTGAGAATATGGTTGGGTTGTAGCCCAATGAAAACACACTTAATACTGTAAGACTCAATATATTTCATATCAGTAAGTACAAACACCCACATTACAGCAAGTCACATATCGAACTGAATAAGCCAAGAGTTTCATTTGAGCAGTTGCCAGCGGGCTCGTGCGCATCCACAGAGCTGAATTCACGTATGAGCAGTGCCTTCTCCCACATCTGGCTACTTGAAGTGTGGCTGTTTGAAGTACGAGCAGTAGCAGCAAGTAGCCAGATGCTACCCAGAAAAATTTTTCTGGTGCGCCCAAGCTGCCCGATTTGTGCATGCGCAGAACAATCTGAGTTATAGTTGGAGGTCATTCTCCATGTGACCCATGCATATGTTTTGTGATATTGCAGTTCATTCTTCATTTACAGTTCCCACATCAAATTAAAACAAAACAGATTTCTGTGACTGGGATTAATCAAGTGAACCAATGTACATCCTCATAATCATGGAAGATTAAAATAAGTTAGTGGGTTCAATTTTCTGATTTTGTATTATTACCACGTTATTAGAAATCAACCATTAATCATCTTAATGAAGTTATTTTTGTCAGTTTGCTGGAGAAATTTGCTTCTATTAATCTTTTCTGCCGAGACAGTCAATTCATTTGAAACAAAGTGTTTCATGAAACACTATTGGCTAGTTTCAGCTTTGTTCAGTTTCAAATGCACATTTTCATTTTCTGGCAGGAATGGCATTATATCATAATAAAGGACCAAACATGCGATAATACAGTACTGGTGCCCCAAGAAAACTGGTATCCCAAAAACTACATAGAAAAGCTGAATATCAGGTACTTCAGTGTCAATCTGGACATACAAATGTGCACTTTAAGCCAAATTAAGCATTTTAGTATGGTTTACAAAATTGTGATGCTCTTGGAGTAGTTTCTGATGTCCTGTTTCTTTTATGACACTGTAAGATCTCCTAATGCTATACAGGTTTGAACATACATAAGTATTCACTACAAGCTGACTAAGCAGACAAATTTGGTCAGTAGTTTTGAATTAAATATTTTGTTTCAAATGTATTGACAGTTTTAGCAGAAATTTACAAATCTGCTTCCTGTGTCTGTGAAACACAATTTTTTTCGATCACAAGACACTTGTCTAGTACTTCCTCTAGGCTTTACATTATTTCTTGATTTGTGTTGTTACGCAATGAAAAGTGTATGAGCAGCGCAAACACCAAGCATGAGCTGCCTACATCATTGTAGCTGCGCGTGCGCGGTACGCCCTGTTTTCCGGCGGTCTCTGGCAATTGCTCAAGCAAACCTAAGATGGCACGTGCCATTAGTTTAAAGAAAAAGATCTTGTGATGGCAGAGATATGTTGTTCCTACTTGTCAATGCCACAGTTGCTTTTTTGTAATGATAAGATTTCTTTCATGTTTTTGTAAGTATCTGCTAGCGAAAATTGTAGAATGGTGTTCAGTTTTCCCATTAATGAGCTTCTGTTGAAATAAATGAGCTCCATAATCACTGATATCTGTCATCACATAAAATAGTACAAACAAATCTGGCCTGTGTAATATCTCACTGTTGCATAACTGATGCCTAATTTCACCAAAAGCTGCTTAACACGCACTAGTCCACCAAATACTATTTTTCTTTAGCAAGTTATATAAACAAAGTGCATTAAGTGCTTGTGCATTCACATGCATCGTTTAAAAATTACATAAACTGCCGAATGATCTGAGTTCCTTTTTTTGATTTTTGCTTTGGGAATCCTACAGTGACCAAAAGCTTATCATTATCAGGCAGAATTCCCTCCTCACTTACAATGTGACCAAGGAAATTCAATTTTTTCTCAGCAAATCTACACTTTTCCTTCTTCAAAGTCATACCTCTTTCTCTAAATTTCTTTGCTACTTCACACAATGTTTATAAATGTTCTTCCCATGTTTTACTGTTCATTAGAATATCATCAATATAAATGACTAATTTCAACAGCAACTCACTCTCAAGACATAGCACAAAGCTCTTATAAACTCAGCAACAGAAACATTAATGCCAAAAGGTACAATACAATATTGAAATGACTTGCCATTATAAAGAAGTGCAGTGTGTTTTCCACATACCAACAGAAGTGTAATGTGATGAAACTGGTAGAAAACTTAGGACTATGTGAGATTTTAAGACATGGAACAATCTAGCGCTATCAAATTTGTTCAACAACTCTTCCATGTTTTAGGGGTGATCATTCTCTCATTCTAAAAATTTATTTAAATACTAACCTGATGCCTCCAACTCTCTTGCATACAACAATTAGTAATGGTTTCATAAAGAATGGATCATGATTTCTGAATTTCAGCTTGCATTGGTAGTCCTTCACACACCTGGCTTTTCACTAAAAACGTCACAAAACTCCCACACAAATTTTTCTGAGTCATCTTTCTCTCCTATACTTCATTTATCAGCTGCATTAGTCTTTTCAGTAACAAGGTGTGTACATGAATTTTTACAATGTTATCATCTCAGAAACCCTCATCCTTATCAAAATAATTGCTAACAATCATAGTTTCTGTTCCTCCTACATGATTACTACAATTTTCATTAAACAGTATATATAACTTTCTTTCTTTAATATTACCAGTCCTTGTTTCAATAAACAATAATTTCTTCTTTTCCCAACAAAAATGAGCATTTACTTTCATTCAAGCCAAGCCTAACAACATGCATTCATTTCAGTCATTCAACATTAAACATTCCTGTTCAAAACTAGGGTTCCCAATGCTAAACATTATCAAATCTTGTCTGTTAATTTTTCCTGTTGGATTCTAACACCTGTGATTGGAAATTCAGAATAATTCTCTGTATGTTTTATTCTGTCTCTCAATTTACATAAACTACAACATATTGAGCTACCTGTGTCAATCAAACATACTCCTTTCCAAGTATCAATCTAAATGTTAATATAGGGACTACCTAATAAGTCTTCAATATCAAGAACATCATTCACAGCTAATAAATCATTCTCAACTTCTCTAAAATTTAATTCTGTTTCTATAAGTGATACAACTGATGTGATGGGCTGTAATGCCGCTAAAGGTACCTTACAACTAATTTTAGTATTCTCTTCTACAGACAAATCATGTTCTTTAATGTAGGTGTTGACTATTCAACTTTATCATGCTATCTGCATTGCAATTACTAAATCAGAATGTGCATGTTTGTCATCTACCTGAAAATCACCATGCACATCACAACTAAGTTTTGCGTTATAAATCTGACTAGCTGTAACACCAATGTGTTCATTCTGCTCTAGCTTGTAATCACCAACATCAATTGACATGATCTGACTCTCATGTACTTTCCTATCCATTACCTTATCATCACCAAGATACATCTATCCCTTTGCCACTAGCATATCATCACTGATCTCAACATAAATCATACCATCAAACTCTTCACATCATCAGCATCAATATCAACATCACTTCTGCATAAATCAACTGACCTTTCTACTAACATCAACATCAAAACAATCTTATCAATAACATCAGCATCACCATGAAAAGTAATAATATTTGTGCCATCAGGTTCACAAATGTCATCATTAAACATACTATCTTACCACCGAGTGCGTGATTATGAACATCCACCACACCAGCTTCAGCTAAACTACACAACTTCATCATTCATCAAACCAAGTTCATCAGCATCTTTACAACTGCAGATATTACTTGATACATACTGATCTCCAGATTCATCAAAAAGATTTGTCAACATATCATCACTTAATTCTAATTCCAGACTCACTTTCCTTCCTTCATCATTCATCTGCATCAAAATATTTTCCCAAACTTCTCTATCAAAATCAATTCTATTTATTTGGTGATCCCTATTATTTCTTTGATGACAACTAGCTGTGAAAAGTAACTCCTTCTTCTAAGTCTGTTTTGACTAGCCTGGTTTCTGTATCTACATCTCAATTCAGATTGATGGGCTCTCAATGAGGTGGTTATCCATTTCTCTGGTTATTATTTCTGTTCTGTACTCTCCACCTGCATTTCTCCTTTCTTCATTCCCCCACTGCCTATTTCATCACTCACTCTTTCTGGTCTGTCATAATTATTGCCTCTGAAATTATTCCCATCTCTCCTCCTGTTTCATTCATCTTGTTGATTACGAGAATACCTCCAACTCTGGTAATAGTTATCCGTCTAATTACTATTAGTCTGATATCTGTCACCTCTTTCCCATGCATATCCAGTTTAGCTACAAACTTCAAAAACTCCACTATGAATCATGTGTCCCATAGACCAATCCCCACTGAAATCTACTTGGGAATCTACATTTTAAGGTGCCAGTTTGAATAAGCTCATTTAATGGTTTATACAAATGTGCTAATGTTCTTAATTGTCTCTTACAGAACTTGCTCATTCTCCTCTGTAATTGGAACATTTAAAAACTCACTCTTAATCTCAGCTTGCCAGCTCCCTAATCAAAATTCACTAAGAAACAACTTTCAAACTCTTCAAATGACATGTCTGGGTTAACACGGTGGTTAGCCCAGCCTAAAGCTTCTCCATGATAAACCTTTTCCATCTAAAAACTTCTTAACTAATCTGACTTTGAAACAATCTGGCATACTGACATTAATTTTTTCATTGACACAAAAATTCCATCAGATGGATCTTACAATCTCCCAAGAAATATTTTAAAGTCACACTAGTGAACATATTTCCAAACAAAAAATTATTACTGAAATTAATAGTGTAAAAATTGCTTTCTAATTGATTGCCTTTAGAGTTAACTACATTTATATTCTTGTTACAGTCCTCAACATTTCCACTTACAATTGCTAACTCTTTCTTTATTTCTGTTTTATTTCATTCCAATCTTTTGTCTAAATTCTGTTAATCCACCTTCAAAAAACCATGCATATGCTTGAAATTCTGATCATTCCTATCTGACTCTTTGATTATTGTTTCCTCTATTTCTCCTAATCTCTCTTCAACAACAGTAACTATCTCTTCCACTGCTTTCAGTTCCATATTAGTAAACTGTTTAAACACACCTAGTTCAGCTTCTACTTCATCAACTCTCTCAAAAGCACAATAATTTTTTTTTTATTAACTTGTGTTAAGTCTTTCTTTATTTGTTTAAAACATATTCCCATTTGCTCGAAATTTTTATTTATGCACTTGGATTGTCCTGACAATTTGTTACCAAAGAATGTTGTTAAAGGTCTTTCAATGGATGAAGCTGCTGAAATCCCTGAAGAAGCAAACAATACTGCTTGTATTATCTTTGCAATCCTCTTCCTCCCAGGTAATTAGCTCTGAATTTGATGAATGAAGTTGCACTTCATTGTTATTAAGATTCGCACTAACACTTGGGGATATCTCACTTAAATTGTTAATGCTCATTTTGAAAAAGTTCTACAAATTCATCACAAGTAAACTTTTCAAAACATAGCACAAGTTTTACACTGCTAACAAGACCTAACAAACCAGGTAAAGACATTACTGCTGAAAGTACTTGTCTTTCTTGTTACATTGGGATGTCAGGCAACAGTCTGGCAAGCAACTGATTTCGACTTAACTGTCCACAAGTCCTTTCAGTAATCATCCACAACTGTCCACAATCCAAATTATTCAAAAATATACAAACCTGAAACTTTCAGACCACATCAGCGCTGCAATCAGTCTTATACACATCTGAGCTCCTACCAACACTGTGTCACATTACTTCTGGGAATGTGAATAAATATAACTATCTGAAATGTAAATAGTAATGTTCACTTTGAAATTTCATTGGGTAGTCCCAGCAAAAATGAATAATTACAAAGCTTCCTCCACCAGGTACACAACACAACACAACGTCCTTGTGCCGAAAATTTAGACTAAAACTAATAAGAATGAAAATGTCAATAAAGTTATTGGGTGATGTAAATTCAGCAGCAGAATTTAATACTCTACTTCTAGATCATCCTATCTACTTTGCTGCTATGTCCCGCTGTCCATAATATGTTGCTGTAAGAAATTGTATAAATTTTCCCACATCGTGTAAATCATCAGTGAAAGTTCAGGAGTTGCCTCGAATTCTTTTGTTATGGCATAGGTGGTGTGCAGCAATGAACAATAGGCATTACAAATTGACTACATCTTGCGTCTCTGAAAACTGGCTACAATCTGTATAATGATAGTGCTCTTCCACATCCATTTATAATTTTAGTAACAACCAATGGTATTGTCCAAGATGCAAATTTACAAAATTATAATAGAAAATTAATACACAGAAATAAACTGTGAACAGCATACTTCAGGTACATTATTTCCTGGTGAACATACATAGGCAGTTTATTAAATTGGCAATTTAGAAGCATGAAACATGACAATATGTGGAAATTAACAAGGTGAATTACATTCGATTAATTTATAAGCAAAATATAAGTTTCAACAGTTTCCTAACAAAAATTTGAATTACAAATTAAATACGCTTTCATTTAACAGTAGTGACATAGAGTAGAAAATCAGTATGTGTTTACATTTTTAATAAGGGCCTGCATAATTACTCTTTAATAACAAACACTATTGCAAGTATTTTACATTACTGCTGTTATTCTGCAAACTTTGATGAAATAACGCATACAATGCCAGAGAGAATATGAGGCAAATATAAATTCTAGTGAATGATGGTAGTCATTAAATAATTTAGCAAACTAGTGACTCTAATGTTAACAAAAAATATTCCTACATTCACACAGCCTGGATATAAAGTATGCTTGAATCTGATGTAGTCATGAGCTTTCTATTTGGCTTCTAACCAGAACTTTCTTATTAACTGCTGTATAATTCACATAGTAACTAGTATCAAATTGCAATGTTGGAATGTTTCTCAATATTTTCTGTGTGTATCTGAGGCTTAAATGGCTCTTCAGAGAGTGTTCTGTAAAATCAGAAATAAAAAATTTAAAGATAAGAGCGTTACTCAAAATTGATAACAACCATAATGTTGAAAACTACTGACCTATGCCTCTCCTCTCAGCATCATCCAAAGTATGAGAGAGATTAAATGAAACAACAGCTTATAAAATACTTAATGGCTACAGGCTATTAAATGGTAATCAACACAGCTTTTGCGCAGTTAGACATGCCTAAACACCAATAATTATTTACCCAGATGAAATAATTAGACACATAGAAAATAACAAAAATGTTGTAGGAGTCATCTTAGATCTTGCTAAAGTTTTTGACACTTAAGCATTAAATTCTCTTAGACAAACCAGAAACGCTAGGAGCCATATTGGTACAAAACTCCACAACATACTGCCAACCAACATCAGAAAGTTAGAAGATGAAAACAGATTTAAAGTAGAATTTAAAGAATTTCTACTTGAACCACGTTTTTATTCGGCAAATGACTATTTAGGCCAATAAATAATTCTCATAATGTTTATACGAGGGCTATCCACAAAGTACATTACGTTTTGGAATTAAAAATAAATAAAGCATTGGAATTTTTTTTTTTATTATATACTGATGAAAGCCACACTTAAATACTACTTTTCTACATAGTTGCCATTTAAATTAAGGCACTTACCGTAGCGATGGACGAGCTTGGAAATTCCTTCGTCGTAAAATTCGGCCGCCTGCGCCTTCAACCACGTGGTTACCTCTTCTTTTGGGACAGAAAAGGTGTGATTTTTGTGGATTTCCTGGAAAGATGCACTACAATAAACTCTCAAAGGTATTGCCAAACTCTGCACAACCTCAGAAGAACAATACAAAACAAGCGCAGGGGAAAGTTGGGCTCAAAGATCTTGCTGATTCACGACAACGCCCGGGCCCACACAGCAAATGCCACTCGTGAAGTTCTCGAATCTTTTAAGTGGGAGTTCTTTCCTCATCTGCCGTACAGTCCTGACCTGGCACCAAGCGACTTCCACTTATTCCCAGCAATGAAGAAGCGGTTGGCTATGCAGCGTTTTGATGACGACGCACAGCCTCAAGAAGAGGTAACCACGTGGTTGAAGGCGCGGGCGGCCGAATTTTACGATGAAGGAATTTCCAAGCTCGTCCATCGCTACGATAAGTGCCTTAATTTATATGCCAACTATGTAGAAAAGTAGTATTTAAGTGTGGCTTTCATCTGTATATAATAAAAAAAATTTCCAATACTTTATTTATTTTTAATTCCAAAACATAATGTACTTTGTGGATAGCCCTCGTATTAAGGAAAAACTGAAAACACTGTCTGTAATCGCCTAAAGTTTTTGTTAATTTTGTATATCTGATGGACAACTGTTGAGTGTGGGAAAATCTTTACTGAATTATTGTAGTGAATATAAGGGCTTCCTGTTCATGAAAGTGTTGCGGCCACATGTAGTAAGCGTTGCTTCACGCAGTGGAGAATGGCAAAACAGAGGCACGCCGGTGACCAAGGCATTGCGAAGTAGGCAGGCACAGATAGCTTTGCTGACAGCAGCAGTCTACCAGCAGGCTGACGCAAGGACGCACACAGACCGGGCACCGGAGAGCACCTGGAGAGTGCTGAGTAAGGGGAAGTGAGGCCAGCAAGCTAAGTTACGCTGCAATATACTGCGGGAGTAATAACAAAAAGCTACCACCGAGGGTAAAAAACATTCTCCTGCCGGATATAAATAGTGGAGCGCAGGCAGCAACAAACAGAAGCCATTAGGAAGCAGTTCAGATCTGAGGACAGACGTGGTCCGTGTTCGAATGTTCAATCTTCGTAGGTGACGATTCCAGAAGTCTGTTCCAGCTTGCAGGAGTCATCTGTTCGCCGCCAGATGTCAGCTTCAGCTCTGGAGGTCGGCCTGAGTTTGGTCGGCACCATGGCTGACTAACTACAGCGAGAACTTCCAGCAGGACTGGCCGCAGCGCGGTCTTGGTCACAGGTGCCGCCGGGGAGTGATGCCCGGACTTCACTGCAACCCGGCCCCACAGCACGTGGTCTGTCCATGGTGGAACCTCGCGGACATTCAGACTGATGGCTTCCCAGCTGCCGGTGCAGCAGACGTCAGCAGCTGACCTCACAGCAATGAGTTCATCTCAACCACAGGGCATCCTGGCTTCAGCGAAGCACTGGTGGCCTGAGGCTCCCAAGTGCAATCAGCAGCATGCGTTGCGCGCATTGTTGGAGAATCTACACAGCAGCAGCCAGGCGGAGGGATCCACAGGGCTGGGCAGCAACGATGAGGGAGAAATTGTAAAGAAAGTTCAATAAATAATTGTAAAACTCCATGCCGTCTCAGTCTTTGGCGCAGCCACTGTGTCTGCTGCTAACAAGTGGTGTCAGGCGCACCCACGCCACGGCTTTGACTAGTACCATGCGGGCAACCGAGAAACACCGAATAGGGTGAGTCCAGCAACTGCCTTCTCTCTCTGTTTTCTGTGTAGGTAGACGTGTCGAGGGTAATGTTAAGGGATGTGAGAGTGTCATTTGAAAGGCCTAGCAGCCCTGTAGACTTATCGCAGTTTTGTGGGAATGATAGTCATGTTAACTTAGTACCATCTAAATGGGTAGTGTGTGGATTAACAGGTCACATCACTCCTTGCGATAAATTTGTACCAAGCACTTGTGATGTGTGTGGCTTGTATGGTCATGTAACGTCATATGGTCATGTGGTAAGTCTATATGGCTTGCCATTAGACGTGCTACGAATTAACTTGCTTCTGGGTAATACAATTTCATTTTTGCGAGGTGAGGTATACCACACGGAAAATGCCAGAGACACGTGCAACCAGGACAAGTGACGCCATAGTCGCATTGACAGAGCAAGTTAACAAACTGATTGAAGAAAATAAGTTGCAAAAGCTGCACATGCAGAGGATGGAGCAACATAATCAGGCTCGGGAAGCAATAATGCAGAATGCAAGGGTACTGTCTTTTCTGGTGTGGCAGATTGTTCAGCGGCTAATTTAGTACCTTCCTTCTGGGGTAAAACATCAGAGGATGTGAATGTTTTCATTGGTGACATACATAGTACGGCTAGACTGTGTGGCTTGTCGGATGAAATGTGTTTGCAAAGACTTATGTGGCATACCACGAAAGTTAAAAGATGCTACTATGTTCACAGAGTTGGTGAGGGATTATTGCAAAGGTTTAGGAAAAAAAACAGTGCCAGATTTTTTAGAGAAAAATTGGGGAGGAGGATGCAAAAAACGGATGAAACGGTAGAAGAATTTTCAGACAGAATTAGGAGAACGAATGCACACACTTATGAGTTAATGCAAGATGCAAGTGCAAATGAAGTTCTATTGAAAGATGCAGAGAATAGAGTTTTAGACACATATTTGTGAGGAGTTATGCCAGATTTTTCACGCCAGATACAGATAGAAAATCCAAGTGACTTAGCAGCAACATTGCACGTAGCTAAACATTTGCAGGAAGTGGATAGCGCCACTACAAGTCGCAATGAAAAGAAAATTTTTTCGTCTTCCAAAGAGTGTTACCATTGTGGGCAGCAAGGTCATTTTATGGGACAATGTCTGCAGTGTTTCAATTGTCAGAAAATAGGGCATAAAGCATGGCAGTGTAAAGCCAAAAAACGGGTTAATGATACAGCAAGTAAAAAACTGTTAAATGAAAAAGGGAGTGTTCCTGCCATCAGGAGGCATTCCCAGTAAAAAGAGGTACTCAGAGAGTGCACGAAGAGGTGGATTGTAGTTTGATGGTTTGGATAAAAGAGAAGTGGCAAAGAGTTTTATTGGATACTGGAGCACATGTATCTGTTGTCATTGTGGACCTTATGGGCAAGAAAGGATTGGAAGCTCCGAGATATAGATTGCATGCAGTAGGTGATAAAAAATTAGATGCACTAGGAACAGCACAGCTCAAGTTTAAAATAGGGAACATGTGGGTCTGGGAGCAAATGGAGGTGTTGTCAACTGTGGGACAGGGATTTTCAGCGATACTTGGGTTGGACTTTCTGATTAAACATCACGCCAAAATTGACCTTTCACAACATACGCTGGAACTCGATGGGAACTTGTTCTCAATGGGTACAGCCATTGCAAATGTTTCAGAGTCGCAAGGTGCTCCGATAGCTAAGGTGATACCAACTAAAATGCGTACAAGTGCATTAAAGGTGATTCGTGTGACAAAGTATGAACAGGTACAGGAAGTTGATCTGGGTACCGGTGGTTGTCGATGTGCCACAGCAGGGGTTATTCTTGGTAGAGCCACTACCGAGTAATGAGGTTTTAGACGAAAAGCATTGCTTTATTCATAGAAGTGTATCACGGGTAACGGACATAAACGGGCAGTTTATGGTTCCGGTGAATTTAGAGAACTTCAGGCGAGATGATGTCGATCTGCCGAAGGGATTAGTAATAGCCACAGTAGAGTTAATGGATGAAGAGCACATTGATAGTTCGAGGCTAGGCTATGATGTAAAGCAAATCATCAGCACATCTGCATTTCATGACAAGGTAAATCATTTGAGAGGAAATGATCATTCGGGTATGGAAGAATTATTACTAAAGTATAAAGCATTGTTTGAAGCACAGGGTATGTTACCTGCCACATCGACAACACAGCATCATATTCCAACAGGGAATCATGCTCCGGTGTATCATAAGCCATACACTCTACCGAAACAATTACGACTAGTAGTAGAGCAATTAATAGAGCAACAACTGGAAGATGGGATAATCCAGCACAGTAACAGTCCTTGGTCTAGTAACATGGTCCTAGTTCCAAAGAAGACACCGGGCGGGTCGAAAAAATTTCGCTTTTGTTGTGATTACAGACATTTGAATGAACAGACAGTGGCAGACGTATATCCGATTCTGAATATCACAGAAACGTTAGACAACCTAGAACAGTGTAAATTTTTCTCCACTATGGATTTGCGAAGCGGTTATCACCAGATTGAAGTATGTCTGGAGGACAGGCCAAAAACAGCATTTACGATGCATTATGGTCACTTCGAGCATAAAAGAATGCCGTTTGGACTAAAAAACGCTCCAGCAGCATTTCAGATGTTGTTGGATGGAGTCCTTCATGGGTTGAAATCGAAAAAATGCATGGTGTATCTGGATGGCATTATAGTTTTTTCAAGAGATATAGAGCAGCATGTGGAACGGTTAGAGGGGGTATTTAAAAGATTAGAGGCAGCACGGCTAACATTAAGTTTGGACAAATGCCATTTTGCGCAAGCACAAGTAAATTATCTCGGTCATGTTATCAGTCAGTACGGGGTACGGACAGATCCTCATCTCACTTCTGCAGTAAGAGATTTTCCAGTCCCGCAAACGGTTAAACAACTGCAATCGTATATTGGTCTTACGAGCTATTATCGAAAATTGGTATAGGGGTTCACAGAAATAGCGAGGCCACTTACTAAGTAGCTAAGAAAAGGTGTTACCTTCCAGTGGATGTCAGAGTGCGAGAAAGCATTTCAAGAGTTGAAACGGATACTGACATCAGATTCAGTTTTGAAGTTTCCAGACTTTTTGAAGGAGTTTATACTGCAATGTGACACATTTAATCACACTCTTGGGGTTGTACTTGGGCAAGAAATTGATGGCAAAGAACATCTGATTGCGTTAGTGTCTCGTCAACTTAACAAGGCGGAACAAAATTACTCCACGACGGAGAAGGAATTGTTAGTGGTAATATACGGGATTTCGTACTTTTGATGTTATCTGTATGGTAGAAGGTTTAAGGTTGTGACGGATCATTCAGCTCTGAAATGGTTATTAGGTCTGAAAGACCCAGCGAGTAGGCTAGTGAGGTGGGCGCTGAAACTCAGCGAGTTCGATTATGTGGTAACACACAAGCCAGGTGTGAAACATGCCAATGCTAATGCATTGAGCAGCAAAGTGGCAGTACTACAAGTAACAGGGGTGACTGAAGATGAGTAGAAAAGGGCACAAGCCGTGGATAGTGATTGCCAATTGTTCAGAAAGCAACCGCAGTTCCTAGTACAGGACGGGTTACTTTGCAAGTCACCAAAATGTGGCCCGCGTGTCGTCGTACCAGCAGCGTTAAGATCTGAAGTTTTGCAACAGGCGCATGACCATTTTCTTTCAGGGCATGGTGGGAAAAGAGCTACAGATAGGCAGATAGTGGAGAAGTTTTGGTGGAGGACACGACGTCAAGACGTGGACGAGTACGTCAGGAATTGCGTGCCATGCGCACAGCGTGCGGACTTGACCCATCAAAAGATTCAGCTTCAAAGATTGCCAGAGGCAGACAGATCTTTCCAACAAATCCGAATTGATGTATTAGGCCCATTTAATAGGAGTGCTGCAGGGAATAAGTATGTGTTAACAGTGATTGAAAACTTTTCTAGGTATTTAGTCATGGTCGCATTACCAGATCAGAAAGCAAGTACCGTGGCACAAGCTTTAGTTAATAATTTGTTATTCAGGTATGGGATACCTCAGTCCTTGATCTTGTATCAAGGTATGAAGCAACTGTGTAAGTTACTGAAGGTAAAGAAACTACAGGCTAGTCCATTCCATCCGCAAGCAAACGGACGAACGGAGAGAGTGCATCGCACGATCGCTAAGATGTTGAGTCACTATGTAAATAGTCAACACACCGACTGGGATGTGTACTTGCAGTTCGTAACCAGTGCATATAATAGCAAGGTACATACATCGACAGTATTGTCGCCGTATGAATTGGTGTATGGGAGGAAGATGCCATCACCTTTTGACATGCTTCGTCCAAGGCTGGGAGCGGAGGGCGAGCATGTAAGGCAATTTGCGAAAACCATTAAGGAAGTATGGCAGAGAGTTAGTCGAGCCAACACGAAAGCATTGGAACTACAAGAACAGATGGGAGGTACGAGGAAGTTGCCACAGTACAAAGTAGGCCAATGGGTGCTGCTAGCTAATCCGTACGTTTCAAAAGAGAGAACCAAGAAGTTCACAAACAAGTTCCAGGGACCGTACCAGGTAGTGGAAATGACATCACCTGTCAATGTAAAATTACAATTGCCTACCAAGACAATGGTGGTTCACATTAGTAGAGTTAAGCTGTTCCAGGGGGCAGTAGACCAGTGTATATGTACTTCTCCTTCTGGCAGAAAGCGAAAAGAAGCGCTAGAAGCAGACAGTAAACCGGGTATTAAGTATAAGTTGCATTCAAGAGATGTGTAGTTAGCAGTAATTATCATGTGTGTATTATTTTTGTGCACGGACTAGGGTTATTTTATTGGTATAAAGGGGTAGTGATGGGAGTTTTTTCCTTCTCTCTCCATTCTGTAGGTGACGCAGGATGGGGTACAAGTGGATAGTGTGGGGCGTAGTCCTCTGGCAGCTGACACAAGCTGGCCAGGTACAGGATATGCCGTTGCGAAGTGGGGTGTTGTTCGGGAAACAACCGGATGTGGTCCTCACGAGTCACAAGTGGACACTTCGGCTGGCACTCAACATCCTGCAGGTAAGGGACAAGATGCGGCAGCTACAGGAGGTGGTATCGAGTGTGGAAACGGTTGCATCTAAGAACGGAATATTACGGGATGTGCAAGAAGAGTACGAGGCTTTGGATAGGTCATGTAAGGAAATAAGGGAACAACTGTGCCAAGTCGTGAGCATGATTCCAGGGAGGAGAAAGAGAGTAAAGAGGGGTTGGTTGAATGCAGGTGAGAAGTTGCTGAAAACAATTTTTGGAACAGCAGATAGAGACGATATTGAGGGTTTGAAGAATTCTTTAACAGTTATTCATGACAAGGAGGAAAGCATAGGGAGTTAGTGGATATATACACAACAGAGATACGTAGATTAGGTACAGAGTTGTTGAATGTGACACGAGTGGTGTGTGGGATGGCTACAGGGTTACGAGCATATATAGAATAAACACAGAAATTATTGAATACGGATCTGGAATAGGTACAAATGCGATTGGATATAGTGGAAAGGAAGTTGGAAATGGCTAAATTCCTGCGGGAAGTGGTTAATAGCATTGGTGATGCACGAGTGAGGATGGATGAATTGCAAGAGGCAATACATCACGCATTGCACGGGCAGGTGAGTGTGACGTTGATGTCACCAGAAAAATTCAGACAGAGTCTGAAGCAGACAGAGGGAGAGTTTCCAGAGAGGGTGAAGCATGTAGTGCTGATAATTGAAGCGAGTATGTCACTTTTTTATCATATGTCTAGGATTAAGGTAACAATGGATCTAGTTAAGATGTATATAGATATCAGATTTCCAATAACTAGTGTGGGGAGACAGTATCACTGTTATACAGTGCATCCTTATCCAGTCAAATGGGAGCGCATGGGGAAGGGTGTACAGTTCAGGACACAGGAGGTTTTATTAATTTCTAAGGAGGGGGATACTCATGCTACTATGTCGAGTTTAGAGTTGAGTAGATGTCTAACGGAGTCAGTTTCCATTTGTCCATCACGGGTTGTTTTCACGGGCAAGGGGTCGTGTGAGATCCAGTTATTCAGGGCAGAAGCAGAAGCTTCGGAGTGTTGGAGAATAATAGTGAAGCCTACGCCACATTTTCAGCAAGTTGGGAGGCATTGGTTGTATTCAGTATTCGCTGTGGAGAGGATATCAGCCAAGTGTTATGACAATGGGAATTGGACAGCAACCACGAAGATGGAATTACGGGACAGTGGTTTGCTAATCAACGGGACAAATTGTGAAATAGTAGGGGATCGTTTCAGCTTACCAGCAACAGTCACGGTGTAACGACAATTATACGTATAATAAATTTTTTTCTTTATGAATTTAGATAAATTAATAATAGCAATGTGTTGAATTTCTTTTTCGATTCTTTTCGTGTCATGTTAAAGAAACTGTGTGTAACTTTTGAAACGAATATTATTATTTCTGTTAGATTTCAAATAATGTGGTAATCAAAGGGAAGTGTATTTAGTGTTAAAACTATTGTAAGATGTGAAAATTGTAATTTATACACTTGGTCCATACGTAGGTAATGCGTTAGGATATGTGTAGTAGAAAACCTGTGGTGAATACCCTACCTGTAGGGGAGCGGGAAAAGGTGGAGGCAGGCGAGGCGGGAAAACGCACACTAGCGCGGTTCTGCACAACGGGCTCAGTAACACAGTCGGAGGCGAGCAACAGTCGGAAGTACACGTACTGTACCGAGGAGGCTACCCAGGAAAAGTGGATTCCATTGAGCCTCGGATGAACCGATTCCGACGACTACTTGGCATGGCTATATTCTGAGGCACAAAATTGGAAAAATTACGACGCTAAGAAGATGGAAAGTGCCGATGTTGTGTGAGCCTTAGCCGTGCTTGTATGTGTGCCGTGCTGCCCGCTATCTCGCTGCCCGCCATCCGCCGCACCGACTTGCACAGGTCAAACATTTATTTCATCTTTAGAAGTGTATCTGTGTGGACCAGTGTCGAAACTGTTTCTAATGGTTCAATAATAACGTGACTTTTACCAGAATTGCTTTAGCCATGACTTATCCTGATCACTGACCTAGACAGGATCCTTACCTCGTATTGTGCAATCCGTGTATCCTAAATAGAAAGTTTAATGTTTGTGTTGATGAAAATTATCAGCAGAGTAATCTATGCCATAAAGGAATCTATAGTTCTGTATGTTGTTGCAAATATTGGTAAAGACCAAAAGAGTTTTTTTTTTTGAATTGAGTTAGCGATGTTATTTAATTAATTTGAAACAGAAATAATGACAGTTAAATTATTCATAAGTAAGACAAAAGAGTAGTTATCCAGAGATTGATAAATTTTGTGTGTTAATTTGCCTTCAGTACTTAACAGTTTCAGTATAACCACTATAACAGTTTCAGGGCCCCCCCCCCCTTTTTTTCTCTTATCAATTCGTTAAAACCTTGATGTGTACTGCTCAGATTTGACCAGTAAAGCTAAATTCTATATTATACCTAAGTGTATTAGTGTTTTTCCATCTTTAATAGTAACATTGTATATGTGCTTTCAAAACTGCTAATTATAGGGTAATCTATGCCCGATGTCAGTCTGCTCAACATACAAAAATGTAGTTAGTAGTAATCATTACTGTGTGGTGTTGTGTAAATGTAGTTCGTCCAAATTAGTACAAAAAGAGCAAACTTTAGTTCAGTGGAATTTTCGGATTCCAAACTTTGCCATATACCGTATCGTTACTACGTGTTACTATGCTTGTACATGCACCCACTTGTACAAGGAAAAAACTCACTAATTGCCTAAGTAGGCTGGCGACCGAATTGTTATTTATAGGTAGCATCTACTGTGTGTACTTCTTGTCCACGCGAAAGAATAATTATACTGTACATTTGCTTGATGCGTCACTGTAGTTATTGACTGAAGATAAGTCCGATTTTGCTTCGATTAGGTACACGCGGTCAACTAATGTACTAAAAATCCTTGTTTATAAGGTGAAGCCCGTGAACTTATTACAGTACAGGCTTTATAGAGCTAACCTACGTCCGAGCAGGGCGGTAGTGTTACAAGTGGCTTCCCGGTGACAGGACATCCAGCTGTTGTCGGTTACATATTAATATAAAGATTGAACAGTGGATGTTCAGGGGCACGAATTGCAATAAGAGTCAGTAAAAGAAACTGCAGTGTGAGCCAAGTATAATAGTGTGGTGTAGTTGGCATTTAGTATGGACAGGAACGTAGGCAGGGTAGATGCGCCAAGTGAAATGGAGAATGCGGCTGGCAGTAGCCGGAGTTTACGCGGCCAGATAACAGATGGCGTTAGCGAAAGACAGTTGGCGTACATACAATACCACGAACATGTCAATGAACAGATTGAAAGGTTGAGATCGCCTCGGACACAGCAAGGGACAAAACAGGAAGCAGAGGGTGACTTTGTAGATGATAGTGGACATGTGAACGAATCCACTGACATATTTGATTCACCACAGATAAAGAAAGAATCGAAAGAAAGTTCTGAAGTAGAATCGGAACACATCGATCCTGTAGAACAAAACAGTATAAAAATTTTAAGTATGGACGACTTATTTGAACAATTAACCAAACAAATTGCAGGACAGAATGAGCAACTTCAAAATCAAGTCGGCAATCAGGTTAATCAGCTTAAAACACATGTTGATCAGCAGCTCAAAACGCAGAATGAACAGCTCAAAACACACGTTAACGAGCAACTCAAAACACAGGTGGATCAAATTAAAGCACAGGTGGAAGGACAGGGAATTAAAATTAGTAAACAGATAAAACAGGTAGAACAAAAAGTGGGTAATTTAAGTTCTGTGGTAAATACTCTGAAATTTGAAATTGATACCATTAACAAAAATATGGATACTATGCAGGAGGAAATTGGAAACATTAATAGTAGATTTGATGTTGAAATTCTCAACATCCAAGAGAAAGTAGAACCTTTGGTTGAAACTAAGGTAGACGAAAAAGTTTTCGGTCTTAAAACTGAGATCGTAAACGAATGTCAACACGGGATATCGCAATTGAAAAAGGTAGTTTTGGACACTGAAAGTAACTTAAGTAAAAAAGTATCCGAATGTGTTCAAAATTGTGAACAAAATACTACGAAAATTCAGGGCAGAATTTTCGATCTGGAAAGCAAAATTAAAGATAGGCCTGGTGTTGTCTGTAATGGCACACCAATTACGAAGCTGTTAGAAGGCGAGGAACGCTTCGATCCAGCCAAGAAACATAACGGGTGGCATCCGTTAGATTTTATCAAAAATTGCGAGAGAGTATTTCCTGAGCACTTGTCTGATCAGGAAAAGATAAACGTAGTAATTAGCGCCTTAGCAGGTGACGCTAAGCGCTGGGGAATAAATTTAAATACCGAACGAATGACTTTCGAAGAATTCAGGCAAAGATTTACGGAAGAATATTGGTCTGAACAAAAGCAGGACCATTTATGGCGCGAGTTTATCATGGCCAAACAGCATGATAACCGGGGCAGAAATTCTTTGAAAGATTTCTGTGAGTATTGGTACCGGAAATTGACACACCTAAGAGGTAGAAGATCAGATTCGGAAATTATCTGGGAGCTATATAAAAAGCTTCCGGAGGATTCAAAAAGGTACGTAGGAAGCAATCATCGTAGCTTCCAAGCATTTCTAGAAAGGGTCGAAGATGAAGACCATTGGCGCGAAAGTCGTGCCAATTATCAAAATTTTGGTAACCGTAATAACCGACACAATGACGAACGAAACGACGGCGATGGATTTCGCGTCAATGTAATACAAAGAGGAAGAGGCAGAGGAAGAGGCAGAGGAAATAATCCAGGTCGCGGTAGAGGGTATACCGCGCAAAATAATAACGACGCGGGAAACTAATTTCCGCGAACGTTGCGGGCCAAACGGAAGCGGACAATATATACCGGCCCCGATTCAAGAAAAGATACCGGACCGACAGTAATGTAATAAGACAGGCTAGGGACGAGCGTGGAACGCCGCGACGTGTTGTGGCGAAACAAGCGTCAGGTGCGAGCCAGAATGAATCATCGCTGCCGCACAGAGCGCTACATGTTAACAGGCGAGTGGAGCATCAGAGGGCAACGGCCCAGCCTAGCCGAACATCTGGTCGGAAAGAAGCCGCTAGCAATACGGCAGCAGTAGATACGAACATAGCCGTCAGAGCTAAAGAAAATTTTACGAGTGATAATTCCGTGGCAAAGGAAACAATAATTGAAACTGTAAATACACAGAGAGGTGCGGTTAGCAGTGTTTGCAATGAGATAAAAGGCGAGGATGAACTAGCAGAAGTAACTGATTGGCGTGTGCAGATCGATGATCTGTACAAGGGCCTAAAGAAATGTGAGTGGGAGGATTTTAAGAAGGAGTATGAGGCGAAGAAATTAGTTGGTGGAAAGAGAGATAGTAGGGACGTCCATAAAGTGACGTGGCCCAAATTTGAAGAGGGGAGAATAAATAGCGCCGCGCAAAGTACGCGTGCTGCCAATAGGATGAAGGTTAATGATAGGAAGGATTTGGAGGATGAAATCCTCCGCATTGATGAAGAAATAACTTCTGCTAACAGTCCGCCAATAGTACAAGCTGCTACCGAGAGGCACCGTGGAGAAGGGGTAGATGATTACCTGAAAGTAATTAAAATCCACGAGGATTACACCAAATATGAAGTCACAGTGGATGTGAATAAAGCTGAGGATGAGGCCGTTTTGCCAAAAGAGGAGATTGAATTAAAATCCAAGCCTGACGACAATACAGAGGAAGAACTTAGTGCCAGTCTCAGAAAAGCTTTTATGTTAGAACCTGAAAGCGATCCGGAATGGTCGGATTCCGACGATAGTTCGGATGATGAAAGATACACAAATACAGACGAAAATGAATGTACTAACTCTCCCTATTGTGCGAAAGTAGCGTACTTAAGTGAATCTGATGTTGGGGAAGAGAGTAGTGGTGATTCTAGTGAAGATGAATTTTCAGGTGTAAAAGAAACTGAATATACTTTTACTGAAAGAGGGTATGAGAAAATCAGTGAAAAGAATAGGGATGCAGTTAATTGCGGTATTGTACCTAATGATGAAGAAACTTCAAAGCAAAATCCAGACGTTGAGACCAAACAAAGAAAGAAAGAGCCACCGGACGACTCAGTGTTTATTTTGCAAAGAGTTCAAGTAAGCAAAGACTTTGGACTCCAGAAACCGAAAAAGCCGCCAGATATAAATGGTTCACAGGTTAGGAACGTATCTTGGGACGATGTCAAAGTCGACCAAGGTGCGTTGCGGAAAATACAGGAAGGGGCATGATTTAGAGTCTGGGGCAGATTTATATCGGATTTTGAGAATGGCATGAACACATTACATCATGAAACTACAGGATTTCCACCAGAAGAAATTTTGTTAGGCAGAAGTAGTAAAAGTTTAATTGAAGAAAAACTAGAGTTTCCACCTTGTACAAGTTTGGGATTGGATCAAAAGAAAGAATTGGTGATAAAAAGGGCAAAGCAAAAAGCTGAATCTAGATCAAAAAGACACGATAAAAATTTAAAAGTTTCAAAATTTAAAATTGGAGATTATGTTCTTTTAAAAACCCACGAAAAGTCTAGTGAACTAAACCATGAAATTTCAAAATTTAAGTATATTTATAATGGACCATATGTAATACAGAATATTCCACACGACAATGCTTACTACCTGATCTACCCAAAATCCAAAAGACCTTTAGGCGTAAGAAATATTGTGGACCTAAAATTGTATGTACCTAGGAACGAGTAAATGTGCTGTATCTTATGCTGAACCCAAATTATTCTAAATGTATCTAATCTTTGTAAATGTCTGTATACCCTTGAAAGTGTGCTAATGTAGTTATGTGAGTTTCAGATTACCAATTGTACTGTAACTGTAAAAATGTATGGAGAAAAGGACTGAAAAGAAAGGATAAATGCTATCAGTCAGATAAAAGATGGGACTGTCAAAATGAAAATGGGCAGTGTATGAACCATAATATGAAGGACTGCCAAATACCAATGAGGGCAGATAAATAATCGATGGAAAATTGTAAATGTGATCCAGGAGATGTCACCATATGAAGTGAAAAGGACTGCCCAAATCCGCATAATAGGCAGCAAATATGTGTAGTTAATTTTCTGAATATATGTGTGTATGTTTTGTTTAGTAAGTAAGAAAATGGACTGCTATTCAAAGCATGCAGCGATAAATTATTTTATAGTGTATACAAAATATGCAATTGTTTTTGTAGTTAAATGTTTGTATTCCAGAATTTTAAATTATTTCTTTGAGAAATTCAGAAAAAATGAGTAAATTGCTATTTTAGTGAGGTTATGATGGGAAGTTGGACTGTGCAAAAGGCACTTGAGTAAATGACAAGTAATTATTCTAGAAGTATTAAAAAAGTGTAAACCTATATACAGTGAGCAAAAGGAAATATGTAGTGTAAATCTTTTTGAACAATTAAGTAAAGACTCGGAACCACTGTATAATTGTAAGATTTATTAGTGTTCCCATAAAATTTAGACTTAAGAAATTTTTCTGGAAACAGGGGCATGTGTAACGACAATTATACGTATAATAAGTTTTTTTCTTTATGAATTTAGATAAATTAATAATAGCAATGTGTTGAATTTCTTTTTCGATTCTTTTCGTGTCATGTTAAAGAAACTGTGTGTAACTTTTGAAACGAATATTATTATTTCTGTTAGATTTCAAATAATGTGGTAATCAAAGGGAAGTGTATTTAGTGTTAAAACTATTGTAAGATGTGAAAATTGTAATTTATACACTTGGTCCATACGTAGGTAATGCGTTAGGATATGTGTAGTAGAAAACCTGTGGTGAATACCCTACCTGTAGGGGAGCGGGAAAAGGTGGAGGCAGGCGAGGCGGGAAAACGCACACTAGCGCGGTTCTGCACAACGGGCTCAGTAACACAGTCGGAGGCGAGCAACAGTCGGAAGTACACGTACTGTACCGAGGAGGCTACCCAGGAAAAGTGGATTCCATTGAGCCTCGGATGAACCGATTCCGACGACTACTTGGCATGGCTATATTCTGAGGCACAAAATTGGAAAAATTACGACGCTAAGAAGATGGAAAGTGCCGATGTTGTGTGAGCCTTAGCCGTGCTTGTATGTGTGCCGTGCTGCCCGCTATCTCGCTGCCCGCCATCCGCCGCACCGACTTGCACAGGTCAAACATTTATTTCATCTTTAGAAGTGTATCTGTGTGGACCAGTGTCGAAACTGTTTCTAATGGTTCAATAATAACGTGACTTTTACCAGAATTGCTTTAGCCATGACTTATCCTGATCACTGACCTAGACAGGATCCTTACCTCGTATTGTGCAATCCGAGTATCCTAAATAGAAAGTTTAATGTTTGTGTTGATGAAAATTATCAGCAGAGTAATCTATGCCATAAAGGAATCTATAGTTCTGTATGTTGTTGCAAATATTGGTAAAGACCAAAAGAGTTTTTTTTTTTGAATTGAGTTAGCGATGTTATTTAATTAATTTGAAACAGAAATAATGACAGTTAAATTATTCATAAGTAAGACAAAAGAGTAGTTATCCAGAGATTGATAAATTTTGTGTGTTAATTTGCCTTCAGTACTTAACAGTTTCAGTATAACCACTATAACAGTTTCAGGGCCCCCCCCCCTTTTTTTCTCTTATCAATTCGTTAAAACCTTGATGTGTACTGCTCAGATTTGACCAGTAAAGCTAAATTCTATATTATACCTAAGTGTATTAGTGTTTTTCCATCTTTAATAGTAACATTGTATATGTGCTTTCAAAACTGCTAATTATAGGGTAATCTATGCCCGATGTCAGTCTGCTCAACATACAAAAATGTAGTTAGTAGTAATCATTACTGTGTGGTGTTGTGTAAATGTAGTTCGTCCAAATTAGTACAAAAAGAGCAAACTTTAGTTCAGTGGAATTTTCGGATTCCAAACTTTGCCATATACCGTATCGTTACTACGTGTTACTATGCTTGTACATGCACCCACTTGTACAAGGAAAAAACTCACTAATTGCCTAAGTAGGCTGGCGACCGAATTGTTATTTATAGGTAGCATCTACTGTGTGTACTTCTTGTCCACGCGAAAGAATAATTATACTGTACATTTGCTTGATGCGTCACTGTAGTTATTGACTGAAGATAAGTCCGATTTTGCTTCGATTAGGTACACGCGGTCAACTAATGTACTAAAAATCCTTGTTTATAAGGTGAAGCCCGTGAACTTATTACAGTACAGGCTTTATAGAGCTAACCTACGTCCGAGCAGGGCGGTAGTGTTACAACGGCAGTCACCAAGGTTACAGATACTCATCTGACATTGTACTGGCCAGATGCGTCATTCAGCATTGCTTCAGGAGAAAATTTGACATATATTAACACCACCTTGGATGCTACACTATTGCTAATGATAGATAAACTAGTAGATTTGGAGAAAGGTCAAATTTCAATGCAGAAATTATTAAGGCATGTGGACGAGTACGATACTAGGCGGAAACATAGCATAGTGACCATTGGTATTTCAACCAATACTATTACCATGTTGATTGTATTTATCGGTATGGTATATGTCTTATTAAAACAGAGGATTCAGCATGTTAATGCAAGACCACTCCATAAGATTCCTGTAGAATGGATTACCAGTAGAGCATGAGTCAGGGCAACCTGGATGTATATAGGGAAGAAGTAGAATATAGGATAGAACTAGAGTTAACGTATAGGGTAAATTCAGGGACGAATTTAATTTTTAGGAGGAGGCAGTGTTGCGGCCATATGTAGTAAGCATTGCTTCACGCAGTGGAGAATGGCAGAACAGAGGCACGCCGGCGACTGAGGCGTTGCGAAGTAGGCAGGCAAAGATAGCCTTGCTGACAGCAGCAGTCTACCAGCAGGCTGACGCAAGGACACACATAGACCGAGCGCCAAGCGAAGCCTGGAGAGTGCTGAGTAAGGGGAAGTGAGGCCAGAACGCTAAGTTACGCTACAATAAACTGCGGGAGTAATAACAAAAAGCTACCACCACGGGTAAAAACATCCTCCTGCCAGACATAAATAGTGGAGCGCAGGCAGCAACAGATAGAAGCCATTAGGAAGCAGTTCGGATCTGAGGACGGACATGGTCCGTGTTCGAATGTTCAATCTTCGTAGGTGACAATTCCAGAAGTATGTTCCAGCTCGCATGAGTCATCTGTTCACCGCCAGATGTCAACTTCAGCTCTGGAGGTCGGCCCAAGTTCGGTCAGCACCATGGCTGACTAACTACAGCGAGAACTTCCAGCAGGACTGGCCGCAGCGCGGTCTTGGTCACAGACGCCGCCGGGGACTGACGCCCGGACTTCACTGCAACCCGGCCCCAAGGCGCATGGTCCGTCCATGGCGGAACCTCGCAGACATCGCGACTGACGGCTTCCCAGCTGCCGGTGCAGCAGGCGTCGGCAGATGACCTCAAGGCGACGAGTTCATCTCAACCATAGGGCATCCTGGCTTCATCAGAGCACTGGTGGCCTGAGACTCCCAAGTGCAATCAGCAGCACGCGTTGCACGCATTGCTGGAGACTCTACACAGCAGCAGCCAGGCGGAGGGATCCGCAGGGCTGGACAGTGATGACAAGGGAGAAATTGTAAAGAAAGTTCAATAAATAATTGTAAAACTCCACACCATCTCAGTCTTTGGTGCAGCCACTGTGTCTGCTGCTAACAAGTGGTGCAGAAGTCGTGACAGAAGACAAAAGTAAAGCCTTAGGGTAAATAGACTATGCAGTTTCAATACTGTTAGCATACATGTATAAAAAGTTGTATTACTGTGCGTTGTGTAACCATGCAATATTCTTTGAACATTTTTTTGTACAATTTTGTATGAATTATTCTTTGCGCTACTTAAAGTAGATTTTGTACGTTCTTTTTCCAGAAATTGTTTCCCATAAATTTACATGTGCTTTTGGACAACATCCATACAATATTTATTGTCTATGGATGGATAAGTAAATAAATAAAATAAATCCAGAAATAAAAAAGTGGTTAACACCGGAAGAAATAGAAAACAGGTAGTAGAATTCAAATCACTTTATTATAGTTATAAAGTTATGCTGGTATCTGATGCAAAGAAATTAAAAAGGAATTGTATTAGAAGGTAGGTTGTTAGGTACACTTCTGTTATCATGTACATGAATGTCTTACAGTTGTCAGAGACTACACAGAAGATCATGGTGTTTGGAGATGACACTAGTGCAACTCAAGATCTCATCTACATTGTGAGTAGCAATCAATCTGTTTCATAATATTATCATTAATTACAACCTGGATTTTTCACTAAATACCCCTTGGGCAGTATACACGGTACAATAGTTTTGGTACTTATATATAAAGTTCCATAAATGGCATATTACTGCCTGACTGTGTTTTGAGCTTAAACCGTGACCTTACAATGTGACATTGCTGAATTAAGTGGCACTGGATAAGCTGTTTACTACACGTTTGTTTCTTTCCCTCTGCCAGAGGATAAAAATGGGCCGGGGGTGGGGTTAGGGGAGGAATGTATGGAGTGTTCATGTGCAGGATTAGAAAACAAGATACAGAAATGTCTCAGGCTATGTAAATAAATGTAAATGTGCATGAATTTGTATCAGTCCTACTTTAAAGGTGACAATCAGTAACATTATATTTGTGAAGTACACCAGCTTACAGCACCAGTCTCATCGCATTTTTGAAGGACTGCTTCCATGTGTAACATTACTTCTGGGAATGTGAGTAAATATAAATATCTAAAACTGCTAAATGGTAATATTCACTTTTAAATCTCATTGAGTAGTCTCACCAAAAATTAATAATAAAAAGGTTCCTCCACCAGGCAGAGAAAATTATATGCTTGTACAGAAAATTTAGACTGGAACTATTAAGGATGAAATCGCACAAGTACTACCCACAACTCCTTTTCAGATAAAAAAGCTAACTATCCTAAATGAGTGTAGCCACTTTTTACAAAACATACTTCCCCTTCATTACTCCTCTCCATTGTGGCACTTGCTTGACCTGCACACAGAAACCCCATTTAAAATGTGTACACTACACTATTCTTAAATCAATTGATTGCTGCACTCCTTTTTTCTGAAGTGGCAAAAACTGAAAGACTTCAGGCTGTTAATGCTTTGTATCTGACTACAGTCACTAACAGTATTCATATTCATTTTATTATTATTATTATTATTATTATTATTATTATTATTATTATACTGTGCACAGCATCACAGTACCCCTTATGTAGTTATTGCTGTGAATTAATTAATTTATCTGTTTTCAAGTGAGTTTTGAACCAATTTCTGGAATACTGCAGGTATTATCTACAACTTGGAGAAGACATTTTCTTGAGTTATTTAACATTTGTTACATACGTGTGTCACTTTTATCATCAGTGATGTAGGGACAAAGCACAAAACATGTCTGTTGTGAGTGGACTATAACCTCCACTGCATTAATGCAACTAGAAAAAGTAATTATTGATAACTTGTATAATCAGTATCTGAGTTTTAGAAAATTGTGGTAATAGTAATGATCTTTTGAAAATAATTTAGTTCTGTGACTGAAACAGAATCAAATCATTTAGTTTTTACCCCTCAGAAAATTTCATTTTATCCCTTAGGGGATAATTACCCCCAGGTTTGGATCCACCGTTTTAGATCTTCGTATCTGATTTGCCGATGATGTCCTGTTGTCCGTAATATGTAGCTGTAAGAAATTGTAGCAATCTTGCTACAATGTGGAAATCATCAATGAAATCTCGGGAGTTGCAATGAATTCTTTTATTACAGCATAGTTGGTGTGCAGCAGGAAACAACTGGCATTACAAACTGATTACATCCTGAGTCTTTGAAAATTGGCTACAACTTGTATAATTACAATGTTGCTGCAAGTCTATTTATACATTTGGAACAATCAATAGAATTGTTTAAGATTCAAATTTACAAAATTACAACAGAAAATTAATATGCAGAGATAAACTGTCAGAAGTGTAATTTAGGAACATTATTTCCTTATAGGTAGCTTATGAAATAAACAATTTAGAAGCATGAAACCCGATAATATATGTAAAATAAGAATGCAAATTACATTTGATTAATTTATAAGCAAAGTATAAATTGTATTGTTTTCCTAACAAAAACTGGAGTTACAAATTAAATATGCTTTCATTTAATAGTATTGTGAACTGTGGTTTATTTATCTCGTAACAGACATAATCTAAATCATTTTATTCAGGCACAGCAGACATGTCAAAGTGGGGTAAAATTTCACCATAAACAAAGAGCAACTGATGTTGACAAACAGCATCATAATAACAATACAATTTTGTTACACATACATACAATAAACTTAGTGAACTTCAGTATTGGCTGGAAAATTCAAACTGTACTGTTATTTCAATAAATGAACACTGGCTTAGCAATGATGAACTTAAATTAAGTGTACCATTTGGGTATGAATTGGCAACCAGCTACTGTAGAACAAGTATTAAACATGGTGGTGTATCTGTATATGTTAAAAATAGTGTGAACCTAATCTATGAAGTTATAGATGTAAGTGGACTGTGCATATAAGCAAAATTTGAAGCTGCAGCCATAATGTTGCCAAACCAGGAAATTATAAGAGTTTCAGTATACTGCCACCACAACACAATGAAGACCTGTTTGCAGAACTTCTGGAGAAACTGATACTCTTCCTACTCAAATACAAAAACTACAGAGTACTAATATTTGGTGATATCAATATAGACATTAGGTTTAAGAACAGAAAGGTTGAGCACTTCCTAAATACATTAAGATCCCTTAACTTTTGCGTAAATGACAAACCCACAAGATAAGCAGCATGTCTAGGTAACATAATTTGTAATTTTCATCTGAGCAAAACAGAATTCAACACAATCAAGCTAGGCATTTCAGATTATGAGGAACACTGGCTCAGACAAACTCTTAACAGTAAAGCAACTAAAACTTCCACAGACTGTAGAAAAATTATAAGACCAATTAATGAATCAAAGCTAAACAAGTTGATAATAAACTGATTTTAATAAAATCTGGTTTAAATGTAGAATGTAGGCACAGCAACACCCAAGGAAGTGTCTCGGACCAGAGACAGTAATGGCCCCTGAGTCCAGTTTTAAGGCTGCGGTGCCATCGTCCATTGCAGGTGGTAGGCTGTCGTATGGATCTTTTTAATACTGCAAAGATTACAGAGAATCGTAAAAAGCGCAGATTCGAACTGGTGGCTCTGGTGGGTTGTGATGGTGCATGGACAACCGAACCTAGTGATCCAAGAAGAAACGAATCCTTTGGCCACAGTTTCTGCTGTGATGTTGGGCTTCCACCCAACGAGACATTTGGTCTATTGTGGACAGGATATACCTGTGGCCCTCCGACGAAGGCAGGGGACTGATAAGGTCAATATGTACATGATGGAAACATCCCTTAGGGATGTCAAACTTTCCGAGTGGTGGAGAGGTGTGATGTCCTATTTTGTTTCGTTGACAGGAAATGCAGCTGCGTGCCCATGTTTGATAGTCTCATTTCACATCTTTACACACAAAACGCTCGGTGATGAGGCAAGTGGTGGCTCAGATGCCGGGGTGGGCAAGATTATGCAAGCCGTCGAAAACCTGTCGGCATAGTTTGGGCGGGAGCAAAGGCCACGGAATGCCTGTACAAGAATCGCACCACACTTCATCCAAAATGGCAGGGAACTTACCCTTGTGAAGAGTGCGGGTCCATGAGCAGAACCCGAGTGTCCTCATCCAAAGCCTGTAGTGCGGCGAGGTCGGATAAATCAACGATAGTTGAAACGGCATTGATCCGCGAGAGGAAATCAGTGGGGATGTTCTCTGTGCCTTTGATGTAGCGCACATCCATAGTAAATTGAGAAACCATGTCGAAGTGGCGGAAACGTCAGGGGAAGGGGGGGGGGGGGGAGGGGGGTTTCCTCTGGCGGGTTGCAGAAGGCGTCCGCCATGGGTTTGTGATCAGTAAGAATGAAGAATGGATGGCCCTCAATGTCAGTGCGGAATTGTTTGATGGCCTTGTATACCACCAGAAGCTCTCTATCAAAAGCAGAATATTTCTTCTGTGCTCTAAACAGTTTTTTTGGACAAGAAATGAAGTTATGAAAGTGTGTCACCTTTGCTCTGTTGTAACACTGCCCCAACTGCGATGTCGCTGGCATCCGTAGCGATGAACAAATCGGCAGACGGATCAGGGTGGGCGAGTATGACTGCATGAGCTAACGCTGTTTTAAGAGCCCTGAAAGCTTCTAGCATGGGTTCAATCCTACGGATTGGTTTAACGCCCGAAGTTTGTTTGCCAGAGAGTGAGCCCATCAGCAGGGCCTGCACGGCGGCGGCAGAAGGTGGATGATGGCGGTAGTAATTACCTAAGTACCTAGGAAACGTCTGAGTTCTTTGTACATAGCTGGGGGTGGCAATGACATGATAGCCTGCACACAGGATTTGGGAGGCTGTGTTCCATCTGTGGAGACAGAGTAACCCAGAAATGTCACAGAAGACTGATGCAATTGAAATTTTTCTTTGTTAACCTCGACACCATTGGATGCCAAAGTCTGGAAGACCTGGGATAAATGATCTTTGTGGTCTTCAGTCGATTTGCTGAAAATGAGTATGACATCCAGGTATGAAAAGCAGAACTCGAATTGTCGTAAGACTGAGTCAATGAAATATTGCCACATTTGCACTGCATTCTTTAAACCGAATGGCGTGAAGTTGTACTGGAACAAACCGAGCGGCATGATGATCGCACTCTTTGGAATGCCTTCGGCGCTACAGGAATCTGCTGATAAGCACATTTGCAGTCAATCACACTGAAGATTGTGGCGCCCAATAACATATTAGTGAAATCGTTTATGTTTAGCACGGGGTAATTGTCCATGACAGTGCGAGCATTTAAACGCCTGTAATCACCACACATTCAAAAAGAACTGTCATGTTTGGTGACAAAGTGAATTGGTGAAGACCAATTGCTGTCTGATGGCAGTAGAATGCCTGCCTCCAGAAGTTCATTAATTTGCTGCCGGGCCACGCGCAACTTAATGGGATTGAGACGTCTAAACTTGTGTCTAATACGAGGGTCGGCAGTGAATTATCTTGTGTGTTGTTCTGTCAGTGACTGAAGAGACTGAGAACTGCACACGAGGCTGAGTAATGTCCTGATGTGGAGTTTTGGGACGATGGGGTGCGATGAGGCATAGCCGTTAGTGTGAGTGGGAAAAGGCAGCACGAAAGTCACATGCCTATTACACGAACGTGTTGTGCGCTTGTTTGTAGAGGGTGGCTGTGCGCGCAGCACAGAGCAGAGTGGGGAGTGCAGCGACTGTCTTTTGTTAACTTTGACTTGGGTAACTGGCACTGGCGAGAAGCGCCGGCGTCATCGCGAGGGGCAGCGATGGCCGCCAGGTTGCTTGGTTGGCAGGCGGGAGAGGGGGAATGCTTATCAACAAGCAGGGTGGCTGCCTGCATAGTAGGCATGGTCGTGTTGTGTGAGCGATTGTTATTAGGGACACTGTTTGAAACAAGAAGCACTGCACCCAGTGGGCGCTTGGGCGGTGCAAAGGTGACTGAAAGTGAATCGTCACATGCAATGGATGTTTTTGAACTAACCTGATGAGTGTTCGAACTGACACTTGGCGATGAAGTTCGATCTGGTGAAGGAACTCGGATTGCAGTTTCAACAGAGAGGTGGAGGCCACAGCGAGCTCGTTGTAAGTATGAGCAATGCGTTGTTTCAGCTTGTCGTTCTCCTGGCGGGGGTGCACCGCTGAGTCGTATTCTGAAAATAGGTTGGTGACGCAGGTCACAATCTTGCCCGCAAGGGTAGAAGACTCGTGACCTAAATCCCATATTACGGCGGAAACGGAACGAGGAGTATGAGTGCCAGAGCATGATATCTGAGTGTTAGACAGGTGGTGTAACACTGAACACTGGACTACGTTCAGGGAGAGCTTGTAATGGGACAAAAAATCCATACCGAGAATTGGTTCATCGATGTCGGCGCTGTATAAGGTCCACAGGAAATGCAGAGAATGGGATAGGTGCACCATCACTTTCACAGAACTGACAATCTGTAATGTTGATGTGTTGACAGCTCGTAGGAGACACTTCGTTGGTGAAAAGTCAGTAGGAGTCAACAATCGAGGTATGACAGACATGTGAGCACCAGTGTCAATTACGTAGACAAACTGCAATAAAATGTCTGTCACGTATAAATAACCGCTCGGCCAAGGGGACGAAGTGCAATGTTAGGGTAAGCCTGTGGAGTTCCCGGCAGGACTCGGTGTAATGTAGTACCTGCGGTCAGCATTTGGGTGTTGGCAAGGTAACCTGCACTTCTTGGCCTCAGCCCCAAAAATCTTGTGGCACCACCAGTACGGACGAGCTGGATGTGGCAGTGGTGGTGACTGTGATAGTGGGGGAGGCTTGTCCTCGTTGATCTGTTCTGGGACATAAACCGGGAAGTATGGAGTGTGGGTGAGTCTTGAGTGCTCGGAAAGAGGAGAGAGCAGACAGGTACTGCCTGGTGGCATAGAAGGCGTGGAAGCAGAACGGGCCCTGCCCCTGCCTGCAAACGTCCAGTAAACAGGAGGTGTAGTGTCACACAGTGATGAGGGACGAGCTGGGTGTTTCTGGTGCAGGAGCGCATACAGCTGATCTGGGGTGCATAGGCGAGAACCGATAGACTCTAAAGAGTGCAGCAGTAGGTGTATTTGTAGGTCGGTAGGTAACTTGACAGCCCATACCGTCCACAGAGTGACATCTGACAGTGTGTTCACTCACGAGTAACCTGAGGCAGCGCCATAGTTGTGACGCAGTGCGGTCCCCCAGGTGCTCCTCGTAGAGAATCTTGATTATCAATTCCTGTGGCGAGCAGGCAAGTCAGTCCAATATCGTTTTCTTGGTGAACTCGTGCTTCAGTGGCGGTGGAGGCGAAAGTAGGAGATCGCAAATTAAATCCGAGTGGTTGTGAAGGTATGTGACCAAACATAGGAACTTGGAGTTGCCATAGGAACTTGATGCAGCTCGAAGAGGTGCTCCACCAGTGCGAACCATGAAACTGGATTGTCCTCGTATAGGAGAGATGGCTTGGGTATGCGGCCTGGAGGTGGAGATGAAGGTGACTTCAGCATGTCTTGGAAGCCTGCGGTCCCACTGCACAAGAGTTCATGCTGGGATCTGGCATCACTGGAGTGGAAATGTTACTAGCACACACATTCAGAACAGCAGCTGGTTGTAACGTCTCTGAAGACACCCGAAAACACGACGCGGCAGGCACGGTAGGTATCATGGAAGCAAACGGGCGAGTGGTGCATAATGAGGGCCCGTAAACTGGACCAGAAATTGTAGGAATAGCACTGACATTGTCCAACTCAGAAATGACGCGGAAGGCTGGCAGCAGACGCAGACGGTACTGTGGAAAGGGCAAGCGATTGTATGGTTGGATTCGAGGCCCCTGTAGTTGGGGAACAGGGGGGGGGGGGGGAGGCTGGAGATTAAAGTGGCAACAACAAGAGTATTCCGCACACTCTGGCCACACACCCTTCGTGGAAGGACCATAAAACACTGGTGAAACCTGTGGGTGGTCACACTGTCGTAGTACAATGTTGCTGGGTGAAGAGGCTGTCTTGAGGGCACTCATACCCACATGGTCGCGAAATTGGGTTGCTGATCCGGTGGTTTGTTCTGGCGAACTGGATGCATAAAAATGTCTGTTACTGATTTGTGAGGAAGGTGAGGCCGGCATAGCTTGGTAATAGTAGACTGCGTGTGTGTTTTGCACAAATGGCGGTGTTGCACATGGCACTACTGTAACCAACATCGTGGCATGTAGAGGATCAAAGCACGTGTGCGAATTTCGGTCCCTTTGAGCTTCATATGAACGATCGTTCGCACACTATTTAGTCGATCATCCACTTCACTTTTTACTTGCTGTTGTGCGTAATCTGGCAAAACAAAACCCGAGTCCATTGTTTCAGGTAACTGCATAAACTCGGTCGTTGTGGAGTTGCTAAAGTAGAGATTATCATTGTCGAAGATCGTGGATCATTGTCCGTTAGCTGCGAAGTAACCGATGGCGGAGGGTTGTGCTGGCCTGGTTGTAAGAGCTAGGCCTCCAAATACTCGTAAAGAATGTTCGGTGATGTAGCCATGGCATTGTACCTGAAACCTGTTGATTCTATATGACCGGTGCGGGAGTCGCGGAAGACGTAGAACTTTTTTGTCTGGGTGGGATTCTGGATACGGATTGTAATAAACAGTTCCCAAGTTTCCTATAAAGACATGAACACTGCACGAAGTACAAAGGCAGACTGAATTAAATATGGCGGCTTGTCAGAGCAGTTAATGTTCCAAAGATTGTAATTTGTGTAGTCGATGTGACTTAACGATGCCACAACTTGTTTACTTCTAGTAACTTGCAACTTATAGAATAGTTTCTGGGGAATAACAGTTTTTAATGGAAATTTGTACATTACAGAAAATGGCTATTCTCATCATGTTGCACCACTCTACAAAGGCATGCTGCAAACCTCTATATAAAAAGTTACATGTTCCTACGGGTGCTCTCCCTATATAGACATAAAAATTTATTGATAATTTACAACACAAAAACAACAGAAACTAAACCAAAAAATGACAGCAACACTACCCTGTTACACCTCTCAATACACGGTGGATCTCTGCGCTCCTATGGTAACGTCATGCAGAGAACAACAAACAGTTTCGCGATCTGCGCATGCTATTTGTGCTCCCACAAGATACCTGGGTATTGAAAGTAAAAGGGTCCCACTGCCCTTTACATTTCAAATCAGTTTCAAAATGGATAAATTTTTCTCTTCCATACAAGAATCCAGTCACAAGAACTGATAATTGGAGGTCACATATTATAATCGTTACTACAAATGACATGAGCACATTAAGTTGTCTCACTTTAGAGGGCAAGTGGCATGGGTGGAAATTAACATACTATGCTGTTACACATATATCAGTGAAATTAGGCTGTATAGCAGATTCTTGACCAGTGGGCACATTGTGGTCACTCCATACCAACTAAACCAACGGTAATTTTTCTTCAAATCAGATATTTACCCGCATTTGTAATGTTTGGTATATTTACCCGCATTTGTAATGTTTGGTTATTAACTAACTTATTGTGTATTAACATTGGTACAAGTCAATTGCAATGTATTGCCAACCAGCAACAAAATTTGTGTTACCAAAATAAATGAGGTAAACTGAACAAATTTTTTCATCGCAAGCATATAATCAAAATTTGTGAGAGAAAACAGGATGTTCATGAGGAATGAGGCGTCAGGAATAATTACTAATTTCTTCTATCACTCGTTCTCCAATAAGTGCCACCCACAACTGGGAAGCAGGAACTTTTGACTCAATATCATTCATCATAATCAATGCTTTTGGAAAGCCTGCGACTCTCATTTATTCTTTAAATAATGAAACACTGCACCACTTATATCGTTTTTCCATGCTTCGCTCGACGCATTTCGAGAACTTCTCATTATAATGATGAAATATTCACATTAGTATTTGTGCGTTGGGCTGCCTGCCTCCCACTGTAACCATCGTTTCGTCGTTATAAGGCTTTTTGTCTGCAAAATGTAACCTCAAAAAGACGACTATACGGTGGAAGACATGCACAACAAACAAAATAATTACGTTAATATTTTTGCTTGAAAATGAGAAATTCTGAAAATGCCTACTGCAAAGCATGAAAAAAAAATATACGTACCCGGTGCACCGTTTCATTATTTAAACCACAATCTGTGTTTTATACTCTTGTGGAAGTCGCCAGAAGAACATCTCTGAATGCACAATGAAACGCAGAATACATTGAGCGTCATTCATTTCACGCTAAGTGAGGAGAGCTCTACGTCATAGTGACGTACGCACGCGTCACGATGTTTCACGAGATGTCCGATCGACTGTTGTGTGCCTCTTCGATATGCATTGCTATTAAGCCCGGTCCACACGCAACGATCTGTCTGCGCAGACATCGGCGCAGATGTCTGTACATGCAAGAGATCGCTGCAAATGTGTGTTCACACGACACAAACCCCAATCTACTACTCGCCCGCCATCTGTCGGTGTAGAAAAGAAATATCAGTGGCAAGCGACTACGCTCGCCGAAAACGTCAAAATTTAATTCAGTTATTTTGAAAAATAGAAATGGAGGAAGTTCTGTTGTGGTCTGTGTTCACAACTTGTGTTGCAAAAAACATTCAGACCAACCGCAGGAAACAGAGAAAGCTGTCAAAATGGTGCAGACAGTGGCTGCTAAAGCGAAAGCAGTTTTGTCACGTAAATTTACTGCGAGAGTTGCAGGGCGAACCTGTTTTGTTTTACATAACCTCGTGTTCCATTTCCTCGCACATTGGCACTCCAATTTCATCTTCAATTGTACTCCTGCTTGGTCTTGACGTTTCTTGATCACTAAGAAAGCCAAGTAGATCAAAATACCATAACGTTGGCTGGTATACTTGATCTACTCCTACACCAGGTCCTCTAGATTTCTGAACTTTGGATAACTCTTTTCGGTAAACAGTTCGCTGACAGACTAATTTACTTGACTTGCCTTCATGAACTCATCTTTCAGGAAAGCGTAAATAGCTTCACATGTGTTGGGTATTATTTCACTCAATGCTTGTTTCGATATTGCAGATGAAAATTCCAAATCATTGTAGCTCCTTCCTGTTGCTAGGAATCTTAATGTTACTGCCAGGCGTTCATGAGGAGAAATTTCCCTTCTCATACAAGTATTTTTATCATAATATGAGGGGTTACATGCTTTAAGAGATAATTATAAGTTTCGACATCCATCCGCAAATAATTTCGCCAGTTCGCAACGAAATTATTTTTTTTATTACTGTTTCTCTGTTTGCCGAGGCGCCAACTGCCCGCAATTTTTCAATTAGAGCATTGTATGCTGCTGTCTTTTTGTCTCGGTCACTATATTCTTTACTTTTAATCTTCCACAAACATGGGTGGTTTCTGTATATTTCAATGAATTCACTTACAAACTCTCGAGAACACTGACGAGTATCAGCCATTTTAATGCCCTGTGCACACAAATACAAACACTAGACTGAGCAAACAGCTGTTTCGCGCCAGATTTGCGACGATCTCCTGTCCACACGCTCCAACTTGTCTGCGCAGATGTGGTTTGAACCGACAGATTTGAGAGGTTTCGCTCAAACCTCCAACTCCAACTTCCAGATTTGCACACACCTAAGGTTGGTGCAAATCTTCTGTTCACACGCAACGATCTGTCTGCGCAGATGTGATGTGCGCAGACATTTGCGCAGACAGATCGTTGCGTGTGGATGAGCCATTAGTTTGTGGCCAAATTGAAACACACAACTATTTGGAAACAAATGAGACAGTACGATATAATGTTTCCAAACAGTTCGTGTTTCGTTATTGTATAGGCCTACACATTATATCATATTGGGTGTCTACTGTATAAATATTGTCTCATAAGCACAAATAAGGTGCGAGAGCGCCAATCATAACGCAGAAAGTATGAAAATTTCACTTAGGTGTCTTGGCAGCTCCGTATTTCCTTCAACAAATGCGCTGTTTTCGTATCATGTGACTTTCATATTTCCCAATTGGCTCAGGTCAGAGTTTGTATGTTTGACATAACAGATTTTGCCAAACAAGTTTCCCTGTATTCTAGTGTCTAATTTTGATAGGTTTTATGAGTGGTGATCTGTATGTGCTCTTGAAAAGGTATATCATGGGATATAATTTATTGAGATCGCAGTCTGGGAAGAGAGGCTCTGAATTAACATTTATGAGTGTGCTACTCACACTTTTCTTACTCACTGCTAAATTTTCCATTGTTTTCGGTATGTTTCCCTAAAGTATGAAATCCAGACTAAAATTTAAAGCAATTCACACGGTGTAATGCCTTTGTGATACCTATATCATGGCATATCTGGCTCTACACCACTTACAATTCTTGTTACGGAAGTTTGTTCGATGTACAGGTATATGGCGTTTCCTCAAGTACTCAGAGCAAGCAGATATATTATCATTTTATTACAAACTTCCCCAGGAAATCAGAGATAAGGTTAAGTTTCTGTTGAAATGCCATTTTTATCACAGTATCTGAAAGCCAAAAACAAAAGTATCAAAGTACCATTTTTGATTTGCCTGAGAATCACCTAGAGGATAGATCAACTTGCTACATCCAAATACTGAGATGTCTGTCACCTTTAAGCACCAGGTACCCACTGCATCTTTAACCAAATAACTGGCACAACGCCCAAAGTTTCCTTGAACCTTCTCAGCTTCAGTCACACTTTCCCCCTTAAAAAACTTCCGATTGTTTGTAATATGGACGAATGTAATAATATTCCGTGGCATTAAGAATTTTCTTAGAAGCATATGAATGTCAGTCATACACCTAATAGGAAAATTTATGAGTAACTGCACATTTTGTTTATCAATACAAAAAAGGATGAAGTTCCTTTTACAGAAAGTTTGTGACCAAAGAGTACTTGTGAACGACTCTTGTACTATGTGATGTTTCATATGTGATGGTGGCATACTGTGTTTACTCTCTCAATAGACATGGCGTACATTTTGTGGGTGTATGGCATGATTACTGTAGCTATTTCCATACTGAGTGAAAGTCATACAAAAAGTAGTTAAAAATGGAACAGTACGCCCTTTCAAATGCTTAAAATGCTGGTAAATGTGACTTACTTGTTGTTTATTCACAATATACAGCTTGTAAAGAAAAATAATGACGCATGTTGCAAAAGGTCAGTACATTATGATCTGCAGGAAACATTTATTTCTGGAGAGCAAAATTTTCTTAGTTGATTTACAACAGAAGGCAAAATTAAATGGAACTAGATGCTGTAATACTTCTACCAACATCGTAACCACCACAATTTTTCAGTATAACGTTTCTGCCCACATGAATTGTGTACAATTCATTGGCTTTTCTAAAAATACGAAACACTTTAATTTCTCCCTATATCACGTTTTTATCCACATGATTTACGCACGATTAATCGGATTTAAAAAAATGACTGGACACTTTTCTTAACTTTCGCTATGGTTATGATTCCTTCATTCAGATATTCGTTCATGAAACACAAAATTTCAGTTTCCTTGGATTGCACCTAAATAATTAATTATTTCACGTTTCTGTCCACACGATTTATGCACGATTCATCGGATTAAAAAAAAAAAATGTTTTTTTTTACGTTATGGTTCCTTAAGACATTTTTTATATTCACGCGAGCAACAACACCGGACAAAAGGACCACACAAACAAATAGCAATACAGATCGAAGAGCCACCCAGTCGATATATACAGCATACACACAACTCGTGAAACATGACCACCCGTAGAAGAGTACGGGCGTGAGTCGCGCTTCGGTAGATCAGATGGTAGAGCACTTGCCCGCGAAAGGCAAAGGTCCCGAGTTCGAGTCTCGGTCGGGCACACAGTTTTAATCGGCCAGGAAGTTTCATGACTACCCGTGCCCACGTCACTATGACGTACAGCTCTCCTTCACTTAGTGTGAAATTTATGCTACCCAAAAGAAATTTCGTCTTCAAGGATAATAATCAAAATGCTTACAACTGGATGTGGTAACTTCTGCGAACCCGTGTTTCGCTGTCGCTAGACAGTCGCGACACTTCGCCTCGATTTTGTTGCCTACTTCGACCATAGATATTTATCTATGGTCGAAGGTTGCCTACCGCGCCAGCAGTGCCCCAAGCGGCCAGTAACTTAAACTGTGAGTGAAAGCGAATAGTGGTTGTTTATCTTGATTTCTACAATGGTTTTTACAAGCGGTAGCGTTTGTAGCGCAAGTAATTGCAGCAATAACAGGAAGAAGACACCACAGCTGTCTTTTTTAGGTTTTCTATGGATCATGAGAGGTATATACCATCATTTTACTAAACTGTATCGTCAGGATTCACTTGCAAACTACATGTGTATTAATGATTAATGTTTCGTTTTGGGGGCAGAAAATGGCTAGTTAATAGCAGACTAGAAGACCTTATGAAAAAAGATCCAGTTTACCTGTGTAATAATACTAGGTTCTGTTCGCTATATTTCGAACAAAACCAGTTCATGAACGCAGACAACAATAAACTAGTGTGGAATGCAGTACCCACACTGTTTGACATCGCAAATAAGCCACCTCATCTTACGATGAAGAGGAAACTGCCACAAAGATTCGACAATCCTTCTAAAGCTGTAAAACAGTCCTATGACAGAAGCAGCCAGTTCAACTCTCCATGTATCAGTGGTAGATTCATGTGAATCGTCAACATTCTTTGACGATGAAGTGGTTAGGTTAAATGCAGTTATTCGTGTCTTACAAAAGCGTATTGTTTGGTATGTATTTCATTCGCTTCTGTTGTTAATCACTTAATTTTCCTTGTTTCCTTCATGTGATGACAATTACTTCGTTAGCAGTGTAGCGACGCTGCCGCGCGCTAATTCAAGCTCGCCGATGTGTGTGTGTGTGTGTGTGTGTGTGTGTGTGTGTGTGGTGTGCGCGTGTGTCAGTGCAGTGCTGTGCGGTCGTAATTACTGTACACGACGTCTGTGTAGTTCCGTGCCCAATCTCTAGAGGCGCTGTGTTTTCTAGCTTTTATATACGCTCTATTTAGTATTATTATTCCTTGTTTTTTTTTAGTTAGGGAGTAGTTCCGTGCCTCCTGGCTTGTTTGGACGAGTACTGTTTTCTCTCCAATAACTACGGATGTTATCCCAGGATTAAGGATCCTTCTGTAGAGTCCGGAAGCAAATTTTGTAACTCCGATCAGCGATTGTAGACACGAGCCAGACAGCCATCGAAGCCGCGTTACAGCAATGGTCTGACAACGCATTGCAGCCACTGGCGTATTATTCCCACAAACTTTCGCCTGCACAGAGAAAATGGAGCACATATGACCGTGAGCTCCTGGCAGTATGCCAAGCAGTGAAATATTTCCGCCCCCAAGTGGAAGCGCGAACTTTCACTATATATACAGACCACAAGCCACTCACGTTCGCCTTCCGTCGGAATAGGGTCAACTGCTCCCCCCGTCAATTTCATCACCTTGAGTACGTGGCCCAGTTTACTACCGACATTAGACATATTTCTGGGATTGACAACATTGTTGCGGATTGCCTATCACGGATCAGCAGTGTTTCCAGTACCATAGACTTTGCTGCACTGGCACAGGCACAGAGAGACGACGAGGAACTCCTTGCCTATGTAAAAGATACAGCTTCTGGATTGCAACTGAAACTCATTGATGTTCCAGGGACAGATACACAGCTATACTGCGACGTTTCTCGCGGCCGACCTCGTCCCTTTCTGATGCCGGCTTTTAGAAGACAAGCCTTTAATACAGTACATGGATTGTGCCATCCAGGGGTACGCCCGACATTCCGCCTAGTATCGCAACGTTTTGTGTGGCTGGGCATATAAAAAGACTGCTGCCAGTGGGTACGATCTTGTCTTCAGTGCCAACGCTGCAAGATTAACCGCCATACACACGCACCGATCGGCGATATTCCTGATACCACCGCCCGCTTTGCTCACGTTCATTTGGATGTAGTCGGACCACTTCCACCTTTGAACGGACAAAGATATCTGTTTACAATGATCAACCATTTTACACATTGGCCGGACGCAGTGCCGATCGATAATATCACAGCAGACACATTGGCTTCCGCTTTAGCAATGACTTGGTTGGCAAAATTTGGTGCCCACTACATATTAACACTGACCACGGACGGCAATTTGACTCAGACCTGTTCTCTGGCCAAGTTCTGTGGTTACACCCACCATAAGACCACAAGTTATCACCCAGCAAGCAACAGAATGCTCGAACGCTGGCACCGTTGTTTGAAGGCCACGCTGATGTGCCACAAAGAAACCTGGACAACTGCATTACCAGTGGTCTTGTTAGTCTTACGAACGACTTTCAAACCAGACATGGGGTCCTCAGCGGCAGAACTGGTTTATGGAGAAACACTGCGCCTTCCTGGTGACTATGTAGATGCTGACGCCATAGAGACAGTTGCTACTGGCCAGCCGGATTTCTTGCGACGCTTGAGGGACCATGTATCAAAGATTCGTCCTCCGAAGGCCACACGTCATGGCAAGCCGCCCACTTTTGGGTACAAGGACCTGGAACAACGTCGTCACGTCATGCTCCGCACTGAGGGCGCTAAACCGCCTCTACAAGCTCCTTATTCTGGTCCATATGAAGTGCAACGGCGCAGTGCCCACACGATGGATATTCTAGTGAAAGGCAAAACCACGACTGTTGTGTTGAATCGGGTTAAACCTGCATATGTTTTTCCTGACACCTCACTAGCGGCACCTCGTCGTAGACATCCACCTACCGCTGTTCCAGGCACTGACGCCACATCTCCGGCGCCGGCTCTTCCACATCCGCCGCCCAACGCAGCACAACATCCGCCTCCTGACGCTGGTACTCCTCCGCCGACGCGTACGACCTGTTCTGGACGTCGGGTGCACTTTCCGACGCGGTATCTCGACGCCGACGCTCCGCTTCCGCCCTGGGGGCTGATGTAGCGACGCTGGCGCGCGCTAATTCAAGCTCGCCGGTGTGTGTGTGTGTGTGTGTATGTGGTGTGTGCGCGTGTGTCAGTGTAGTGCTGTGCGTTCGTAATTACTGTATACGTCGTCTGTGTAGTTCCGCGCTCAATCTCTAGAGGCGCTGAGTTTTCTAGCTTTTATATACGCTCTATTTAGTATTGTTATTCCTTGTTTTTTTATAGTTAGGGAGTAGTTCCGTGCATCCTGGCTTGTTTGGACGAGTACTGTTTTCTCTCCAATAACTACGGATGTTATCCCAGGATTAAGGATCCTTCTGTAGAGTCCGGAAGCAAATTTTGTAACTCCGATCAGTCCATGCATGCCGGGCGTCGTCAGATAAGCGCTCGCAATAAAGTTATTGTTGCTCAACTGAAGGTCTTTACTCTTCTGAATCACGTTAAGCAAAGGTCGGACGGCCACCAGTTTAGCTGAACCCGATAGCAACTTGTTCACTGACAGATTGAAAATTATTCAAATATTTGTTTTTGCGTGAAATGTAATGTAATCAGCTCATTATAATGTTTTCAACATATTTCTCCCACTATTTGGCAGTTACTTGTCCCACTTAGAATAATATAAACATGAAGATCGTACTTGTGGCAACAGGAGACGACAATGACAAACACAGTAGGCCTACAGAACGATAAATGAGCTGTCGATCGCTTTTGCATGTAGAGGTACATGTCTGTGTTTCTTACGTGTGAATCTGTGTGTCTATATACTTTTGATATCAACGTGGTAAGCTGCAGTATTATCCAACGTCACATGTGTTACTTCATAATGTGTTGTAGCTCGCCACTCGATTCACGGTTTTTGTCCATACTTGTGTTTATTTTAGAATCATTGTTAGAAACATATATGCCTTTTGATACTACACAAACCCCCAGAGCAAAGAAAATAAGTCAAACATTTCGTAAATTACGTAGGAAATGGATGCAAAACAAGCGTAATTATTACGACGCGTCTGATGTTCACCTCACTCGTCTCTTGAAGCGTTAGTGTCGCTCCATCTGTCAAATGGTAACAACTTTTACAGCAGTGAGTGTCGCGACTGTTATGTTTAACTGTGGCTAGGGTCTAGTTCTGGCTATTGCACTTCGTTTCGCACAATATATTTAATAAAACTATCTGAAAGATCATCAGAAAAAGTCAGCGTCTTTACATAAGGTACTCATATAGAAAACACCAAAGTAAATATAGTGATACCTCATTTTCTGCACTATTTAACCAAATGAAAAATATTCTAGTCACCAGAAATATATCTATGAAGTACAAGGCAGTAAAAGAAAGGGAAAAAAATCTCACTATTGATGATGGTATCACAAGTGCCTTCAGTATTCAACAGTATGGTGAAATGCCTACAATATATTTTTACATGACACATACGTCGCTAAGAAAATTTACCCTGTGTTTAAGTTACGAATTTTCATCACTCATGTGAAAAAATAGACTAGTATGTCAGGTGAGAAAAGAATTTTATGCTTTCCATCTGGTCACCTAAGAAGCGCGTTGTAGTGCTGGAGTTTTGCCGAATATTATCTAATTCTCTTTAAAAATTAAATGACATTCTAAGCTGTATTGTTTCTTTGCCCATCTGAACTGAAACTGCTCACTTCAATGCAGTTAGTTGGACCGCTGGCTGGAAAGTGCTGTCCAAGTTTAATGCGCCAGTAAACCTGTTGTATTATCACTCAGCCTATGCACATATAACACAGAATAAAATGTATTCTTATGATCGTACCTGACTGTACTGGCCACAACTTGCCTTCCGCTCCACGTGAAACGAAATCCAATGAGACCCAAGCAAACACTGAAGGATACATGACGTTTACATCAGATTTACTATTATGATGAACAGAGTATATCACTGTCGCCTGTTGCCACAAGTATTACTTCCATCTGTACATCACATGGGACAAGCAGCTGCCAAATAGTGGGAGAAAGATGTTGAAAACTTTATAATGAGCTGATTGCATTACATTTAACTCAAAATCAAATATTTGAACAATTTTAAAACAATCTGTCAATGAACAAAGTGCTAAACAAACAATGTCATCACATGAAGAAAGCAATGTGACTAGCAACAGAGGTGCATCAAATACATACCAAAGAAATCAGCAGCCCAAATCAACCAACTTCTTCAGTTTCTTGTCTGGTTTCTTACCGTTAGAAAGTATGTCTTAATTCCAATATCTGAGCCAGTAAAGGAGTCTCACATTAACAAATATTCTGGTCAACAGCAGCTTAGTTTCTTCACAACATCCAGGTGGAAAATTTAAGATAGCCATCAACAAGTCCACAAATAATGCACCACAATTTTTCTTGTGAGCATAGTCATCAAAAACAGAAGCCATCTGATCTTCTCAATCCCTCAAAAATAAACTAACTTTTTCATTTAAAATAATCAAAATTCCAAAATTGTCTGCATAACTTTTGAAATAGCGATATAATTTGTCATTTGCATCTCAGTTCTGGTTGTCCACTACAGATAGAGTCCTGCATTTGACACAATTATAGAAAGAAAAAAGTTCCTTGAAGATGTGGCCAAACACATACGTCATACTATTATGTTCTCTGAGGTCTGCTGGAACTTCCACATTTGTCAGCTTCGTTATAAAACTTGTGTCACTATTGCATAATAATGGTGAGATGTGTGATGTATGAGCAGGTTTCATGTCCAGTACTGCCAGACCCCACTCAGTTCCTTCACAGTTACCGCATGCCACATTGGAAGAGTTTATAAGTTTACATAATGTACAGTTGTCAAATGCAGCACAAAACTGCCTTGGAGATGGGTTCCTGCAGAAACCACCTTTCTGCCTTACAGTTGAAAAAAAGTTTTCTAATGTGTCTTGGTTAACTTTCGTGACAATAAGTACAATTTGGTTCCAGTCAGTACCTCAGCAGCAAGCATTTCCAAATCACCTACATTACTTAGAAGCCCCTTTAGACATTTTATCCTCTTGGAGTAATTCTCCCCTCACAGTCTACAAATTTCTCAGAGTGAATCCATGGAGTGATCAAATGTAGAACACACAGCTGCTTTGAATCACTTTTAATACAGTTTCTTAAAGCCACAGGCCCTTAGACATTACATGTATTACAGATACAAAAAAAGTCATTAACTATCTGACAGAAGTCTAAAATACCTATAGGAGATAATGACATACTACCACAAAAAACATGTGTGTTAATACCCGCCCCACTGTGTAAGTTAACACACAAACTGTAGTGCCCACTTTCAATTTTGAAAGTTTCATAGCTTTTTTAATCAGCTTGGGAGCTAACTTGTATTTTCTGGGCAACTCATTCGAACAGAGCTAGGATATGTCCTTCCAAGAAGCAGTACCAACCAAAGCATCATTTGATGCATGAATTACATACCTATATGGATTGTTTTTGACACTCTTTAACGAACATGGTGTGTCATAGAAGAAGTAGATCTTCTGGTCCTCATACATCAAACTTGGATTGTCTTGTGTAATTCCCAGTCTCTTTCTCCAGTCCACAAAATTTAATCCTTGGCAGTCACGCAAGTATTCAAAACCAAGCTAATTTCCTGTAGTCTTTCGACAACTTCATAAAATGTGGTAGTTAAATGCACAGCTCCCACTGACCCTTTAATAAAACAGTAAAAATGGTTGTTTGAAACATGAAAAGTAGCCATTAATCATTATCACCAACACACTATTGGCAATTTTAACTGTGCATGTAACCCCAAGAGCTCAAAGCCAATAACACTGTAAGAAGTGCTGCCATAAATTAAATTTGCCATTAGAGACATTCATTCAATGACATGGTCACTAATATATCACTACCGAAGAAAAGCTGTACCTTCTGCTTTAAAAAGTGTTATATATTGTCACTTATCCCACATTTTAGTTGCATGCCTTCCACATACATCTGTAATGTATGCACTGATGGAAGCATAAAACATTCTGACAAAAACCTGTATGCCTGAGTGCCATAATATAAGAAATTTAGAGCAAACAGCTCATTTTTGTTTTTCCGTCTTGCCGCACGTTTCCCCTTCAATGGAATGCTAAAATGGTATAACACCAAGTCAAGGACATCGTTTTTTTAAATATTGGGATCCTACAGCCTTCAAAATTTGTTTATCCTTCTTCACCTGATCCTTCTGGTACAGTTTCTGTTGCTATCTGTACTTGACATCATAGGCACTTTCCTTGTCCCTTTACAGTTTTGCACGTAGTCTAGTGATTTACACACTCTGACACTTCATTTGCATTTTCAAGACACGAATAACTGCACTTAATCTAACAACTTCATCGTCAATGCAGGCTCGTGTTGACGATTCCGATGAATCTGGCACTGATATATGGAGAGTTCAATTGGCTGCTTCTGTGCCATACTACTGTTTTACAGGTTTAGACCGATTGACGAACTTTTGTGGCAGTTTCCTCTTCATTGTCAGTTTAGGTGGCTTATTTGGGAGTCAAAAAGAGTTGGTTTAGCGTTCTATACGAGTTTACTTATTTATTCATTTATTTATTTACATGTCAAGTCCCATTTGCTCCACAGAGGAGCAAATCTGCAAGATCATGGAATGTGTCAGTACATGAAATTACAACTTAAAAGTAATAACAATTAAAAATAAAATGTTTATGAACCCAAAAAGTCAAGCAATAAGTTTAAGTTAACACAGTCAACAATACAACAACAATCAGCTTAATATTTAAAGAAATTCCTCGGCAGAATAGAATGAGTAACCCATGAGGAAACTCTTCAGTTTCGATTTGAATGCATGTTGATTACTCCTAAGATTTTTGAATTCTAGTGTTAGCTTGTTGAAAATGGATGCAGCAGTATACTGCACACCTTTCTGTACAAGAGTTAAGGAAGTCCAATCAAAATGCAGGTTTAATTTCTGCCGAGTGTTAACAGAGTGAAAGCTGATTATTCTTGAGAATAAGCTAATATTGTTAACAAGAAATGACAGTAAGGAATATACATGTTGAGAGGCCAATGTCGAAATACCCAGACTTGTGAACAGCAGTCAACAAGATGTTTATGAACTTACACCACTGATTGACAAACCGCCCGATTCTGAGCCAAAAATATCCTTTAGAGAAGGAAGAGTTACCCCAAAATATAATACCATATGACGTAAGCAAATCAAAATAAGCAAAACAGACTAATTTTCGTGTCGAACGATCACTACTTCAGATACCGTATGAATAGTAAAAATGGCAGCATTAAGTCTTTGAAGAAGATCCTGAACATGGACTTTACACAACGACTGGTTTTGTGGAATTGTGTGCTAGAAACTGTAAAATCTGAATCTTACTGTGATATAGCGTTAGTTTATTTTCTACAAGCCATGAACTTATGTTATGAACTGCTCTATTTGAAACCGAGCCAATGTTGCACACAACATTCTTTACTACCAAGCTAGTGTCAACAACAAACAGAAATATTTGAAAGTTACCTGTAATACTAGAGGGCTTATCATTTATATAAATAAGGAACAGGAGTGGCCCCAACACTGATCCCTGGGGCACCCCCCATTTGACTGTACCCCACTGAGACTCCACATCAACGCCATTCTGTGAATAATGACCTTTTGCTGCCTGTTGCTAAAGTAAGAGGTGAACCAATTACGAGCTACTCCCCGTATTCCATAATGGTCCAATGGCTGGAACAATATTTTGTGATCAACACAATCAAACGCCTTAGTTAAATCAAAAAGTATGCCTATTGCTCTAAATCTTTTGTTTTACCCATCCAGTACCTTACACAGAAAAGAATATACTATTGTGAGCATTCATGAACTAGTCTTCTTAGAAGTGCAGCAAACAAAACTTAATATTACTATAAAAGGTAAACAGGATCTTTTTCATAAGATCTTCTCTTCTGCCATTTGCTAGCCATTTTCTGCTCCTAAAACGAAACATTAATCATTAATACACATGTAGTTTGCAAGCGAATCCTGACGATAAAGTTTAGTAACATGATGGTGTACACCTCTCAGGATCCTTAGGAAACATACGAAAAATATAGATATAGTGTCATCATCTTCTTGTAGCTGTCTCATTTGTTAAAACCTTTGTGCAAACCAAAATAAAGAACTGCTATTCGCTTTCACGATCGCGCCAAAATCAACAGTTCAACTTATTGGCAGTTAGGCACGCTGTTGGCACAGTAGGCAACAAAATCCAGGCGAAGTGTCTCGAATGTTATGTTAGACTGTGGCGCGCTCGACAAACTTGTCATATCGACCGCGAGAGTATCTTGCTGCGTGGTATCGATTGTTTCGCAACACGCACACTGTTGACTATTCTCTTGGGTGGTGTAATGCTGTTTTACATAAAAAGCTTATTCTAATCAAATGTGTTGTAATAACACTTTTTAATGTGCCGGAGTTAATTCTGATGTATAAACAGACGCTTAGGAACAAGTGCAGTGTTTCTTTCCAACAATGGTTAACTATAGGGCTCAAGAAACACATTTAAAATCAGAATATTCTAACCTAACACGGTGGTATCCGCATAAACGCCATAACAGCAGAGAAAAAGAAAATATCGCGAATAATAGTCTGTTAACGTTCTGGAGTATCTAACATGGCCGCACCATCTTACCATCTTCAAGCCGAAGCACAGTGAAACTCCTAGTGCCATTTCACCATATTATACCTACATGGGACTAACACAACATGCAGTGACACGGTCTAGTATTTAATTGAGAATTGTATAATTTAATAAGTTTGTGGGAAGTGTTTACTTCGGCCTACACATCGAAATTATCCTTACCAACATAAACATTTGAAACGTCGGCTACGTCGTTTGGATTTTTACGAACACGTTGCAAGCTTATTTTACTTATATTCCCATTCTTTTCAATATTAAAAAGAAATTTCCGGAATTTTAATAGATATGCCTGTACTGTGTGGTACCAGACACCATTTGTAACTCATTTATTACAGTGTAAATTCCAGAAGAAGGTGCTATTGTGTATTAGCTTTGCGTCTACTTTACAGATAGAGCCCCATAAACAAATATGTCACAGGCATCACGTGAGTCGAGGGAAGTATTTTTGCCAGCTTTCAAATTATTTTAGCTTCCTTTTATTACTTTTCTAAAAATATCGCAAATGATCCCGCTCTTTGCCCGCAAATAATACTCAATAAAATAAGATTATTTTTAACAGGAATTGGACCTGTTCAGATTAAAATATCTACATATCCTGCTGGTAGCAACACTATGTTGTTTAATGATATGTATTATAGTACACAGTTACAAAATAAAGAAATTATTTGTCGTGATTGTATTGTTTATTCAAAATCTGCAGATTTGGTATTTTGTTTTCACACACACACACACACACACACACACACACACACACACACACACAAAATTTAAAGGAAAACTTTAATTTTTTTTTGTTACTTGCCAAGGTGGTCTTATAATTAAATGAAAGATTCTATTTGTTAACAGAACCCAACCATAGGTTTTCATTTTTGTTAAACATTGAAAGCTGGAGGGAACTGGAGAGAGACCAAAGAAAGACGCGATGTCTCAACCTAGAGCAAATTTAACACACAAAAATAGATTGGACACTGATGAGGAGCTGGAATAGCTCCTTTTAATTTTTGGAAAGGAACACTACTCCACTCAGTGTGTTAAATTATATTTATTCTAATAATTTAATGTCTGTATTTCCAAATGGTTCGACATCTTTACACAAATATTTAACTCTTTTTTTGACAGGAGCAGAAGGCGAAAGGTCATTTTCAAAATTGAAAATAATAAGAAACTATTTACGATAAACCATGACGCAAACAAACTGACAAATATGGCTATTGAAAGTAGATTTCAAAACAGATGATATCATTAAAAAGGTTGCTAATTTAAATGGCATCAAAACTGAAGTTGCTGTCTGAAAATGTACCTAACTTGATTTTAGAGCAAATACTGAACAAAAAATGTAACATAAAAATTAAATTTTGTCGGTTTTTTTCCTCTATTGGCAAAGGGAAGCAGGGGAGTGTGAAGACTGATTTTTCACACCCTGGCGCCCAATATCGTTAGGATGGCACTGCATATTGAAGTAAGTTTACAGGTGGGAGTGGTTTTAGTACATCAGCTATGTATAGATGATAGAGAAGCACTGGTAGGATCAATCCTTGGAGAATGCCAGCAGTTGCATGGAAAATTCAGTAGTAGGTGTTGTTGATACTTACACAGCATGCATGTTTAGACAGAAAGGATTAAGTTTGGTGGATGTAATTGTTTGGAGGAAATGAATGCAACATATGTTTTTTATATTCATATCATGGACACTAATTTGGAATGATCTGTTTAGAAGACAATGAAACTAATGTAACATTACCTGAAGGTCAAAAAAATTAGCACTACATGAACACAGGCTGGTTGCACAAAAAATAGAAATTAATTTTTAAATGACATTCAATAGCTCTATTTTCTGCAGATAATACTAATGTTTTTGTGGTGTAATTACCACCCTCAAGTATATGTCATTTCAAGTTTTTAAGTGGTACCAAAATACTTATCCATGAGTCAGACCTGTGACGTTTTACGTCACACTTCTTTGTGTAAAATCTGTCTGCCCTGATAGTCCTATTTAGTATGTGTGCAGTTTCTAAGACTTTAAAACATGCTTCCAATTTTTGAATCACTTTCATATCTCATTACGATCTAACTGAATATTTTTACAGTTTTTTCAGATAGTATTTTATTAATAATAACTGCCATGTCTGCAAAATGTACGAGGCTACTATTAGTGTTGTCTACCAGGTCATTAACGTCCATGATCAGTATCATTTTCGAACTCTTACAAATGCAATGTTAAACAAATATATACTGGGTCTCCAAGGTATTTCATGCTCTGATATTACACTTCACTCCCAGAAAGAGAACAATAATAATACTGTGTTTCAAGCTCAAGTTTGGTTGATTGCCATATATGTTTTATGCAATTCCCAGTTAGGATTTTTTCATTGTCTTCAAGAAGTCAGAAGCATCAGAGTCATTATCACCGTGTATGATATCAATTCAGCATCAGTTTTATCTCTGGAATCGCAGACATTGTGTCATTAGGAATCCTCCAAATTTCAGCGTCTGTAAGGAGCCTTTTCGATGGTTTTTGCGAAGTCACATGACTTATACATTATTTTCTTCTTTCATTATGTGATTAGACTAACAGTCAATAACAACTTTTATAAGAAAGATTTTGCGAACTGGGTGAAACTTGACGTAAAAAGCTATAGGTAAAGAAAAATTATGTCATCAGGTAACGCTGGGGGTCACTCCAAACTGCTAAAATATGGTAATTCACCTTGTAGAAGCGATAATAGTAAAGGGTCACTACGATCTTTAAAAGTGCAGTAGCTTATTACGATTTATTTTGATTGATCGAAATTCATGAGGCATTTCACAAGTGTTTTTTACAAGTGGGCCTATGCAAAACATTAGCATCATAGCAACTCGGAAATACGAGGCGTGTTTTTTAAGTAAGTACCATTTTGAAATTAAAAAAAAGACGTGCTAAGATATCGCAATAATTTTATTTTTACATGAAAGCCTGTACCTTAACCTATGCACTGACGTCATTACAGTTTGATTCTTCCTTATTTACGTCGTGTACTGAGTGTTTAAGATGCCTCCGATAATCGTGAGTCCCGCCGACTGTGAAGTACAGGCTGTTATAAGATTTCTTAGTGCTAAAGGCCTAAAAGTGATCGATATTCATCGTGAGATCTGTGCAGTTTACGAAGAAAACATTATGAGTGATGGAATGGTAAGAATGTGGGTGAGAGCATTTAAAGATGGCCGCACAAATGTGCATGATGAACAACGGAGTGGGCGTCCTTCAGTCGTTAATGAAAGTTTGGTGCAGGAAGTGGACAACAAGGTGAGAGCAAATGGACGCTTTACGATTTCCTCCTTGCGGGATGACTTTCCTAATGTTTCTCGTAGGTTTTGTATGGCATTGTGACCGAGCACTTGAATTACGGAACATTGTGCGCACTTTGGGTACCGAAAATGTTGACGGATGTGCACAAACCCAAACGATTAGACAGTGCATTGACTTTCCTTGAGCGGCACCACAACGACGATGATAATTTATTAAGCCAAATTGTTATGGCCTACGTCACACCAGAATCAAAGCAACAGTCCACAGAAGTTGAGCAAGGGCATCGTATTGCTGCAAGATAATGCCCGTCATGTGGCGAATTAGACCAAAGATCTCATCACATCTTTTCGAAAGGAAACTCTGGATCATCCTCCATGAAATTGTCTCCAGTGACTACCATCTGTTCCTGCACTTGAAGAAATACCTGGGCGGTCAGCGTCTTCAAGACAATGAGGAAGTCAAAACAGTGGTGATGCAGTGGTTAACAAGTCAGGTTGCAGACTTCTTTGAGGAGGGTATTCAGAAACTGGTACAACATTATGAGAAGTGCCTCAATATTTGCGTAAATTATCTAGAAAAGTAGATTAAGGTACAGGCTTTCATGTAAAAATAAAATTATTGACAAAAGCACGTCTTTTTTTAATTTCAAAACGGTACTTACTTAAAAAACACTCCTCGTATATAGACATTAAAATTTTTAGTAAAAAAGACTGAAGGAAACGATGATAGAGAGGCAGTTTTACACCAATCCGCATCTACAACTACAACTACACTCTGCAAACCACCGAGAGGTGAATGGCACAGGATATGTCACACTGTACCATTTACTAGTGTTTTCTCCTGTTCCATTCACGTATGGAGTGAATTGATTGAATGCTTCTGTGCATGCAGGAATTGTTTCAATCTTACCCTCACAATCCCTATGTGAGTGTTACATAGGGGAGTTGTAGCATATTGCTACAGTCACCATTTAAAGATGGTTTTTGAAACTTTGTTAATAGACTTTCTGGGGATAGTTATGTCTGTCTTCCAGAGTCTGCTGGTTGACTTGAGTCAGTATCTCTGTGATACACACCTATGGATCAAATAACCCTGTACCATTCGTGCTACCCTACCCTGTATACATTCAGTAACCTCTGTTAGTCCTGTTTGGAACAGGTCCCACACTCACGAGCAATATTCTATAACTGGCCACATCAGCATTACGTCATGTCACATCCCACCAAAACATTCTTCAGTTCATTTCAAATGGCGGCTCCCTTATTGGTCATCCTGTCTCATCCCATCCCATCACGTCACATCACCCTACCGTCAAGGTTTCTCGAGAAGAAAGTTTTGATGGCTTACATCATCCATCCAGCACTGATCGTAATGGTCCCCAAGATCAATTGCTCCCAAGCTCAGCCATGCACAGATCTCCATAGTTCATTTCAGTGTGGTTTTCATGATTACTATCAGTTGTTTTTTGTTGGTTACTTGTTATAAATTGTTCTGTTTCGTTTTTTGTTGAAATTCGTAACAAAGATGAAAGATTAATTGCTGCAGTGAATTAGCAGTCTGAATTGCACAACACAGGCATACTACATTACTTGCTTTTTACTATATTTATAAAGTGGACTTTTATAAATAGCGGTAGGGTATTTAATATGTTACAATGAAATGAAACGCAATATGGCTGCAACTTCAAGCGAAAAAAGTACAGTGGTTAGGATCACATTGATTAGTGTGTGGAATTCATTTCTTGCATTTCATACAGAAATGGACTGAAACCTTCAGACACTACAAGTCGTTTGTTTAAATTTGTGTTCGGGGCAGGCTTATTTATTGTTAAATAACTCTCTGCATAAGTGTGAAACAGTTTAACAGGCATCAGTGGTCAATATTTATGTGATTTCACTAGCTGACTCGTACAAATGAAGCAGTTGAACTACCTAAAAATGTTGAAGGAAAAGGTATTAAGGGAGACATGAGTATTGTACAAAAATTTGCACTCAACCAGCAACTAAAATTAACCTCAAACAAACCAATTTTTAGTGGCATGTGTTGGCAGCTCGTAACATTATGCTCCTTTTACTAATTCAGGGTTGCTTTCGATGTAACATATGAAAAAAAACTAATGCTTCGACTTCCTAAAATATAAAATGAAGATTTATCTTCTCAAACTCCATGTGAAATTTCCCTTCTGTACCACTTAATCACGTTTTTTCGGACCCACACTCTTTTCATGTTGTTTTGCGCTTATCTTCCTTCTCTAACAAACAAGCTATTGCTGCAAGTTTCAAACCATTTAAGCCTAACAAATGTAATTTTCTTATAAATGTGAATTGCAGCATCCATTTATATAAGCTACCAAGTTGTGTATGTGCACTTTGGGCGTAAAAACAAGGATTCAAATTCCTAGGGAAAAAACAGTTGAGGTCAACCATGCAAGTTGAGCTAAGGTGACTTGATTTGGCGTGATATAATGGACAGTGTGAATACACCTTGACTTGATGGTTTTATGATATGGTTGTGCCTTGACTGTCCTTGAGTGGCTTGTAAGCAATCTGGTTTGTAGACTGATTGCACTTCCCCAGCATTCTACCAATAAACTGAAGTCTACCACTTAGTTCACCCACAACCGAGCCTAAATGATCATTCCATATCACAGTCCTAAAAGTGTTTCACCCAGGTATTTGTATGAGTTGGCTGATCCCAAGAGTGACTCACATATATTATAGTTACAGGATACTGTGTTTCTTCTTTTTGTGAAGTGCACAATTTTATGAGGGTCATTCAATAATTAAAGAGACAAATTGGTCTGGAGAAAAAACTGTTAGTAGGGCAAGTTTGGTACCTTTATGATCTCAAGTTGGCATCACTGGGCTGAACTCTGATTAGCTGATGTATCGACATTGTTTTGTTTATAACCTCAAAAATATATTTCAGATAGCGAGTCCACTTAAAACGTCCACATTAGTTGAACAACATTCTGTTATACGTTTTTTGCTTGCTGAAGGCATGAAACCAGGGAATATATACTGTAGAGTGTCTAACGTTTATGGTGAAGGTTGTATGAATCATGCAAACTTTTATAAGTGAGTAGAGAAGTTCAAAAATTGTTGCGAATCAGTGACTGACGAACACCGTTCTGACCGACCAGTTGCAGTTTTAACTCTCTCATTGGAAAGTTTAATTGATGACATTATTAGTGCCAACGCCCATGAAACTGTGGAAATGATAGTTGGTAAGGTTCAAGTTAGTACCGGTACAGTTCATAACATTATCTGTAACAAACTGAAGTACTAGAAAACATCTGCAAGGAATTGACATGGCTACACAAGGAAACACTGTTCAGAGTGTGCACAGAGGTAAAGGAACCGTATGAAAGAGAGGATGTGATGAATCTTGGTTTCACTATTATGAGCCAGAATCAAAAAAGACAAAGCATGGAGTGGAAGCACACCAACAAACCTGTCAAGAAAAAATTCAAGCCCAATCATCATCAGGAAAAGTTTTGTTGACAGTGTTTTGGGATGCTGAAGTCCAGTTTTTTGTGATTATCTCGAAGAGCAACATACAATGAACAGCCAGTACTACTCGAATTTGATTTTAAACATGGTGAACTAACCATGAGAGAGAGACATCGTGGATCTCAGACGACAGGTGTGATTCTCCAGCAAAACAACGGACGTCTTCATATTGCTCAACTAACCCATGAAATCATCGACAAAATGGGCTGGGACGAACTACCTCATCCCCTTTACAGTCCTGATTTAGCAACTAGTGATTTCCATTTCTTTGCTGCTCTGAAGTAGACATTACGTGAGAAAAGGCTACAGGACAACAAGGATGTCAAAAAGTTTGTGAGAAATTGGTTCAAACATCCAGATAAAGAGTTATTTGCAGCTGGAGTAAAAAAACTTGTTGCCTGTTAGAACAAGTGAAAAAATGTTCAAGGGGATTATGTTGAAAAGCAGAAAAAGGATTGTTTTGTAAAAATAAACGCTTTTTTCTCCTGACCACTTTTCATCTTTAAATATTGAATGTCCCTCGTACATTTTTGAACATTTAAAGCAAGTTGCCAAACTTTGCACTATTTTGAAATTTTATCAAGACCTCACTGAATGCTTGTGCAACTTATTTCAGACAGAACATCATTATAGATCATGGCATTATCTGCAAAACGTCTGAGGTTGCTAACAATATTGTCTGCAATGTCATTAATAGACAACATGAACAGCAAGGGTCCCATCACACTTCTCTGGAGCACACCTGAAATTATTTCTACATCTAACGATGACTCTCTATCCAAGATAAACTACTGCGCCATCCCTACCAAAAATCCTCAATCCAGTCACAAATTTCATTTTATATCCCATATAATCATACTTTTGACAATAAGCATAGGTGTGGAACTGAGTCAAATGCTTTTCGAAATCAATAGGTACTGATTGCCTTGATCCTAAGCTTTCAGTATGTCATGTGAGAAAAGTGTGAGGTGAGTTTCACATGCTCGATGTTTCCGAAATCCAACTCCAGATCTACGATATTTCTGATCTGAGGCAAAATCTTGATAATGGTGCCCCCCTCCCCCTCGAGCTTTTGAGATGGGACATCATAAATGTAAAAAAAATCAAAAATCGAATTTTCAAAAATATGTACATTTTGTAATACACACTTTCTGAACAGATGATATACTTGTTATTTGGCCTTAAGTGTGGCAAAGTGCAGTGCCATGCCTCTACACACAGCATTATTCTATCGCACATAGCTGTATTTCACACTGTGGAATTCAAATGTGTATATTTTGTAATGGAAGCCACCAAACCTATATTGAGTATAGGGGAAACTAAAATAAAATATCCTGTGGTGCTTCTCCAGCTCCCAGTCGGCCTGTTTGATATGCTATACAAGAATAGGAACTCTTCAATTGGCAATTTTTATTGCCTATTAGCTAATAAATGTGTGACATAAAATTAAATATAGGAAACATAAAACCAAAAAAGACAAGAAGCGAGCAAAACAGTACACATTTCTTCAGTCCTTAGGTCCCAGCAATTTTTTCTCTCTAATGTTGCTACAACCATACACGGTGTGCTTTCCTTCCTGCAAAAGTTCGTCCAACGTTTTGCTACATGAAAAATCAAATTGTCATTGTCTAATACTGAAAATGCTGTTAATACGAAGAGTGCTCTAAGATTGGCATGGTTTCTATATTTAATTATATCTATTTTGTCACTGACTGCTGGATAAAACGAAACAGGCCCTTCTAATATAGCAGCAGTTGTAACATATGCCAAATAAGCGAGACATTTTTGGCACAAATGGTCATTTTTGTCCACCTCATTTACATAAATAACATGACAGAATATAATTCATGGAGTAACAATATCAAACACTTATTAGGCCTCTTACAAGCAAAAAGTCTTATGTTAGCAAATAGTTTCACATTTCATTCATATGCTCCAGTTTCTCAAGCATGAGATCGAAGTGTATCAGTAGTACGAAATTTTTATATAAATTTTGAATCATCATAAGGTTCCATATAATTTATGTGATGTCCCCACTTCTTCTCCTTCCTCATTCTAACAATTAATCTAGTCATCGCTAATTATGTATGTATTTCTGCATTGTCGAGACTTATTCTCCAGTTAACTTCACTAACCCTGCAAGAAACACTGGTTCGGTTATTCCACGTTTATTCTCTGGTTAGGTGTTACTACATGTTCGTGGAACGCGTTTTCCGCGCAATTCTGAGAATAGATCTGAAGTGGCTGCTAACTGTGCGCTGTACAACTGGCCCTTAGTAGAGTAGCGATATGCAAACAATTTTCTGTCAAAATTCTTTTTTTTTTGATACACCAGGAAGACAATATGCAGTTTTTTACCTGTTATTCCTGTTAGTCCTGTTTTGCACTCTGGTAGTCTGAATCAATGGCCTTAACTAGTAATTGTAACAATGCTTAACATTTGCACACCCAGACAATCACATAAACAAACAGCGATTGGCATTCACCCATCTAGGTTTATTTGGCTTATCCCAAATAGTTCAATCCCCTTTTGTCTACAGGAAAGTTTTTTTAATTTCTAGATGTGACAGGGATTCCCCTGGCAAAGACATCACAAACACTATGCATGAATTCAAAAATCAACTTAGGATTAGTTTAGAAATCAACTTAGGATTTGTTTAAAAATGTAAAAAAAAAAATTATGTGAATAATCGATAGACCAATGTGTGCTAGACGCTAGGTACTTTTTGAAACGAGGTTTTTTTCCTTCAAGAATATGGATTTGGCTCCCCTGAAATTGCCTCCCGGGACATATACCCTGGTTTTTCCCCCTCTTCCCCTTCTCCCCAGTTCCAGGTCTGTTAAAATTTACGCTGATTGGCATTGAGAAGGGCATTATATTCAAGATACCTCATTATGTTTGAGCCGAGAATATATTCTAAGATTTTACAACAAATTGATGTCAGAGATACTGAGTGGTAGTCTTGTTGATCACTTCTACTACCCTTCATTTAGGTGGGTGTGACCTGTGCTTTTTCAAAATACCAGGCGCAGATGTGTTTGAGGGCTCTACAATAGATTGTAGTTAGAAGAGGGACTAATTCTGTTGGGTATTCAGTACAGAATCTGATATGGATTCTATTGGGCTTTGGCGTTTTTTCATTTTTTCGATTACAGCTGTTTATCAACACCACTGACACTGACACTTATTTCATTCATCTTTACAGTGGTACAAGAATTAAGTAGGGCCAATTCTCCTGGGTTTTCCTTTGTCAAGAAATGGAGATAAGCGTTTGAGCTTTTGATTTGCTACCCTCAATTTCAGTTCCTGTCCCATTTGTTAGGGGCTGAACACTACCTTCAGTGCTACTAAGAGCCTTTACATACAGCCAGAATTCCTTTGCCTTCTGTGAAATATTATTTGACAATAATCTGCTATGGTAGTCTTTGAAGGCATCAAGCACTGTTCTCTTGCCAGCCAAACGCTTTTCATTCACACATATTTCTCTATCTAGCCCTACACTTTGTTTTACACCTCTTATGCAGTAATCTCTGTTTCTTTAGAAGTTTCTTAACAGTGACTGTATACCATAAAGGTTCCCTCGCAATATGAACTGTTCTACTGGGTACATATATATCCAGTGTGTGATCAATTATTCTTTTAAACTTGAGCCTGAGTGCTTCTACATGTTACTGTACTGTACCGAAATTTTCAATTTCCTCATTGAGATATGGCACTACTCAGCTTTCATCTAGTTTACTGAAGATGTATATCTTACTGTATACTGTTTTAGTTGTCCTTTGTACTTTAGTAACCATTGTTGCCACAACCACATCATGGTCACTCATACGAGTTTTGATGCAGACATCCTCAAATACATCAGGTGTATTTGTTGCAATCAGATTCAATATAATTTCATTGTGGGTGGAGTTCCTAATTATCTGTTCTAGGTAGTTTTCAGAAATGGCATTTAGTGGTATTTCACAGGATGTCTTATCACTCTCACCACTAAGAAAACAGTAATTTTGCCAATTAATTTTTGGATGATTAAAATATTCACTGATTATTACAGTATGATTGGGGAACTTATGTACAAGTTTTCAGTTACATTGGAAGGTGAGTCTGGTGGACAATATTGTAGAAGGATCCAGTTATCATTTTATTCCCACCTGTGATACCGAGTCTTGCCCAATCACTCCCACATGCAGCTTCAGTTTCTATCTCAGTGGGTTTGAATTTCTTGTTTACCACAATAAATACACCACTTCCATTTTCCATTTGCCTATCCTTTCGATACAAACTAAAATTTTGGCAAAAAATTTCACTGCTATCAATTTCAGGTTTCAATCAACTTTCTGCACCTAATATTATGTGAGCTTCACGTCAAACTCTGGCACTATGTTGCAAATATTCAGACAGTTAACCATTAGGAATTTAATACTCTCACCTGTGGGAGGCATTTCTCTTGATCTTACACTCAGAGGTGGTCATGTGGCTAGGGCCTCCCGTCGGGTAGACTGTTCACCGGGTGCCAGTCTTTCGATTTGACGCCACTTCGGCGACTTGTGCGTCGATGGGGATGAAATGATGATGATTAGGACAACACAACACCCAGTCTCTGAGCGGAGAAAAATCTCTGACCCAGCTGGGAACCGAACTTGCGCCCATAGTATTGACATTCTGTCGTCCTGACTACTCAGCTACCGGGGGCAGACGATATAACACTAATATTCTGGGTTTCCTACAGCTATCGCTATCTGGGTTGGATGAAGAGTCGCCTAATTAAAACCTCCTTGTGTGCACATCACGCACAATCACCTACCTAAGTAGCAGCCTCTGACATGTGGTGCACACCTGATCCATTTAGGGAGACCTACAGTTCTCAACCTTATGGCGCAAGTCCAGTAAGTCTCTGCCTAACTTGTCACACAACCTTTGAAGTCTCTGGTTCAATGTTTCCACTCTAGTCAGAACCCAAAAGAGCATGAGCTGTTGTGGGGACAATGCTGCAAATTGTGAGTTTCGTTGAAACTCCATGCACAATGCTGGTCTTCTCAACCTTCCCTGCCAGTCACTGGAATGACTCAAGTATGACATTGCAGTCCATACAACAGGGACCATTTGTTCCACTGTGCGCGAAAATCTGCAGTTGGTTGCACCCTGTTTCCCACAATGGCTGCCACAAATTGAATGGGGCTTCCAAGCATACCCATTGAGTGCACCTGGCGTCCTTTCCATTTCCTGTTGCAAATTCCCTAAGACATATCATCATTCACCAACTGATGGTGATTAATAGACTCCTACCCATTTGAGTTTGCCTCCTCTTGACAACAGACAGAATAGGTTTCCTCAAATTAGGTGAAATGAGTCCCACTGGCTCAGTTCCAGTTTCAGTGAAAGACAGAACCCCAAACTTGTCGGTTAGGGGGATCGGTACAACACCCTGAGTCCTTGTTGGTCCCTGTGCACTCTGTACAGGACTCCTAGATCTACCATTGAAACGCCACTTGCTGCCATATGGACGAGTGCTTACAGATCCTGTACTTTATATACAGGAGACAAGATCCACAGGAGAGGATAGTACTTTAGGTACCTCTGGTACACGACTCTTGGGTGTTCTTCCAATACAATGATTCGTAGGAACTGCCAATCGCGTGACAATAGTCAGAGCAATTCCCAGCTGCTTACAAACATCATCCAACTCATCCTATGTTTGATAACAGCATTCACAGTGGGACTGCATTTCGGCTACTGCAGTGTTTTACAGGGAATGAACAAATAACTTTAAAACCACTGATTATCGTTTAATCCAAAACTAAAAACTCCACCCATACCGGCCACTGTGTAATCCTCAGCCCATAGGCATCACCAGATGTGGGTATGGAGGGACATGTGGTCAGCACACTGCTGTCCCAGCTGTATGGGCAGTTTACGAGATCGGAGCACCTACTTCTCAACCAAGTAGCTCCTCAGATCGCCTCACAAGCGCTGAGTGCAGCCCACTTACCAACAGCACTCGGCAGACAGGATAGTCATCCATCAAAGTGACAGCCCAGCCAAACAGCATTTAACTTCGGTGATCTGACTGAAATCAGTATTATGACCGCTACAAGGCTGTTGGCTATCTTTCAATCTGTTAAGCTAAAAAGTTGGTAAACCCCTACGAGGACTGAAGTAAATACACAAAATGAGATTTCTATAAAGGCAACACAAAACCTGTGAAAAAATTACCAGTTTCTTGAAACTTTTTGAGTTTAATTATAGTCGCTAACAAACTCGAAAGCACAGTTAATTTGTTATAATTATAGGTAATAGATAGGGCTACACCTGTTTAAGGGAGCACTGGATCCAACACAGTATGTTAGAATATCTCTTACAGTAACTAAATCACAAATGTCAATTTACTACATATTACTCGTAGATTATCCAGAGAATAATGGTAGCTTCTGAAAATTCTCAAAAACTTGAGTTGATATAGAATGAAATTCAGGGGTCATGTACTCTTTGGCGGTAACTGTAAACCTCAAACGCTCATTTTCTATGAAATACATATCCAAAACACTCGTACTGGTATCTAACAAAAGTATGGTTTTTATTACGTAACTATACAATGAAATTAGAGAACGGTTGTTTTGAACGAAGAGAGGCCTACTGTTCTCAGAAATTTTAAAAGAACGCAATTAAGTTTAACCCTACATATAACAATTACAGCACGAGTTTATCGCATAACTCACAATGATCGAAATGTCACACTATGTCACATTACAAACGGGAGATTATACTATCAATAAAAGATTATGGAGAAGCAATGCGAACAGTAAAATACGCGAATCTTGATCTTCAACTCGGCACACGTATCATGTATACGCGGTCTCACACAAGGTAAAATTAGGAAGTCGGCTTTTATATATAAATAATGTTATATATAAATAAACGAGCGTATTGCATTTTTCTTCACTTGGCTGTTTCTGCGCACTCTTCTACACGGCGTGCAGAAGAACACTACAGTATGAGTTTATCTTGGTCAAAATCGCTAAAATATGCGGCACCCACAAAGCACGTTTTGGGGTTGGATTGTTTGGGGGAGGAGACCAGACAGCGAGGTCATTGGTCTCATCAGATTAGGGAAGGATGGGGAAGGAAGTCGGCCGTGCCCTTTCAAAGGGACCATCCCGACATTTGCCTGGAGTGATTTAGGGAAATCACGGAAAACCTAAAACAGGATGGCCGGACGTAGGACTGAACTGTCGTCCTCCCGAATGCGAGTCCGGTGTGCTAACCACTGCGCCACCTCGCTCGGTCAAACAAAGCACGTTTTCCGCTTGTTGCAGCTAACATATATTCATGATCGAGCTGTGCTATTTGTATGCCTTAAGACTATTCCAGCTTCGTCAAAATCATTATAGCAAATTCCAAGTATCTCATGAATGTTTTTTAGAAGTGCGGCCTCTGTCATGGCAACCATTCATGCATATGGACAGACGTTTGCCAACCTTATGATCGTCGGATCCCTTCCCAAATCTTACAGCAAATTCAGAGTTTTCCATGAATGTGTCTTCTAATTTCAGGCTTTAGTGTGGTATCCATTAATGCTCATGACAAGGCATTTGGCTACCTTAAGATCGTCATATCACCGACAGACTATTACAGCAAATTCCAGCTATATCACTACCTTCAAAATTTCATGTCAATAGACTCGAAATTGTGGACTGTAGCTCTGTATGCATGCTCCTGAACAGGCTTTTGGCTACCTTACGATCGTCCAATGACTGTCAAAATATGTACTGCGAATTTCAGATGTTTCACGTGTCTATTTTCAGTGTTTCGAATGGAAAGACCCAATATTACGGTCTACAGTGCGGTATTCAGTCATAATCTTGAACAGCCATTTGGATACCTTGCGATCGCCTGGTAGCCGTCAAAATCTTTGCAACATGTTTGTTTCCTGTTTCTCACGAGACTGTCTTCAGAATTTCAAGCTGAAAGACCCAACATTGTGCTCTGTGTACTATCCACCACGCTTTTGATTATATAGGTTATATAATCCCTGACTCGGAAACTGCGAGGCTCGAGTTGGTTCTAACTGAATTGATCTGTAATCTGGGAAGAAGTGAAAGAGAGAACTGGTTAACCGAACTGCTGCGCTGACGCGAAAGAAAGAACGGCGTTGGAGGTTATCACAGTTTTTTTTGTCCCAACTCAGTTTAATTCAATTTGAGCTCAGTTTACGCAAGCGTTCAACACGGTTTAGCGTAAACCCGAGATAGCCCAATGCTAAGCGACAATGCACAACGCTTCCTTCAGCGTTCAAACGACAATGTAAATTAAGATTACAATATGATATTTCACTATGGTGGCAGGAGGAACAAGACTTCTGGTCAGGTGACTACAGGGTTATAAACACAAAATCAAATAGGGGTAATGCAGGAGTAGGTTTAATAATGAATAGGAAAATAGGAATGCGGGTAAGCTACTACAAACAGCATAGTGAACGCATTATTGTGGCCAAGATAGATACGAAGCCCACACCTACTACAGTAGTACAAGTTTATATGCCAACTAGCTCTGCAGATGACGAAGAAATTGAAGAAATGTATGATGAAATAAAAGAAATTATCCAGATTGTGAAGGGAGACGAAAATTTAATAGTCATGGGTGACTGGAATTCGAGTGTAGGAAAAGGGAGAGAAGGAAACATAGTAGGTGAATATGGATTGGGGGACAGAAATGAAAGAGGAAGCCGCCTGGTAAATTTTGCACAGAGCACAACATAATCATAACTAACACTTGGTTTAAGAATCATGAAAGAAGGTTGTATACCTGGAAGAACCCTGGAGATACTAAAAGGTATCAGATAGATTATATAATGGTAAGACAGAGATTTAGGAACCAGGTTTTAAATTGTAAGACATTTCCAGGGGCAGATGTGGACTCTGACCACAATCTATTGGTTATGACCTGTAGATTAAAACTGAAGAAACTGCAAAAGGGTGGGAATTTAAGGAGATGGGACCTGGATAAACTAAAAGAACCAGAGGTTGTACAGAGATTCAGGGAGAGCATAAGGGAGCGATTGACAGGAATGGGGGAAATAAATACAGTAGAAGAAGAATGGGTAGCTTTGAGGGATGAAGTAGTGAAGGCAGCAGAGGATCAAGTAGGTAAAAAGACGAGGGCTAGTAGAAATCCTTGGGTAACAGAAGAAATATTGAATTTAATTGATGAAAGGAGAAAATATAAAAATGCAGTAAGTGAAACAGGCAAAAAGGAATACAAACGTCTCAAAAATGAGATCGAAAGGAAGTGCAAAATGGCTAAGCAGGGATGGCTAGAGGACAAATGTAAGGATGTAGCGGCCTATCTCACTAGGGGTAAGATAGATACCGCCTACAGGAAAATTAAAGAGACCTTTGGAGATAAGAGAACGACTTGTATGAATATCAAGCGCTCAGATGGAAACCCAGTTCTAAGCAAAGAAGGGAAAGCAGAAAGGTGGAAGGAGTATATAGAGGGTCTATACAAGGGCGGTGTACTTGAGGACAATATTATGGAAATGGAAGAGGATGTAGATGAAGATGAAATGGGAGATACGATACTGCGTGAAGAGTTTGACAGAGCACTGAAAGACCTGAGTCGAAACAAGGCCCCCGGAGTAGACAATATTCCATTGGAACTACTGACGGCCGTGGGAGAGCCAGTCCTGACAAAACTCTACCATCTTGTGAGCAAGATGTATGAAACTTCAAGAAGAATATAATAATTCCAATCCCAAAGAAAGCAGGTGTTGACAGATGTGAAAATTACCCAACTATCAGCTTAATTAGTCACAGCTGCAAAATACTAACACGAATTCTTTACAGACGAATGGAAAAACTAGTAGAAGCCAACCTCGGGGAAGATCAGTTTGGATTCCGTAGAAACACCGGAACACGTGAGGCAATACTGACCTCACGACTTATCTTAGAAGAAAGATTAAGGAAAGGCAAACCTACGTTTCTAGCATTTGTAGACTTAGAGAAAGCTTTTGACAATGTTGACTGGAATACTCTCTTTCAAATTCTAAAGGTGGCAGGGGTAAAATACAGGGAGCGAAAGGCTATTTACAATTTGTACAGAAACCAGATGGCAGTTATAAGAGTCGAGGGACATGAAAGGGAAGCAGTGGTTGGGAAGGGAGTAAGACAGGGTTGTAGCCTCTCCCCAATGTTGTTCAATCTGTATATTGAGCAAGCAGTAAAGGAAACAAAAGAAAAATTCGGAGTAGGTATTAAAATTCATGGAGAAGAAATAAAAACTTTGAGGTTCGCCGATGACATTGTAATTCTGTCAGAGACAGCAAAGGACTTGGAAGAGCAGTTGAATGGAATGGACAGTGTCATGAAGGGAGGATATAAGATGAACATCAACAAAAGCAAAACAAGGATAATTCAATTCAATTCAATTCAATTTATTAGCGTCCTTGTAGTACATCTTCGAAATGATATAGGACTTGTCAATAAACATTACAATTTAAAACACATATACATGAAAATTTGTAATTGAATTTACATGTCACTTAGACATTACAATTTTAATAGAACTTTTAGAACATTAACATAAAAATACACAAGTAGGATAACAACGTACAAAAAAAAAAAAGTTACTGATTCTCACATCAAAGATTATTTACATTCTTACATTAACAGTTTCACACTTTCATAGAAACAGCAAGTATTTAAATGTGAGCAATTACACATATTTAGTATGTCAGGGAAATATTAACTGCACTTTTATTGTCAACGATTCACAAACTCTTCAATACTGTAAAAACTATTGCTTAATAACATGTTTTTTAATTCTCTTTTAAATATGTACAGTTTTGGTATTATTTTTAGTTCTTTGGGGAGAGCACTGTAGAGGATTTTGGGGTGGTATAGTACACTTTTGTGATACATAGCTGTTTTATGAATTTCTCTGTGGAAATCATTCCTATTCCTTGTTTCGTAGTTGTGAAATTCTCTGTTTAATGTAGAAAATTCCTCGTGTTCTTTTAAGAAACATATGCTTTCATATATGTATAAAGATGGTAGTGTCATGATTTTTAATTCTTTGAAAGATTGCCTACAAGAGTCTCTATATCCTATACCTTTTATTATTCTGACTGCCTTCTTTTGTAGTCTAAATGAGTGTTTTGTTAGACTGATGTTCCCCCAAAACTGTACGCCGTATCTTAATAAACTGTGCATGAATGAGAAATAAACACATAACACTGTTTTAATATTACATGAGCTTTTAAGCATTCTAAGTATATAACATGTTTGACTTAATTTTTTGTTCAATGATATTACATGCTTTTCCCATCTTAAGTGTTCATCAAACCATACTCCCAAGAATTTAGTGTATGATGCTTGTTCAATCTTACACTTACCCAGTTCTACTGTAAGGTTAGTTTTTATTTTATTTGTAATATGTCTGAAGTTGATCCACGTTGTTTTTTTGGCATTCACAATGAGTCTGTTTTCATTAAACCATCTGTCTGCTTCGTCTGTTGCTAATGTGACTTTTTCCTGTAAGTCAGCTTCACTATTTGCTTTAACAAACAAACTTGTATCATCAGCAAACAGTACTGCCTCTGCTTCAGATAGATGACTTGGTAGGTCATTGATAAATATTAAAAACAGTAATGGCCCTAATACAGATCCCTGGGGTACTCCATACAAAACTCTCTCGAATCTTGATGAATATGTCCTATCTGCCTGGCTTATCTCCACCTTCTGATACCTGTCTGACAGATATGATTCAAACCATTTGTGGGCAACTCCACGTATCCCATAGGCATATAACTTCCTAAGCAGTAACTTATGGTCGATGACATCAAAGGCCTTTGATAAGTCTAAAAACAATCCACAATTTAATTCCTTTCTGTTTATGGAATTTAGAACAAGTTGCAAAAAATTGAAGATAGCTGTTTCAGTTGATTTATTTTTACGGAAACCATTTTGCGCATTAACCAATATTCTATTCTTAATAAGAAATTTGTATAGTCTCTGATACATTATCCTTTCTATTATTTTTGAGAAACCTGACAACATTGATAAACGCCTAAAGTTACTAACATCATATTTATCACCATTCTTGTAAAGTGGCTTTATAGTAGACATTTTAAGTTTTGATGGGAACACCCCTGTCTTAAAAGATTCATTTATAATTTCAGTGAGATGCGAGGCTATGTTTCTTGCACTTTGCTTAATGACTTTGTCAGGAATCCCATCACACCCCCATGACATTTTATTTTTTAACTTATTTATAGCATTTAGTACCTCTGAATCAGATACTGGATAAAGGAACATTGTCATGTCATTCATGGGGATTTTTCCTTGCTATTGGAATTGCATTTAGTTTTTATTAAATTTATGGCTATATTTGTGAAATGTTCATTAAATATGTTGGCAATCTGAAGTGGGTCCTTAACAGTTTTACCCCCACTTTTAATGACAAAGCTGTTATCTTTTCTTTTGTGTCTACCTATATTTTTATTTATTACCTCCCAAGTTGACTTCATTTTGTTGTTACCTTTCTCAATATAGGTATCATTATCAAGCTTCTTAGCTGCAATTATTACTTTCTTGTACAGGCTTCTATAACATTTCACATGTGCTTTCAGTACTACATTCTTCCTGGCTGATTTATTTAACTTTCTGAGAGTGTCTGATGACTTTCTAATCCCCTGTGTAACCCATGTTTTGGTTTTATGTTTAGTTTTGACTCTTTTTATAGGAAAGGCAACATCGAAGCAGTGTTTGTAGTTTTCAAGAAATGAGTCAAACTTTCTGTTGACATCACCACTTGATTCACTACCCCAGTTGTTATTTTCCAGAATGTAATTAAAAATTCTTATGCTGTCATCATTTATAAATCTCCTTTCTCTGTAATTGTTATTGATAACAGGGTCCTTGTAAGATGTGACATTTAAACTCAATTTGATACCCTTGTGATCCGAGAAACCAGTGTCAATTACTTCAGTGTTATATTCACACTTGTCCTTGTTTAAAAATACTTGATCTATTATAGTTTCAGACATATTTCCGCATCTGGTAACTTCATTTACAGTTGCGATCATATTATGACACAAAAACAGATTGCACAGTTGCTGTTGTTTACTACAATCATTCTTAAAGTTAACATTAAAATCACCAAGAACAATTACATTATGTTTAAGTTCATTCAGCAGTCCCTCAAGGTTTTCCATAAAAATGTCAAAGTTGCCCAGTGGTGATCGGTACAAACACACAATAGTAATTTTTAATTTGGTTAGCTCACATATACTGTATTCAAAATCTTTTTCTATGCATTTTAGTTTACATTTAATTTCTTTTGATTCTACCCCTGTCCTAACATAAATACATGTCCCACCCCCTTTATGGTTGATTCTACAAAATTTGCTAATCATTTCAAAATTTGGAATAATTATGCTAGACACTTGCATTTCTTTTACCCAGTGCTCACTTATGCATAGTATGTTAATGTCTTTTAGATAGTCAGTTAATAGAACTTCTATTTCAGCTAATTTACTTTCTAGTCCTTGCACATTTTGGTATACAACTGTTAAAGTTTCATGTAGTGGATTTGCTGCACTATTTACCTTTGTACTTTCTTGTTGCTGACACTGTAAAGATTCTGCCTTTTCTTCTTCTTCAAATTGCGAAGGTCCCATAAAAAATAGTCACTACGCACAGCAGCTCTTCTTATCCTGAGGCTCTTCCTTTGAGATGTCTGCAGAGCAGCTGATGAGTTTCTGGATCTAATTGAATGGTTCTTGGCTGTTGGTGTGGTTGCAGTCCTAGTTACAAGTGAGCATGAAGCATCGAGTGTGTCGAATGTGCTGACAGCTTCATCCTTGGAGGTTTCAGGTGCACATGAGTTTACACTAGGTTTGTAGGCTTTCTCATCTGAAGAAATTGTTTCCTCTTCAACTCTGCTGGATGTTCCTGACATTTCTGCTGGTACCCCATATTCTACCACTCCTTCAGATACTGGTACCGGTATGTTAGGTATCTCTCTCATCTTAGACGTTTCCTTGCAAATTTCCATTTGCTCAGTTACTGCTATGGTGAGGATACCAGGCAGTTTGTGTTGATCATTGAAATTATTTATTGTTTTCATAATTTGAGCACAGACATACAGTTGTCCTGCTCTATTTAGGAGATCTCCACTGTTTATGAAATGATGTTTTCTGAAATCTAGCTGGACAAATGTTGAATTTGGGTAGCACTTTGTTATTTTGTGAAGCAGTCTGTTAGTTTTTTTTATTTCTTCGTTAACACGAGATTTCTTAAAAAATCGTATGGAATGCTGGTTACCATCACATGTACATTTTTGAGCTTTTCGAGCGTCTCTCTTAGCGCTCGTCTTGCTGATAATACATCATTGCAGCGGGCGTCTACTCCACCCCCTAGGATTAGAACACAATCATTTTTCTTTATCTTGATACTCAGATTTTCGCAGTTGTTGACGATCTCTTTCAGTGGAGCATCAGGTTTTATTACGCTAGTAACACTGCATCCTGAGTTATATAGAGTTTCTGCCAGTCTTTTTCCGAGACTGTCGGCAAGTATATGTACAGTAAAAGCATTATTTGTTGTGCTCAAGTCTTCCGAAGTTTTGCAGTCTATTATACGATCTTCTTTCTTTTCACAGTCTCTATGTATTATATTATTAACAGATTTTAACGTTTTGAGCACATTATAGGCTGAGTTGTTAAGTTTTCGCTCGAGGTTTCTGTTAACAGTTGCTTGTATGTTAGGTGTAACGAACTTTTCGGAGGCTTGTTTACTTTCAGTTCTCACGATACTTACTGCTTCCACTCTCTCTCCACAAGATTTTATCTCATCACATATTTCCCGAGCATTGTATCTGTTTTGTACAGCGATCTTTTTAGTTGCTTTTAGTTCGTATTTTTTTAAATTTTCGCTCGTTTTTGGAAGAATAGATGTGCTGTAGATTTCGGAGTTTGTGATAAGTGATGATACTCCATTCAATTCACATTCACGAAGCTTTGCTTTTAGGACTTTTATTGTTTTTTTAGCACTTTGCAATTCATACAACACACTTTGTAACACATTAATTTCACGTCCGGTAGCGTAAGCGACTAACATGGCGTTAAATCCGTTACAACTTCCCTGATCACATTCACATGAAAACACAGTTTTTGCATTAATGAATCTCACACACGCAGAATGTATCCATACTTGTGATTCTAAGCAAAGTCTGAAACCATTTTGCACATTTGAATTACAGATTACACACACGATTACTTTAGAATTACTGTTTTCTTGAGAGAAACTATCACACAATGGAATGTAGTCTAATTAAGTCGGGTGATGCTGAGGGAATTAGATTAGGAAATGAGGCACTTAAAGTAGTAAAGGAGTTTTGCTATTTGGGGAGCAAAATAACTGATGATGGTCGAAGTAGAGAGGATATAAAATGTAGGCTGGCAATGTCAAGGAAAGCGTTTCTGAAGAAGAGAAATTAGTTAACATCGAGTATTGATTTAAGTGTCAGGAAGTCATTTCTGAAAGTATTCGTATGGAGTGTAGCCATGTATGGAAGTGAAACATGGACGATAAAGAGTTTGGACAAGAAGAGAATAGAAGCTTTCGAAATGTGGTGCTACAGAAGAATGCTGAAGATTAGATGGGTAGATCACATAACTAATGAGGAAGTATTGAATAGGATTGGGGAGAAGAGAAGTTTGTGGCACAACTTGACCAGAAGAAGGGATCGGTTGGTAGGACATGTTCTGAGGCATCAAGGGATCACCAATTTAGTATTGGAGGGCAGCGTGGAGGGTAAAAATCGTAGAGGGAGACCAAGAGATGAATACACTAAGCAGATTCAGAAGGATGTAGGTTGCAGTAGGTACTGGGAGATGAAAAAGCTTGCACAGGATAGAGTAGCATGGAGAGCTGCATCAAACCAGTCTCAGGACTGAAGACCACAACAACAACAACATTTCACTATGGAGAAGCAATAATGCACAATATTTCCTCTAGTCTTCAAACAACGATGTAAATTAGGATTAGAATAAATTTCAATGTTTTATTTCGTTATTACAGAATCCATGAAGTTCCTCAGACTGCACCAGTACGGTTAAAGATTAATGGTTGATAATATGTATGAAAGTGTTCTTCCAAAGTATACATAATACTTAATATTTATATATTTTATATTCCAACTAGCGTTTTTCTACAATGAAATATGACAAGGATGACTCGTATAAGTCATCCATACGGTGATCAGGTGAATATTCATAGTGTGTCGATTTTGAATGTCCGCGTTACGCTATTCCACTTTGCTATTGGATCTTTCCCGAAGAGAAACTGAGAGAGAGATAGTGAGAGAAAACAGCTGTTCTAGTACTACTGACAGTTTGTTTGGTACACATCATGAAATTTTGACGGAAAATGAGGAGGAACTGAGAGATATAACTGTGTTGTCACGAGACGTTTCCTCAACGTGATTTAATTAGCAAATTAGTTTATCAAGATCGTACAGTCGTGAGATATACAACTACGGTTACTGATCCGTTTATTTCCTCTACCAGGTATACTAGATAACATTCACTTCTACGTTTGTAATGTTTGAAACGGTATTTGTGTACTGACCTGGAAAATTTTAGCATTTGCTGACAATATAACATTAATATTTTTTCTTAAAACTGTGTGTGCTGCTTGTCCACATATTATTTCTGGAAATATCACTGATACGTATTAGTATCAATTTATACGTTGTACACTGAATAGAGAGTTTGGCAGAGTATCTTCAGAATCGTGCATATATGCATAACCCAAATATCTGACAGCCTGTGTCCGTTGCACATCATTCTTGTGTCTGTTATGTAGGCCCCTACGTCACAATCAGCCTGATTGTTGAAACGATGGCAGTATTTAAAAATGAGAACTTTTTGGTTATTGGCAAAATATTTCAAAACTCACCGTAATACCAAACATAAATGTTTTATGTTGAAGAACGTAGTAAAGTATATTTCGTTTCATTGTGTGTGCATTGACATGTTCGTATCTTGTTACGCCCTTTAGAGACAGTATGTATTAACTACACTATAGTACGACGGCCTAATAGGAAACAAGTACTCAGCATGTAATACAAGTTTTTTATTGTTTTTCCCATATCGAACTATGGTGCATACAGCAAATGCAACTGTCTGTAATGATGGATAAGGTTATTCCATAAACAAGAAATTGGATAATTTTTTTAACAGAAATCGGTAGGTTCAGTGGTGTGTGTGTAATTTGGGCAGGGGCTGCAGGAACATTGCTTCTGGTATGTTCATATGCTGAAGTATCATTGCTTCTGGTTTGTTCATATGCTGAAGTCTCGTTCTCCAGTTTCAAGATATGTAACTAGACGTGATTGTTTTGTGTGCTTGAGTAGGGGGGTGGGGGAGATGTATCTGTAATGGTGGACACTTTGTAATTAAGTAGTAGAGTGTAAGTCATCATTTTGGTTTGTTGTGTTACCACATATTTTGTAAATGATGCACTTCATGGTGCACACTAATTTTTAACAGGAAAATTTCTGCCAGCTACTGCATCTTTGCCAATTATGTATGTGAACAAGCTGCCTGACAGAATCCAGCAGGTATTTAATTGAGTGACAACAGGTACATGAACAAAATAATCTTGGGTTTATTTCCTTATGATTGGGATGATGTAGAGCATTTCATTTTCCCCAGCTTCATTTTCATCTCTTACTTGTCGTTAGAGCCGTGTGAGTTGTAGATTAACTGTTATTCTAAATGCTTCAATTAGGCTACAGAGACATTGACAAAAAAATTTGTTTCAGTTACCGCTATGAAGAAGACTCAGTTGCTATCCCCGGGTCGTACAGAAGGGGATGGAATGGAGAATGAAGGTGACAATGCTACAGAGACAGTTTCGTTTCGAAATCGGAGAACAGCTTTAGGCGACAAGTTAATTTATCGGCCGACAGATTTCAAAGAGTCTACCCCCGTGCCTCCCATTATCAAAGGACAGATTGTAAACCTAGTACCAAGTAATACTGTGTATATGAAAAAAGATAAGTTACTTAACAGTCTGAAAACAAAAGAGCCGAAGTTTGTTCCGTTTGAACCATATAAAGCTGCTGTCAAACCTATTGTGCCAGTTGAAAAAAGAAATAAAGCAAAGGATGGCAAAATATCCAGGAAATGCAGCATGGACTTGAAACCTGTTTGTAGTGCTGTTTCTGACATTGTAATTGAAAAAGAAAAGGTGATTGAAGAAAGCAAAACTGTTGAGACCAGTAGCATTCACCAGGACCAACCTGAGTGGCTTCCAGAGAAGAAAGCTATGCAAGAAGAAATAAAAACACTGAAAGAAGAAAATGGCCAGCTTGAAAGCCAGCTCAAATTCCAGGCTCAGGTAATAATAAAATTGTATTTTAATCATTTTCTTGAACATGGGTTAGGCTTACATCATATTCTGTCTCCACTGTCCTGGTTAACGTACATTTATCTTTTCTACTGGTTCGTAATTGCTTACGTATAATTAAATGTTATGCTATTCCCAATTTTGTTAATGTTACAGTTATGTTTCATATTGTACTTACTCTGTTTGTTTTTTCTTCATTCAAACTGTTTTGGTATAAGCTGGTTAGGCTATCATTCGTTGATTTAATCCCGCATATATTTCAACATGGAAAAAGTTGACTACATAGAAACTCACTCATGCAACCGGTGACAAACTTTATCGAAAGTGATCACAGGAGAAATGGTGAAGAAATATAAAAGCTCCTGAGAACTCACAATTTAAATTAATCCATCAGGAACAGCACATTCAGGCTATCCTGTAACTGTGCACTAATAACTAGACAAGGATGATACAAAAATGTAAAACCCATAAATCAATGAATAAACAAAACCAAAACATATAAAATACCATACCTCTGGTGTTTGGCATGAAATGTTTGACAGTGCGCGCGCACACACACACACACACACACACACACACACACACACACACACACACTGCATAATGGCAGATGTTCGCTACGTCAGCTCCATTAGTGGAAGCGGAAGACTTTTAAAAATGCGAGCCAGAAAATGGATGTGTTGACCAGATCTTTTAGTGCTTTCAGCTGCCAGGTTAGCTGGTGCTGGAGTTGGCTCTGGTGATGGTGGTGTTGGTGATGGGGTGGGTGTTGTGTGCAGCTAGAGCCTTGGAATTTCTGATGGGTGTGCTGCTTGAAATACATATGCAGACTTGACCTTCTTGTTGGAATCAGGTCAATTTCCCATTAATCAAAATGTCAAGCATTTTGCCTCCCCTTGTGAGTATGTGACTTGGCTTGTGTACAGAGGCTGTAGAGATGGTTTGGTATCCTCCATGAATAGCATGACATGAGAACAGGCACTGAGGTCCTGACACACAAGGGTAGAGGCTGTTCTATGTCTGGAAGGGTGGTGGGGGCTAGATCTGGCTTACTTGTGTCTCGAGTCGATGGACAGCGCTGGGCTGAGAGTGTTTGAGTCTGCAAATTCACATGATGGATTCAATGTCTCAGCGTACACTAGCTCAGCCATTGAAGCACTTAAGTCCATCATATAAATGCTCCTGAGGCCCAATAGCACCATGGGGAGGGCCTTACTCTACTCGGCATCACGGCACATCAGTGCTTATTTAAATGAACGGTGCCGTCTTATCAGTCATTCCCCTGGCTGGCTAAGTGGCAGTTCGTCGTTTTGTGGTGGACTGTACTCCAAAATTTAGTGGTCTGTGGTTGTTTGTGATGTGCAGCAAACAGTCAAATTGCGATACCCACTGTGACACAAAATCAAAGACTGACATATTCACTGAAATATTGTCCACTGATGGAGCTTCTGGCAAGTGGGTGAAACAGTCTGTCATCATGGTTGTATACCATTGGACTGTAGTAAAGGGTTCACTTCATCAGTGTGGACATGCGCAAAGCGGATGGTCATGTTTGGAAAGTTTCCTACAGGTGTGCGCACGTGTCAGTGAATCTTGTTGCACTGACATTTGCTGCAACTTCTTGCCCATTCATGGCAGTCTGTTTGCATCCTTGGCTGTACATATTAATTTGTTGCTAGATGGGTCATTGATTGTATGCCAGGGTAACTCAGCTCGTGTAAACACACAGATGCATCTCTTCTGATGTGGCTGGTAGGAAAGGACGAGGTTTTGTGGTAGACTTGTTGCAATACAGTTTAATGTTGGTTCTGGGAATTGTGATTTGCTGGAGATCAAATGCTGCTGCTGTTGATAGTAGTTCCTGGTTTATTTGTCATGCTTCGGCATGCTTAGTGTAATCAATGGTGCTGGAGACACTCCCAACCTGATGGAGTTAATCAGCCACCATATTGTTAATACCAGAGACGTGTTTAACTTGGGTAATATATTGTGAGATGAGCTTGAGCTGGTTATGTTGCCTTGTCGAACAGTTTACCTTGCTCTGACGAAAGATGCATGTCAACGGTCTATGATCAGTATAGATGATAAAGTCTCTGGGTTCCTGCTGAGGCCTGAAGTATTTAATGGCCTTGTAAGTGGCTGGAAGTTTCCAGTCATACATACTCCATTTTTATTGCAAGGGTGACAGCTTGTGTTAGAAGAACGCTAGCGGTTACCATGCATCATCGCGACATTGCTGTAGTGCCGTGGCAATTGCTGACTGACTGGCATCAATTCCAATGCCAAGGGCACATTAGGCTCAGGGTGCTTGAGTAGTACAATTTCTGTGATACTTTTTTTTGGCTACTTCAAATGCAAAACTCTTACCATCAGTCCACGATATGGGCCAGAGAGTGCTGCAATTAATGGCACTTTTAGCTCAGCTGAGTGTGGCAGGTCGAAGTGGTAGTTTGTTGGTACAACTGTATCATTGTGTGTTTAATCTTTGTTTACTTTCCTTAAAAATTTCATTTCAGTTGACTATTCTTCTATGGTCATTCATAGTCAGTGTTCATAATTCACATCCCCATGCTGTTATGTTGGTAACCAGTACTTTATAAAATTTTAATAACTTTGTATCCTTTCTTATCTTGCCACTCAGTGTTCTGTGACTGTACCACACATCATTTGAAAAATGTTTAATTTAGTATGTCCTTTTCACACATTTGCACTAACATTATGCACAAATTACTTATTAATATTGTGTAGTATTTAATTTATTAGTCATATTATTTTCATATATATATATATATATATATATATAACGTGATTGTTGGCTTCAAATTAATGCGAGTGTATACCTGTCCTTTTTTCCCCCTAAGGTAAGTCTTTCCGCTCCCGGGATTGGAATGACTCCTTACCCTCTCCCTTAAAACCCATATCCTTTTGTCTTCCCTTCCCTCTTTCCTGACGAGGCAACCATTGGTTGCGAAAGCTAGAATTTTGTGTGTATGTTTGTGTTTGTTTGTGTGTCTATCGACCTGCCAGCGCTTTTATTTGGTAAGTTTCATCATCTTTCTTTTTATATATATATATATATATATATATATATATATATATATATATATATATATATATATATATATATATATATAATATGGAAGGAAACATTCCACATGGGAAAAATTATATATAAAAACAAAGATGAGGTGACTTACCGAACAAAAGCGCTGGCAGGTCGATAGACACACAAATATACACACAAAATTCAAGCTTTCGCAACAAACTGTTGCCTCTTTCCTGATGAGGCAACAGTTTGTTGCGAAAGCTTGAATTTTGTGTGTATGTTTGTGTTTGTTTGTGTGTCTATCGACCTGCCAGCGCTTTTGTTCGGTAAGTCACCTCATCTTTGTTTTTATATATATATATATCTCACAGAGGTAGTTAAAAATGAAGTGCAGCTACTCATGGAGGTCCTGTGTGGGCTTAATTATCATATAGCAGTGAAACTTGGTAGATATGCTAGGTAATGCATTAATGTGGAACTGATGTACGCTGAAAAAAAAATTAGTTCCAACAAAATCTGCACCTGGTGGCGAAAGTTGGAACTAATATCTGTTGTGTTATTCTACATCTGCCTGACACCTAGAAGTTAGCTGCACAACTCACTGAAAAATAAAATTTTACAAATTACAAGTTTAAATGTGTCGTCGTGCTTTTCAGTTTAGTGGAAGAGTAGATGTTTTGGATGTTGTCATGGGTTAATTTGTATGGGAGACATACGTCTCACGACTGTGGCTTAGGTTTCATGGGGGTGAGTGTAGTGGGGAAGCTAAAAAAAGTACCAGATGACAGAGTTGTAGATTATATAGCCAAGACAAGAAAATTGTACAGCTGGGAAGAAAACCCCTCCACCCCCCTCACATTCCTCCTGGCAGAATTAGAAATGGCATATTTTGAACTAGATAGGTAGAAGGGGAGAAAGGGACATTGTGAGCTGGGAAAAGGCGACAAGTAATAGACACAAGGAGAGACATTAGAAATCACGTTTCAGATTCCAGTTGGCAATCGGTTTGGGTTGTTTCCTGAATTAGGAGAAGAACCTCAAACGGTTTTACCAGTTTTTGAGCTTAGTTGGGTGAGTGGACTTGTAGGAATGACCTTAAGGCTAGGTTGGTAGAAAAGTCGCATAGAAAGATGTCTTACTGCTAGGAGCAGCCACAGAAGAAGTGTAGGCCAATTGCTGCAGGTATGATGTTGCGTCAAAACTATCATGAAACCTAGCACCAAGCTTCACCAGGTGACAGATAGCACAGGGACTATGTGCAGAGGTTTTGATGGAGAGGATAAGGTGCTTATAGTAGGAGCAGAAGGAAACAGCATGGCCAGCAACTTAGAATATAGTTTTAAAGATTACCTGGAGGAAACAGGTGCAGCAACAGCACACACTCATATAGAGTTTTTGGAAATTTTGCAGCATCATGACCAGCCGTGTTAACAGTTTCCAGAAAAATAAAATTAATTTGTTTCATCAGAACATTAGAGGGTTGAAAAACAAGATAGATGAGCTTCTTGTATGCCTAGAAAGATGTGGAAAATTCTGAAGTGATTATGTTCTATGCCTCTCAAGCACCACGTAACCTGAGAGGGGGAGAAGTTAAATATCAGCGATTATAGACTTGAAACTTCTTGGCAGATTAAAACAGTGTGCCGGACCGAGACTCGAACTCGGGACCTTTGCCTTTCGCGGGCAAGTGCTCTACCAACTGAGCTACCCAAGCACGACTCACGCCCCGTCCTCACAGCTTTAATTCTGCCAGTACCTCGTCTCCTACCTTCCAAACTTTACAGAAGCTCTCCTGCGAGTTCGAGTCTCGGTCCGGCACACCGTTTTAATGTGCCAGGAAGTTTCATATCAGCGCACACTCCGCTGCAGAGTGAAAATCTCATTCGGGATTATAGACTTGCATCATTTTCATGTAGAGTTAACATGGAAAAAGGAGCAATTGTGGCATTTATAAAAGTAGGAACAAATTAAAAAAAGATTCAAACAAATAGAACTTAGAAGCGTGTGCTTGTGAGTTGTTACTGCAGAATACTTCTCAGGTAGTTGTAAAAGTCTGCAGATCCCCTCTAGAAATCTAGATGCATTATTAAGCCAGCTGTCAGACAAGAGAATTTGTGGAGATTTCAATGTAGATTTCATAAAAGATGCAGACAGGAAAATGAACTAGAATTATTATGTGGACGTTTGAACTAATTTCAGTAATCTATTTTCCATTTTGTGTGCAGCAAAATAGAAAATTGACAGGTAACATTTGTATAGATAGTTCTCAGGTTGAAACAATTAATATGCACCCAATTGCTACTGGATTATTTGATCATGACACACAGTTAATGGAAATAACAATGTGCTGCCTTAGAACCATGAGGCAAGTTCATACAGATCCAGATCAGTGAAGCTTATAAATAACAGGATAAGTGCTTTAAGAGTAAGTTAAAAGAGGTGATATAGGATTTGGTATACATAGAAAGAGATACTAATGTCAAATTCAGTTTATTTCAAGGTAAATTTGTGTAGATATTTGAAAGTTACTTTCCTAAAAAAATTATCCAAAAGATCCTTAAAAGAAATTGTGGATAACTAATGGAATGACAATCTTATATGAGAGGAAGAGGGAAATTTATATAATAGCCGAGAGTAAGTCAAGATACAAAATTACTTGTACACTGCAAAAAGTATGATAGTATTTTAAGGAAAGTCATTAAAATGTCCAGAAGTATGCATGTTCTGTCAGAAATAAATAATGCAGATAATAAGATTAAATCAGATTACAACTATATGGGATATTGTCAAATGGGAGACAGGACAGCCTGTCAGTGTACAAGGAACCATAACAGTTAAACTAAATGACAATGTTGTGACTGATAACTCACAGACTGCAATTACTTCTAACAGTCACTTTCTAAATATAGCAGCAAAAGATAGGATTAAATTGGTAAGTAATGTCCTTTATGCAGTGCGTCACTGGGCAGTTATTAAACTTCTTCATGAGAATGGTGACATGCAGACTTAACAATTACCATCCAATTTATTTTTGGAAAATATTTGAAAAATTAATGTATTCAAGAGTAGTCTCACACTTAAGTGGAAACAGTTTACTTAGCATATCAGAGTTTGGGTTTCAGAAGGGTCATTTGACTGAGTACAAGTCTTAATTAATAAAATATCAACCAGTTGGTATTTTTTGTGATGTTTCCAATGCATTTGATTCTGTAGATCATGTTACTTACTTAGACAAACTCAAGTTTTCTGAAATTGACAGCTTTACACACAACTGGTTTGAATCATACTTCACAAACAGAATGCAAAAGATTGTGATGAATAATTCAAACAATGTCAGGAGGGTATAAAATATTAGTGACTGGTGAGAAATCACAAAGAGAGTCCCACAGGGTTCAATGTTGGGTCCTCTCCTATTCATGATATAGTTAATTTCTTCGATTTAATATTCAGCAAGTAAAATTGGTAATTTTTGCAGATGATACTACTGTTATAATAAATCCAATTAGAGAGTAAGCCACAGAAGAAACTGTTAATGATATTTTCCAAAGAATTAAAAAGTGGTTCTCGGAAAATGGACTCTCCATGTATTTTGAAAAAATGCACCATACCTACAATTGATGTAGCACTTGAGCAGGAGTAAATAAATAGGGTAGATTTCTCCAAATTTTTGGGTGTTCATATTGATGAAAACTTGAAATGGAAGAAGCATGTTACTGAGCTTCCCAAACAATTAAGTTCAGCTGGTTTTGCTCTTCGTATAATTGCTAAGCATGGAATGAAATGAATTAACCTCCTGATACATTTTGCATATTTCCACTCAATAATGTCTGATGGAATAATTTTCTGCAGTAGCTCACCATTTAGAAAGAAAGTATTGATTGCACAAAAACAAGCTGTAAGGATAATATGTGGTGTCACTGATGGACATTGTGTAGGTACCTCTTCAAGAATCTAGGCATTTCCATTGCGCTGTCACACTACGTGTATGTTACGTACATACCTACAACATTAGAGGGAAATAAGACCTTCATTACCCATTATGAAAGCTGTCAAATGTTCACAAAGGTGTTCAATATGCAGCAACAAAAATCTTTGATTATTTGTCCAATAACATAAATTGTCTGACATGTAGCAAAGCAAGTTTAAAATCTAACTTAAAATCATTTCACCTTCTTCTGTTCCATTAATGGATTTCTAGTTAAATACTGGTGGCCATTAATGTTAACTCTAATCGTGTAAGCTGACTTATTCCACATTATTTCAATAAAAGAAGCATTCAAATGATCTATGGAACATGTGACTAACTACTAACTGACTAACTATATAGCTTAACAGATTCAATAAGTTCAGACATGTTTGTTCCTAGGAGGTCTAAGATGTTAGCTTCTGAGTTGGTTCTCTAATTATCTGCTCAAAGTAGTTTTCGGACTAGACATTCAGAATGATGTCATTCAAATACCTGCATTTGACACCAGTTTTGATAGTGTGATTCTCCCTATCTAAGCCTAGCAAGTTAAAGTCACCCCATATTACAACATCATGATCAGTAAAGGTATTGATGACATCCTGAAAGTTCTCTGTGAAGTGCTCTACCACTGCAGCTCCTGACCCAGGCAGTCTGTAAAAGTATCCGATTACTATTTTTGTTGATCCTTTGATGCTTAATGTCACCCAGATTAATTCACATTCGGAGTCCATGAGAACCTCGCTAGATACTATCAAATTCTTTACTGCAGTTGATTGCTGTTCATTAGTGTGTTTATTGTTTCATATTTCACTTTTAATCATTACATAAACGGATTAAATACAGGCATTTTATGTTTGTTCTTATGTGTTTGCTATACATAACAGAAAATACAACCTAACTATTTGACAAGGTTGGAGAGGGGGTTCATATTTCAATAGATTGAATTTCCCACTATTGAAACATCTGTTTCACTGACACACAGCACAGACAAATCAAGTTGTACTGCAGGACAGCAGCTGACACTGTTTCTCTGCATTATTAAACACAAGTGGATTGCTATTCAGTGAATACTGTTCCATGGTGTGCAAATTTAAAGCTGATCTCTGTTTCTTTTTTAGTACCTTTTTTACTTAATATTGGTGTTGTATTAGTAATTTACTCATCCAAAGATCATTGTGCAGTGATCGAGGGTTATCAGCTGCACGCACCCGTGCGTGCGTGTGCGCTCTCTCTCTCTCTCTCTCTCTCTCTCTCTCTCACACACACACACACACACACACACACACACACACACACGTATTTGTATATACATATATACTGACATGTGAAAATACGCACATGTTTAGTGATGAGAGGACAGATTATCAGCCATGGTCATGTTGGTAGAACCACCTTGGCATTTGCCTGAAGTGATTTAGGAAAACCTAATTCAGTATACCTGGATAGAGCTTGAGCCTCCAAATTCCTTAATCTGGGGCCAGTGTATTAATAGATGCACTATCTCATTTTCTTATACAAAAATACAATTACCTTGTGTTCATACATACTTGGAACAAATTAGCTTCATAACATGAAAAATAATTCTATCACTCAAAAAGTTTGAGACTTGCTTTCAGTAGATGATGATGTAGATATTTTTATTTATTTATTTGTGTCTAAAGCATTACAATTTAACATACATGATAATGCATAATCTTACTTATAAAATAACTGCTAATTTAAAAATTTGAAGACAGTGTTACATCTTACGGTGTCCTGTAGTCTATCATTGGTACACAGTGAAATAATCTGAAAAGAAATAAAGATAACAATCTAAACAATGTTAGCCTAATATATTGTTGTCACAATGGCTTCAGAACTTTTAGACATCAGGTCATCAAAGGTACATCTTGCAGGACATGCTCTAAACTGCTGCACATGCTCAGTAGTTTGTTGAACAAGGGGTTGATAATGTGGAATAACCTCATTTCTGCATATTGTCTTTTGACATTGTGACCCCTATTCTGAACCTACTCGGAACTTTTCAAAAAGGTCTTTTTCAGTGAAACCAGCAGCTAGATTTTCAGATGGTGTCATCAAGTGGTGCTCAGACTTTGTCTTCCACATAGATAATCAGAACATGTCTGTTAGCCAGTTTTATCTGCTGCCCTCAGGAAACTTTTTTTTTGTTGTCATTTGAGGAGGAGGAGGATAGTGATCAGAAAATGAGTGTTTATTGGCAATAGATACCTTATACCTTTCTCTGCTTGTGGCTATCTCACACTGATGTCTGGAGCAACAGTTTAAGCTAAATGGTGCAGTTTATCCTGCTATGTAGGTTTCAGGTATCCAGTAATGAGTCCACATGACTCATTAAGAGTGGCATCCACTTGTTTAGCATGGGCAGAATTTTGCCAAACAGGGTTAGCCATTTCAGCTGTAGCATGACACAGATAAAACTGTACTTCATCTTTGATGCTGCACCCAAGGATGTTCCCATAATTTTGTACAATGTGTGATCTTGCACTTACTTTTTATTGTACTTCTGACAGTGGTGCTTGAAATGCAATATATTGTCAAGAGTGATTCCAAGATATTTGGGATGGAAACTGTATTCCAGCTGTACTACTCTCCAAGTCACTTGAAGTTTCCTGAGTGCCTGTCCATTCTTTAGATAGGATGCAAACACCTATTCTGGGATTTGGTTTTAAGTTGTTCTTATAATAGCATTTATCTTACTTTTCCAAAGCAGCATTAATCTGGCAGTTAGAATAGGCCCAAGATATTCCTGCCAGTCGTAAGAGGCGATTAAAAGGAGTCTCACATGTTTTGGCCTTTGTGTGATGGCTCTCTGTAGGGTTTGATCTCCATTTTTGAAAGTTTTCCCAAAGAGCGAGCCAACTGAGGAAGGGCGCCTTACATGGCACGTTATATCCATCATGCACTGAGACATATCGCATCTTTCGTCGACATGGATCTGCACTTCTGCTAGTTCTCCAACTGTTGGGTGAGATCACCCTCCTGGGTGCGTTTTTTTCCATCAACTGTGTAGTATCATTTTCTACGCTGACGGTGATAATGGACTTCTTTGCTTGGTTGCACCTGATATCCATAACGGTAGCCAGTCTGCTGTGGTGGGGCCACCATGTACCCTGTTGGTTGTAGCCCCCTGACCACACAGGGATCGCTCTGCTGATGCCTGCGCCTTTAACTCCCCACATATGCCGAGGAGTAGTGTCAGTCATCCCGGGGCATCGGGGCTCCTGGTAATGGCCATCCTGCCAGTTGGCCTTTGCTGCAGCTGGATGGTGCCTGTGGGGAGGGCCCCCGGTCAGAGTGGGTGGCATCAGGGCAGATGACACGCAATGACGCATAGTATATCATCTCTTGCTGATGGTCAAACAAAAGCAGTCTCTGTGTGTTCACGTGCTCAATTCGACGCACAGATGTACGACCCCAAATCATTCCCCTCCTTGGCCACACCATGGGGGGAACGTCAGGTTAAGAATGGCAGCTGCTCTTATTCGCCCCAGTACCTTGCATGTTCGAGATCTGATGGGGAATCTTTCATGACGATGAAGCCTCAGTTTTTTGTTGAACATTTAGAGGACAAGTTTGGGGAGGTGGAAGACTTGACCAAAATCAGATCTGGGTCAGTCTTGATCAAAACAGCATCCTCTGCACAGTCACGGGTGTCGCTTGCTTGCGACAAGCTGGGGGATGTTTCTGTAACCATTACACCCCATAAGAGCTTAAATATGGTCCAGGGCATCATATTTCACAGGGACATTCTTTTGCAGTCTGACAATGAGCTGCACGCCAATTTAGAGCGGCGAGGTGTACATTTCGTTTTGCATGTCCACCGGGGTCCAAGGGATAATTAGGTTGCCATCAGTGCCTTCATCTTGGCCTTCGAGGGTGATACATTACCTGAGGAAGTCAAGGTGATGGTCTACCACTGTGATGTAAAGCCCTATATCCCTCCCCCGATGCGGTGCTTTAAGTGCTGGAAGTTCGACCATATGTCTTCCCGCTGTACTTCCAGTGTCACATGTCGAGATTGCGGACGCCCATCACATCCCAATACTCCACGTGCCCCACCTCCCATCTGTGTCAACTGCGGAGAGCACCATTCGCCTTGCTCGCCTGACTGCAGGATTCTCCAGAAAGAAAGGAAAATCCTGGAGTACAAGACCCTGGACCGACTGACCTACACTGAGGTTAAGAGGAAATTTGAGCGCCTACATCCTGTACGTATGACATCATCTTACGCTGCCGCTACAGTTCTAGCCCCGTCCGCTCCGCCAACCCCAGTCACCTCTCAGAGCCACAAGATGTCACCTGCCTCCTTGATGGTGGGGGCCACTTCCCTCCCTTTTGCTCCTGCACCACTTCGGTAGCAACCCCCCCCCCCCCCCTCCATCTCCGATACCCCCCCCCCCCCCCCCCGCCCCCCAATCATCAGGGATATCAGTCCCCACTTCTGTGCCAGAGGAGCGTAAGTCTTCTTTGGTTCCTCTCGCTAGGAAGGGGTCCCGTAGGTCACTCCCTTCCCAGGTTTCTGCTAGTGGGAAAGATGACGCCCGCCAGTGGCTGAAGAGCCCAAAAGCAGCTGGTCCTAGGGTTTCACGCTCACCCTCAATCCCGGGGACTGAATCAGTGAAGTCCTCCCAGCCAGGGAAACCCAAGGAGCAGCGAAAGAAATCCAAAAAGAAGATCCCCAAGGCCAAGGGAATTGTGATGGCGCCCATACCGCTACCTACAAGCTCTGCGTATGTGGATGAAATGGAGATTCTGGCGTCCGTTGAGGACCTAGATCTCGCTGGACCCTCAGACGCAATGGATATAGACTGCTCAGGCAAGAAGTCGTTGGCAGCGGGCGACCGTGAGTAGTAAACTGCTTCATTGAATGCTCCAAGCCTTCCCAGTCTCACGATGACGTCATCCTCCAGTGGAACTGTGGCAGGTTTTTCCTCCGCCTGGCTGAGCTACGGCAACTATTAAGCTTCATACCTCCTTTCTGCATTGCTCTCCAGGAAACCTGGTTCCCGGCAATGCAGACCCCTGCCCTCTGCAGCTATAAGGGATATTATAGGAACCGTAGCGACTATAATTGAGTGTCAGGTGGAGTTTGCGTTTATGTCCTGAACTCAGCCTGTAGTAGTGATACTGTGCCCCTTCGAACCCCTCTTGAAGCTGTGGCTGTCGGAATAAGGATGACATAGGAAATAACGGTCTGCAATGTATATCTTCCTCCAGATGGTGCAGTACCCCTGAATGTATTAGCTGCACTGATTGATCAACTCCCTAAACCTTTACTAGTTTTGGGAGCTTTTAATGCCCATAACCCCTTGTGGGGTGGGACTGTGCTTACTGGCCGAGGCAGAGATGTTGAAACATTACTGTCTCGGTTCGACCGCTGTCTTCCTGTCACTGCCTCGGCATCAGACACATGGATGCCTGCCCACATGGGCTTTAAACAAGGTGGACTGGGAAACTTTCGCCTCTGCTGTCGCCATTGAATCTCCCCCACACGGCAACATCGATGTGATGGTTGAGCAGGTGACTAAGACAATCCTTTCTGCGGCAGAAAACTCGATCCCTCACTCTTTAGGGTGCCTTCAGTGAAAGGCAGTCCTTTGATGGTCGCTGGAAGTCACTGAAGCAATTAAGGAGCATTGGCAAGCCCTACAGCAGCACCCTTCTCTGGAGCACCTCATAGCCTTTAAACGACTCTGTGCCCGTGTTCGCTAACTTATCAAGCGACAGAAGCAGGAGTGTTGGGAGAGAGAGGCGTCTCATCCATTGGGTGCCATATGTCAGCTTCCCAAGTCTGGGCAAGGATCAAACGTGTTTTCGGGTACCAGATCCCAACAGGTGTTCCTGGTGTTAACGTAAATGGCGTGTTATCTACCGATGCAATCGCGATTGCCGAGCACTTTGTTGAGCACTATGCTTGATCTTCTGCGTCAGAGAATTACTCCTTAGCCTCTCGCACTCTCCAACGGCGGCTGGAAGGGAAAGTCCTCTCGTTCACTACAAGCCACAGTGAATCCTGTAAAGCCCCATTTACAGAGTGGGAGCTCCTCAGTGCCCTTGCACATTGCCCCAACACCGCTCCTGGGCCAGATCGGATCCACAGTCAGATGATTAAACGTCTCTCATATGACTACAAGCGACATCTCCTCATCATTTTCAACCATATCTGGTGTGATGGTGGGAGAGCACAATCATTCCGGTGCTCAAACCAGATGGGGATGTGGCCCATCAGCCTTACCAACGTTCCTTGTAAGCTGCTGGAACATATGGTGTGTCTGTGGTTGAGTTGGGTCCTGGAGTCACGCGGCCTACTGGCACCATTTTAGGGCGGCTTCCGCCACGGTCGCTCTACCACTGATAATCTTGTGTCCCTCGAGTCTGCCATCTCAACAGTCTTTCCAAGACACCAACACCTGGTTGCTGTCTTTTTTGATTTACTAAAAACGTATGACATGACCTGGCGACATCATATCCTTGCCACATTATACGAGTGGAGTCTCCGAGGCCCGCTCTCAATTTTTATCTAAAATTTCCTGTCGCTTCATACTTTCCGTGTCCAAGTTGGTGCCTCCCATAGTTCCCCCCCGATCCAGTAGAATGGGGTCCCGCAGGGCTCTGTATTGAGTGTATCTCTATTTTTAGTGGCTAATAATAGTCTGGCAGGAGCTGTAGGGTTATCCATCTCACCTTCTCTGTATGCAGGTGACTTCTGCATTTTGTACTGCTCCACCAGTACCGATGTTGCTGAACGGCACCTACAGGGAGCCATCCACAAGGCGCAGTCATGGGCTCTAGCCCATGGTTTCCAGTTTTTGGCCATAAAGTCGTGTGTTATGCACATCGTACCGTTCATCCACAACCAGAACTTTACCTTAATGACAATCCTCTCTCATCTGACACTTCCTCTCAATTCTTGAGATGTACTGAGGCCATGTAGCCTGAGGCCTGATGGCTCGTTGGCTGATGATCATGTGGGCTTCGTGTATGTCAATGGAGGACATATTGAACAGCATTCCTTTCCCAGTGGCTGCAGTGTTTTCACTGCCGAGCTGGTGGCTATATCTCATGCTCTTGAGGACATCTGTTCATGCCCTGGGGAGTCATTTCTTCTGTGTACCGACTCCTTGAGCAGCCTACAAGCTATCGACCAGTGCTACCCTCATCATCCTTTGGTAGTGACCATCCAGGAGTCCATCTGTGCCCTGGAACAGTCCAGTCATTCAGTAGTGTTTGTCCGGATCTGCCGGCCGCTGTGGTCGAGGGGTTCTAGGCGCTTCAGTCTGGAAATGCGCGACCGCTACGGTCGCAGGTTCGAATCCTGCCTCGGGCATGGATGTGTGTGATGTCCTTAGGTTAGTTAGGTTTAAGTAGTTCTAAGTTCTAGGGGACTGATGACCTCAGAAGTTAAGTCCCATAGTGCTCAGAGCCATTTGAACTATTTGTCTGGATCCCAGGTCATGACGGAATCCCAAGGCAACAAACTTGCCGACAGGCTGGCCAAACAGGTTACGCGGAAACCGCTTATGGACATCGGTGTCTCTGCAATTGACCTGCGTTCAGTGCTATGCCGCAAGGTTTAGCGGCTTTGGGAGACAGAATGGCATAACCTCAGTACGCACAACAAACTGCGTGCCATTAAGGAGGCTATGAATGTGTGGAAGACCTCCACGCAGGCCTCTCGCAAGGACTCTGTGGTTCTCTGTTGACTCCGCATTGGCCACACTTGGGTGACACATGGCTACCTCCTGCGCCGTGATGATCCACCTCAGTGTTGGTGTGGTACCCAACTGACAGTGGCCCATATCTTATTAAGCTGTCCTCTTTTGGCTGCCCTGTGACGGACTCTTCCATTACTGGACTCGTTGGCATTAATGTTAGCTGACAATGCCTCATTGGCTAATTTAGTTTTTCGTTTTATACGTGATGGTTTGATCATTCTATATACACTCCTGGAAATTGAAATAAGAACACCGTGAATTCATTGTCCCAGGAAGGGGAAACTTTATTGACACATTCCTGGGGTCAGATACATCACATGATCACACTGACAGAACCACAGGCACATAGACACAGGCAACAGAGCATGCACAATGTCGGCACTAGTACAGTGTATATCCACCTTTCGCAGCAATGCAGGCTGCTATTCTCCCATGGAGACGATCGTAGAGATGCTGGATGTAGTCCTGTGGAACGGCTTGCCATACCATTTCCACCTGGCGCCTCAGTTGGACCAGCGTTCGTGCTGGACGTGCAGACCGCGTGAGACGACGCTTCATCCAGTCCCAAACATGCTCAATGGGGGACAGATCCGGAGATCTTGCTGGCCAGGGTAGTTGACTTACACCTTCTAGAGCACGTTGGGTGGCACGGGATACATGCGGACGTGCATTGTCCTGTTGGAACAGCAAGTTCCCTTGCTGGTCTAGAAATGGTAGAACGATGGGTTCGATGACGGTTTGGATGTACCGTGCACTATTCAGTGTCCCCTCGACGATCACCAGTGGTGTACGGCCAGTGTATGAGATCGCTCCCCACACCATGATGCCGGGTGTTGGCCCTGTGTGCCTCGGTCGTATGCAGTCCTGATTGTGGCGCTCACCTGCACGGCGCCAAACACGCATACGACCATCATTGGCACCAAGGCAGAAGCGACTCTCATCGCTGAAGACGACACGTCTCCATTCGTCCCTCCATTCACGCCTGTCGCGACACCACTGGAGGCGGGCTGCACGATGTTGGGGCGTGAGCGGAAGACGGCCTAACGGTGTGCGGGACCGTAGCCCAGCTTCATGGAGACGGTTGCGAACGGTCCTCGCCGATACCCCAGGAGCAACAGTGTCCCTAATTTGCTGGGAAGTGGCGGTGCGGTCCCCTACGGCACTGCGTAGGATCCTACGGTCTTGGCGTGCATCCGTGCGTCGCTGCGGTCCGGTCCCAGGTCGACGGGCACGTGCACTTTCCGCCGACCACTGGCGACAACATCGATGTACTGTGGAGACCTCACGCCCCACGTGTTGAGCAATTCGGCGGTACGTCCACCCGGCCTCCCGCATGCCCACTATACGCCCTCGCTCAAAGTCCGTCAACTGCACATACGGTTCACGTCCACGCTGTCGCGGCATGCTACCAGTGTTAAAGACTGTGATGGAGCTCCGTATGCCACGGCAAACTGGCTGACACTGACGGCGGCGGTGCACAAATGCTGCGCAGCTAGCGCCATTTGACGGCCAACACCGCGGTTCCTGGTGTGTCCGCTGTGCAGTGCGTGTGATTGCTTGTACAGCCCTCTCGCAGTGTCCGGAGCAAGTATGGTGGGTCTGACACACCGGTGTCAATGTGTTCTTTTTTCCATTTCCAGGAGTGTAAGTTTTTGTGCATGTCCTTTGTGTTCAGCACTCTAATACCTTTAGGCTGGATGTTTTATTCCTTTTTACTTTTGTGGTCGGCCAGCCATGGTCATCTGCTCACTCGTTTTTATCCTTTCCACCTGTTTCTTGCTTCTCTCTGTGGTTGTCTTTTCCTGTTTTGTCCATAGTAGTGTTGGTTGCCCATCTGTCATTCTTCTGGTTCTTCCATTTTCCTGTTATTGTGCTGTACGTCTCCTTTCTTTTCTTCTTTCCCTTGTGTAATTATTTTACAGGGAACAAGGGACCGACGACCCCGTGGTTTGGTCACTTCCCACCCTCCTTTAAACAAACCAACCAACCAACCAAAGCAGCATTAAGATTTAGTTCCACTTGTTCAAAGGTATCACTCAGGGAAGACAGGGAAAGATCGTCAGCATAGATAAAACTTGGTATGTTTTTAGGCAAGGGTTTGATTGTTGGTATAAAAATTGAATAACATGGGAGCCAAAATACTGCCTTGTGGTAACACATTCTTTTTGACCCTCCATTGACTGTCCTGATTTTCAAATTCTACAAAAATTTTCTATTGTGACAGAGATCTTGAATAACTCTTGTAAGTTGGTAATCTTTAGTTATTCCATACATTTTGTACAGGAGCATTTGATGGTATTCAGTACTTCCTATAAACACATGTTAAAGATGACATACTAACCTGGCTTTTGGAATTATTAGTTTCTTCCGGGGGGAAGAATGAGGGGGACAGGTAGGGGAATGTTGAATAGGAAAGGAAGGTCACTTCATCTTCAAATATTAATACCCACACCCAGGACCATCATTACAAATATTTAAATTCTGTCCTTCAGAATACTGTTGAGAAATGCAACCTTAATATCAAATTGTTTTATGCAGCAATCATGTTGAATTACAACAACCAAAAGAGCTCTCATTGTTTCATACTTGCTACAAGACTAAATATGTAGATGTAATTTATTCCAAATTGTTGTATGTACTCTTGAGCCACCAACCAGAAATAGATTCTCATATGATTTATCAAAAAATGCGTCAGTGCTTACAATAAACATGTTTCCTGATTAATCACAGAGATTGTGTTTCCAGAGAGCCTGTTTGTTTTCAAGTTTTTCAGTCCACTTCCATGATATCTCTTTTCCTATACATTTTATTACTATTTTTTAAATTTATTCTGAGCAGAAATATCTTTGGCCAGGAGCTACTTACGTGCATGATGCTTTGTTTGTTTTCCTTCCAAATACGTTTTTGAGCTACAGTATATTCTGATTGTACTGCCTTTTATTTATTTATTCCTTGATTTATAATGAAATAGCATAATCTCTGGTTGATGATAATTGTTTGTTCAAGTTTCCTCCATCGCAAGTGTGGATTTATCTTCATTCCTCACTTTAAAATTTCTCTGTTATTCAGTGCCTTACAAATGGTTGCTTAAATGTTTTCAGTGTCTACACCTTGGTTAACACAATCATGTTGACTAGTCTGTTCTAAATCAACTACTTCAAATCATTTTTTGTAGCCCTATCTGCTGCATTTATATCTGAGGTAACAACAGTCTTTTTTGAAGTAAGCTTTTGCAGGGTAGTTGGAGTCTTACATAAAGCATATTCCAATTTAGAACTTTCAGAATTTCTATGACATTCACCCATGGCTCAAACAAACCAGTACCAAATCATGCTTAATCTTCATTACACACATTTAACATTACCTGTTAATCAAATTTTGTATGGGTCCCACACAATTGAGCAATGTTTTTGGATGGGTCGCATAGCTATCTTGCAAGAAAACTCCTTTGTAGACGGAATGCATTTTCCCAGTATCCTACTAATGAACTGGGGTGTACCACCACTTGCTCTACCTATAACTGAGACCATACATTTCATTTCACCATTTCATATACCCCACAAATTATTGCACCTAGGTATTTGCTTGAGTTGACTTACTCCAGTTGTGACTCACAGAAGTGAATGTGAAATGCACAGCTTTACATTTCTGAACACTTAAAGAAAGTTGGTGATCTCTGCACCACTTATAAGTCTTATTAAGATCTGAATGAATATCTACTGCTTTTTACATATAATACTTCATTATAGATAACTGCATCATCTGCAAAAATTCTGAGTTTACTATAAATATGATCTGGCTTGTCATTAATATACTATGTGAACAGCAAGAGTCCCAACACACTTCTCTGGAGCATACCTGAAGTTACTTCTACAACTGTTCTTGACTTCCATTCAAGACAATGTGCTACATCCTCCCTTCTGAGAAATCCCAGTCCAGTTCATTTGATACAGTAATTACAGTTCAATAGAGGAATAATATTGGGACATAACTGCATGGAATAGAGCAAGGCGTGCTTTCTTTCCTTTGCTATTTGTCAAGGCCTCTACCAGGTTGACTGGCAGTGGATGGAAACCACGTCTTGGCAGTCTGTTGCTCTGTTTTACTTCATTTGCGCCTGTGGATCCATGCCAGTGCACCATCTCTCTGGAACTTTTAAAAATAACTCAGATCACTAGCAATATTCAAATTTATGGGACAGGGGCAGGAAAACGGGTCTGTACATAGTATAGAAAATTGATACTAAGGGGCTGTACACTTTATTTTAATGTGGACATTACGTAATTTATCCCCTGTAATGTAGTCAGACTCTTAGGTCATAGTTTGCAATTATTGCATGCAATGGGTACCATCATCAATCGCCTTATTTAACAAAGAAAACTTGATTTGTATCACACGGAACTTGGCTAGGTTTCCTTACACTCCACGAGGTGCTTTCCATTTGAGGTTATGAAAAATATGTGAAAAGGAATCATTGTATTCTGTGTCCACCCCTGGTAGCTGAGTGGTCAGCGCGACGGAATGTCATACCTAATGGCCTGAGTTCGATTCCCAGCTGGGTCAGAGATTTTCTCAACTCAGGGACTGGGTATTGTGTTGTCCTTATCATCTTCATTTCATCCCCATCGACACGCAAGTAGCTGAAGTGGCGTCAACTCGAATGTCTTGCACCAGGCGAACTGTCTACCTGAGGGGAGGCCCAAGCCACACGGCATTTCCATTTCCATTGTATTCTGTTGTGTGAACACTGTAGATTTTAAGCAGTTTTCCCAAATGCCATTAACAGTTATGTTCACATCATCTCAAAGCAACATCTAAAAGTGTTTATAATTATTCACCAGGTTTTCCATTTTTTTCTTACCAGTCAGCTTTTGCTTTTAATTCATCATAGTTGATTATTATGGTGTTATATAACATTGAATTATTGTTGCAAATGTTTGCAACTGTCACATTGTATTTCCACAAAAATTCAGTATTGTGTGGAGAGACCATGATCTGCTATCAAATGAGAATATGACTGACTGATTATAAGTAAAATATTTGTATGCATTAAAAATTACATGATTAAGCTACAATGACGAATTTTCAACAACACAAGAATTATGTAAAAGATTTCCCAAGGATCACCAGTTTTCATGTTTCAAAAGAATATTAATGTACAATATTCATAGCCCCAATGCTTTCTCAACTGTGTTCTAATAAGTCAGATTTTTTCATCATTATTTTTAAAGTTTTATACATGGTTCTCAGATGGTAATATTTTGCCATTTACTTTATACAGTGATCACATACCAAGCCTGGTTACAAAATATTTTCAGCTCAAAAAAATAATATTATACAACTCTTCTTCTTCTTCTTCTTTCCCCCCCCCCCTCCCCCCCCCCCCCTGCGTCTCTGCACTCTTGGTACACATTGAAATCCTCATATTCCAGTGCAGTAGCATGCTGTTAAAAGAACCAAACAGAAGTAATAAAGTGGAGTATATGTGACAATTTATTTTCTATATTTGAACGGGAACAACACTGAAATTGTCCTTACTAAATTGTGAGTAGTACATTAAAATACTGTGACCTTTTTTCTTTAGTTAGAAGAACACGTGATCTCTGTTTATCTGAAAAATAAAAGAATGTGTTTTGTAGGTAAATGCTGAGCTGAAGACATTACTGGTTGCAGCTGTAGGGGAAGACATTGAAATGAGGGTCCACTTACTCACTGAAGACAAGCTACAACTAGCACGGGCCTTACTGAATTCAGCACAGTGTTTGTCTACACACCAAGAGCAGACGGATTGGTTGGCAGGGCAGTGTGAAGTATGGCGCAGCAAGTTCCTGGCCAGTAGGTACGTGCTTCAAATGTTTATTTTGCTTATCATAAATCGCATAATATGCATATAAAGAAAGGTTTCAGTTGCTGATAAGTAGACATTGTTACAGTTTTCTTAAAAAGAATATCCTTGAAACAATATATAGGTGTCAACTTTGCCTTTGCTACATAATGCGACCTACTTTGTGTTGGAATTAAGGCATCATCATCATCATCATCATCCTTTTTATTTTTGTAACACATTATTTTATTGGTTTTGTGGCAACCATCGACCGCCAGTAACCGTCACCTATGAAGTGCGGAGTAAACGATCTTAGGCTACTCATTGTTAGTTGGTTCGGTCTTGTGGACTTGGGTTACGATGTGCGTGTTGTGATTTTCTGTAGTGTTTTTTCTTGTGTTTTGTGTAATTACACGAGCCTTAATAAAAGTGCCTGATCATAATAGGTCTGTGCGCAGTCAGTCGCTATAGCCGAAAACCCACATTGGTGACCCCGAGTTGCGAAAATACATTGCATTCGCTCGCTGTGTACCACTGGTTTCGTGCCGATAGACAATGTCGCAACCCCCAGTTTTTCCGACAGTGCAGGACGCTGTGACTGCGGAACGGACATTCGACTGTGAAGCACAGCGCTTTACCCTGTGTGCTACTAATACACCGTGAATGTTTGTATCTCCGGTGTTTGCTTCGACCGGCCAGATGACCCTAACCTCCGCCGGCACACCACACTGGGCGCTGCACTCATTGGCGCGGACACCTTCTACGGCATTCTACACTCAACATAATGCTACTCCAGCACAAGATCCCGGAAAACCCTTGCCCGAGTTTCTACTGCACAACATGGTCCACGCGGCTGTCCAGTTTTGGGGTCCACACGCATAGCTGTCCCCTCCTCAGAGTGGTCCACTGTCTAATGTGTCCCCTTCCATGCTGGTCGAAGGGACACTCATGTCAGCCGTGCTGGACAATGTATACGGCTACCCGACCTTCCACCCCATGCACACCTTGGCTGACGCACCTGCTGAGGTTCCACCCTGTCACTCAGTGCTCAATCACTATTTTGCACCTCTGCTCGAGATTTCGTCTGCATTGGCTGTTGATCCTTCCACGCCTGCCGCGCCGTGCTCGTTCTGTGGCCGTACAGATTTCCTGCCTACAAGGACTGGATATCACGTCTCGCACTTGTTTTGTGTGTTTAGTGAACCACCTACATGACAGCCCTGATCTCTTCAGTGATTGTTGCTGGAACCACCCAAGAGCAACAAATATGCCTTTGCCCGTGCGTTACTCATCGAACGCCTTTCTCGTGCGCCAGCCGATACAATTCACAACATTATTTATGACGAGACTTTAGGCAACAGAACCCCCTCACAGCTGTGGCGACACTTGCGTGCGCAGGTCAGTACTGAGATCTTGCCAAACTTATCACTCTGGGCATTGTGGTTGGTGAAGCTGCCGCAAGAGCTACAATTACATTTTCTCCCACATACCACAGCGTCACTCAAGGATAAACTACGGCTGGCAGACTAGGCACATGCTATTATTTGGCACCGCTACCGCCCTCCGCGCAGCACAGTGCCTGATACTGCCAAGGTTGGTAATCCTGTGAATATACTTCCACCGTTGGGCAGTAGCGGCTGGGCGCGTGCATATCACATACAGGACATGGAACAGCAGCCATCTAGAGGCCAACACTGGGAATCGCGAGCGGCCAGGCACCAGCATCTCCCCACCCCAACTGGGCTAGCACCTGCCCGCCCCGATTTCCCCTCGCCTGTCGCTTCGGCTGGTGGGACGAGTACAGCTGACTCACACATATTCTAGTTCCACTCCACTTACAGTGACACTGCTCGCAATTGCCGCCCGTCCTGTGCATTCCCAAACGCTGCACGCGGGCTGCAGTAGGTGCCACGCCTCGCGGGTACGTGCAAGGGCGTCCACAGACATTGCATTCTGTCAATCCCCCACCTCATGAGGACGTCTGTTCGCCTTGGATTTATGTTCGCACTGGTATTTTCTTGTCTATACCGGAGCAGACGTTAGTGTCATACCTCTCACATTTGTGATTTCCCTAAATCACTCCAGGCAAATGCCGGGATGGTTCCTCTGAAAGGGCACGGCCGACTTCCTTCCCCATCCTTCCCTATTCCAATGAGACTGATGACCACGCTGTCTGGTCTCCTTCCCCAGACCAACCAACCTCTCACATTTACCGTAAAGGACACAACACCAGCTGTGTGGCAACCATCAACTGCCAATAACCGTCACCTACAAAGTGTGGAGTAAACGTCTTTGAGGACTCGTTGTTCTTTGATTCGGTCTTGTTGACTTGGGTTACAATGTGCGTGTTGTGATTTTCTATAGTGTTTTTCTTGTGTTTTGTGTAGTTACACGAGTCTTAATAAAAGTGCCCGATTGTAATAGGTTGACGTTTTCTGTGCATGGTCAGTCGCTATAGCCAGAAAACCCACAGTTTTGTTTCAGTCCAGCCCCATATTCCTTTGCATGTTCAGTAGTAATTGCAGTGATTCAAATAATATTAAATTAATTTTGCAATTTATGTAATATTCCAATAGCTTCTTTTGCATGCTTCTAGGGTAAAACAGATGACCTGTCTTTCCATCTCTCACATATGACTCATCTTTATACCTAGATCCCAGCATTAGTAAGCCATGAGTGTTCACCTCAGTTAAGCAGAATGACCTTTTATTTATTTTCCACATAAAAGGTCAGGCTGTTTTCTCAGTGATCAAAAGGTTATGCATTGTTGTTACGGTCATGAATATGAAGACTGATTTGATGCAGCTGTCCCTTCTAGTCTATCCTGCGCGAGCGCCATCACCTGTGAATAATTACTGCAATCTAAATTTGTTTGAACCTGCTTACTGTAGTCATATCCGAAAGAACAGACACCATATCCATATAAGTATGTAGTTCTGGCAATACCGGCCATGACCTCCTTCTTCTGTGCGGATGCACACTTATTACCCGAACTCTTACGGGACTTGGTAAGAATGTCTTCCACGAGTAATGAGTGTGTTGGATAGGGACACTATGAATGTAGTGTGTGGACATGTAACGTGGGAATGTGGGTCTCGCGGGAGGTGTGCGCAAAATAGTCCCTTCAGTCGCACTATCCTCTGTCCCTCGGTGGCTCGGATGGATAGAGCATCTGCCATGTAAGCAGGAGATCCCGGCTTCGAGTCCCGGTCGGGGCACACATTTTCACATGTCCCCGTTGATATACATCAACGCCCGTCAGCAGGTGAAGGTATTAATATATTATTCTAATTACTATGAGTTTAGTTTACCATTAAGAAATAATAAACAGCACAGGAAGTTAAAAGTCCTTGGGTGTGCATATTGATGAATACTTAAGTTGTAGAAAACCATATAGTAGATTTTCTAAATGATGAATCTACAGTGCTTTTGTAGGAAGAACAAACAAGGAATATAAAAATAACAGTTGACCTAGAGGAAATAGTTCCCCAACTGAAACAAAGAACTGAACAAGTAGCAGAACTCAAAAAACACAGTTCAACGTAAGTGGAACCGATATTAACGTAACTACAGATAAAACTTTGGGTTGATCTAAATCTTTATTTTGCAGATCAAATAATAAAGACAAGAGAAGTCAAGTTTAAAGAAATGGAATTCTCTCCACAAAGAATAAACGTATTACAGCTTGATATTTGTCACAGGGTAACCACCAGTGTCCACTGTATGCTTCCACTATGTTGCTGGTGGTTCCTACACAGTCCCCCCACCCTTTGTGCTCCCATCTTGCCTGCCCTAGAGCGCTTCTGTGAGAATGATGTCTTCTCCTTTGTGATGAACCTCTGTGTGGGGCTTACTGTGCTCCTTCCTGGGGCTGTCACCTCTTCTTGAGTTTCTTCAGCTTGTTCCCATTGTGTGTTATCTTCAGGCGGCAACATGTGTGCAGGTGTAACTTTCTCAATGGAGATAGTTTGTCACTTTGCATCATGGTCTATTTGAAGTGTATGTTTGTCTTTTGCCAAAACTTTAAATGGTCCAGTATATGCTGGCTAAAGCGGCGATTGTAAGGCACCTTTTAGCAACCAGACCTATAGGCAATTTCTTAGCCCCCTATTCACAAATGGTATATTTGTGTTGGAATCTGATGTCAGGTGTAGCTTCGCCATGTGATTACGCACCTGCTGCAATACGTAAGGCATGTCACCTACGGTCTCATCCTGTGGTTCTGTGAAGAACTCTGCTGGTAATCTTAGGGTCTCTCCATAAACCAGTTCAGCGATGGAGGTGCATAGTTCTGGCTTACATGTGGCTCTGAGGCCTATCAGCACTAATGGCAACACCGAAATCCAGCAGTCTTTCGGTATACGGTATCAAGGCTGCCTTTAGTATCAACTGTGCTGTTGCTCGCTGGGTGATACGCGATAGTACAATTCAAATTCTTCGTAGTATGGCCAATTCTAGAAACAAAATCAATTCAAAATGTCACACTTGATTGGTTGTCACATGCAGTGGACACGTGAAACCCACAATCCATGACAACAAAAGTACTCTCAAAAGAAAGGTCAGCATTGATTGTTGAAGTAGTAATCTTTATTTCTCTTGCAAACAAATTTCAATCACTTCGTGATCATTATCAGTGCTAGTATTAAAGCCCTTTGGACTCATACAAACAGTAAAACCTCATCAATGAAGAGTACTTGTCAGGCTAAAGGTACAAATGCAGCTGGGCAATTCCGCACTGTCCAGTTGCATTTGTACCTTCAGCCTGGTAAGTACTTTTCATTGATATGTGCAGATATTGCAGTTTTACTGCTTGCATTTGAGTCCACAAGGCTTTAATACTAGCACTGATGATGGTCACGAAGTGATTGAAATCAGTTTGCAACGTAAATACAGATTTCTACTTCAATGACCAATGGTGACCCTCCTTTTGTTATTAACACTGGTGTGGGAGTTGTGATGCACACAACTCCTGATGGAATCTGACAGTGGTGATACTTACACCCATCTTGTATAACAATCTTCTGTCATCTGTAAATATTCGTACCCTTCGGAAGATGATAATGGGCCCAAAATACCAAAGTGCACTTGTGAGAATTTCTTTGTAATTGGCAGAAACTCTCTGATACTTTTGTGTACATATCATCCAGTCTTACTACTTTGGCATGGCATACATACATTTACCCAACTGCGGCAATAATTTTTTATGCCTGGCCATATGAAATGCACTATCATAAGCTTTATCTGATACGTGAATGACTCAACCAGTGAATATTGCCAAAAAAGCCTCCCATAGCTCCATCAGAAGGAAAGGCCTAGGTCTATCCTCTGTTACGTTACACTATATTTTAACATTTTTACCTCCTAATTTCATCACGTCTTGCTGATAATCTTGTCACTGTGTCTTGTGTGTTTGCGGTGCTGCCAATTGTTCGTTACAAGTAGCCTGTGAAATTTTCTCAACCCTTGACAGGAAATCCACAATTGCGTTTTCAGCTCCTTTTCTGTCTCTAACATCTGTTGTGAACTATTTGTTGTGAACTGATTAATATATTCCAGTTGCCAAAACTGGCACAGAGAACAGTCATCTCTCAATTTAATGAATGCATCTTATGGTCAGTGTACACAGTAAATGCCTCCACATACTGGCAGAAGTACCTGATCGCTAGAGGTGCCTGCAGTACCATGTGAGCTATTAGTACGGCTTTTTGTAAGTTTGTTTTTATATTTTGAAATGTGGTGTCCATGCCCGCATTCCATTGTAATAGACATTGCTATTCACGTGTTTTCGTGCAGGAACATCTGTTATCGTTGCCCTTACCTCCACTGCTTTTGGCAGATGCTGTCGATTGAAATTGACTGCACCCATAAGTCTTCAAAGTTGCTTGTTAAGTGTCTGGTCGATTGCTACCTTATCTCTGAGCAGTATATTCCTTCTGCTGAAACTTCATTACCCAAAAATGTCACTTACTGTATTTGTATTTCACACTTTGCATCGTTGACTACTGTGCCATACTTGATACATTCAAACACATAAGACAGTTGCTTCTCATGCAGTTCTTCTGATGTCAGTGACACCAATATGTCATCAAGATAGGCAAAACAAACTCTTTGTGCTTCATCTGTGAATCATTCCCAGTTTGTGCTGTATTTTTCTACCCAAAAGGCATTCAGACATACTCGAATAAACCAAGTAGCATTGTAACTGCCATCCTAGATACATCCTCGTCAACTACCAGTATCTGATGATTAGGTTTTTGACAGCCATTGAGGTCAACTACCTTCACCCCTGCTAACTCGTTTGTGAAATCACGAATGTTATATATTGGGTAATGGTGTGGTATGGTACATGCATTCAACCTGTGAAAATCTCCACATGGCCTGCATGACCTATCTTTTTTTTCTTCACCACACTTACAGGTGATGCCCATGGGCTATCTAATCTATGTATCACACCTACCATCAGTAATTCCTCAAATTCTGCTCTCGCTGGTATTAAATCGTCAGGTGCTAAACTGTGAGGCTGTTGATAAACTGGTTGACTAAGTATGCTGTAAATTTAATGCATGGTCTTGTGAATCACTTTGGGCTTGCTTATCACACTGTTGGTCTTTTCGACATGTGACACTGCTCTGTATTTATGTTTGTCTGTGAGGTAATTGTCTTGCCCCAATATATCAGTTACTATCTTGTAATTTCTTTTGAAATGTGTGTTATTTATGTCTGTTATGATTTTCATGTGATAAAGAAAAACTGCACATAATATTGCTTCTGAAACCTCCGTCAGAATGAAAGTCCAGCAGCTGCTTTGGTCAAACTCTAAATCCACTTTAACTTGGACATCCATTGAGTAATTATATCCAATTTATTTGTTGGTGTTAATTGCTTTAATGTGATGTTGTTTGTGTCCTTATAGTCTGCAAAAGGTGGTACAGTGACATCTGAATCCACTAGGTAACAGGAGTTTGATTTAATATCCTTGACATACAACCTTCTGGAAGCAGTAAGAATTTTTTGCACGTTTTATTACACAAATCCAGATTTTGGCTAGTGCCTAGCCATTATCAATGCGCTACTTTTTAAACTCTATGCACGTCAGTTCCCTGTTGTTCGGGCATCAGTCACAGTTATTTGAATACTCAAGATGACCGATTGCTGCGCTCTATCATTTATAAAGAAAATTTTTGACATTACTTGCCCTTATGTAGTCCACATTGGCCCCACCTCTCTGTTGTAGGTGCTATTCTCAAATGTCGCAGCCCACCGTGCCTACTGCTGGCTGCTGCAGCAGTTTGGATACATGCATGGCTTTGAACATCTCCAAGCTCCCCCCCTGCGGGTTTGGGGGTAAAAATAGGCCCGCGGTATTCCTGCTGTTGTAAGAGGCGTCTAAAAGGAGCCTCAAACGTTTTGGCATTTATGTGGTGGTCCTCTGTTGGATTTGACCTCCATATCTCAAAATTCTTCCTAAGAGTGAGCTGATTGGGGAAGGGCGCCTTACTTGGTGCATTGTGTCCATCGTGCACTGAGACCTTTCGCCAGCTTATTTATTGTTGCATTGCAGTCCTGTCCGCTCTCCATCTCTTGGGTATGGATATGTTCCTGTGTGCATTTTCCGCCACTGCAATGTGCAGTGCCGCTTTCTGCACTGGCAACGAACATGGGCTACTTGTTACCTAATATCCAGCACGGTAGCCAGTCCGTTGTGGTGGGGCCGCCATGTACCCTGTTGGTTGTAGCCCCCTGACAAAACAGGGATTGCTCTGCTGAGGCCTGCAGCGTTAACTCCCCATGTATGCCAAGGAGTAGATGCCTATCTCCCTGGGGCATCAGGACTCCCAGCAATGGCCATCCTGCCAGGTGGCCATTGCTGTGGCTGGGTGGCGCCCGTGGGGAGGGCCCTTGGTCGGAGTGGGTGGCATCAGGCAGGGCAGATGACCTGCAATGAAGTGTGGTACATCTTCTCTCGCTGGTGGCCAACCGCCAGCAGTCTCCAAGCGTTCTCGGGCTCAATTTAATGCTCAGAAATACAATCCCAAAATGTTCCCCTTCCTGGCCACACCATGGGAGGAGCATAAGTCTCAGGATGGCAGTGATAGTTATTCGCCCCGGTTCCTAGTTTGTACAAGAGCTGATGGGGAGTCATTCATGTCCACAAAGCCTCAGTTCTTCGTAGAGCATTTAGAGGACAAGTTTGGGGAGGTGGAGGGTTTGTCCAGAATGCGCTCTGGGTCAGTCTTGATAAAAATGTCATCCTCTGCCCAGTCATGACGGGTACTTGCTTGTGACAAGTTGGGGGATGTTCCCGTTACCATCACACCCCATAAGAGTTTAAATATGGTCCAGGGTATTATTTTCCATAGGGACCTACTTTTGCAGTCTCATGACGAACTGCGAGCCAATTTAGAGCGTTAAAGTGTTCATTTCGTCCGGCGCGTTCATCGGAGTCCAGAGGATTGTCAGGTTGCTACCGGTGGCGTCATCTTGGCCTGCGAGGGTGATACATTACCGGAGAAGGTCAATGTGATGGTCTGCCGATGTGATGTCAAGCCCTATATCCCTCCCCCGATGCGGTACTTTAAGTGCTGGAAGTTCGACCATATGTCTTCCCGCTGTACTTCCAGCCTCACATGTCGAGATTGCAGACGCCCATCACATCCCAATACTCCATGTGCCCTGCCTCCCATCAGTGTCAACTGTGGAGAGCATCATTCACCTTGCTCGCCAGACTGCAGGATCTTACAGAAAGAGCGAAAAATCATGGAATATAAGACCCTGGACCGACTGACCTATACTGAGGCTAAGAGGAAATATGACCGACTAAATCCTGTACGAATGACATCTTCATACGCCGTTGCTACAACAACCGTGCTAGCCCCATCAGTTCAGCGAATTCCAGCCAGATTGCTGAGCCGTACAACTCCATATGCCCCCTTGCCTGTAGGGGGCACTACCCACCCCATTGGTCCTGCGCCGTCTACCTCGGGAGCAACACCCCCCCAACCATCGGGGACGTCCGTCCCCGCTTCTAAGCCTGAGAAGCGTCCAACTTCTTTGGCTGCTCTCACTCGCAAGAGGTCCCTTGGGTCCCTCCCTTTCCAGGTTTCCACAAGCAGGAAGGATGATGCCCGAAAGTCGCATAAGTGCCCACAAGCAGCTGGTCGTAGGGCTTCGCGATCCTCCTCCATCCCGGAGACTGAATCGGTGAGGCCTTCCAGCCAGTGAAATCCAAGGAGCAGCGAGAGAAGTCCAAGAAAAAGACCTCTAAGGCCGAGGGACATGCGGTGGCACCCACCTCACCGCAACCTTCGAGCTCTGTGTCTGTGGTCGGCCAACCCCTGTCACACTCTGTGTGATTATAATTCCTTTTGTCTGGTGCGTTTTCTTCTGTGTGGGTGTTTAAAAATTTTTTGGAAAAAGGGACCGATGGCCATAGCAGTCTGGTCCCTTCAATCCCACAAACCAACCAACTAATATCTCCAAGCTCTATCCCCAGAATACTGGTTGTACCAACACTTTTATTCTTGTTGACAGCCATGGTGTGCCTCATCACTCTTTCCGTAATTCTTGAATGCTATTCTCATTTTTCAACAGTTGTGATACCTACAGTTGTAACGATGTCACTTGCTGTGTGAGCTCTAGCAGTCATTTAGTGACATCTGTTTGTTGAATTTTCTGTATTCATGCCACCACTTGTGATGTACCTCCCTCTGTAATTATTTTCATGCATGTTGCACATGAACTGTCCAACTCAGTATGGATGTCATCGTTCCTGCAGGTTACATCCACTACTTTTACCATGCCTGACAACTGAGCCTGGCTGGCTCATGTGTCGCATCTGGAAACTCCACTTTGTTGATGACCCCTCAAAGATGACTCTGATATTCTGAAGGTGTCCTATTACCTATATGCTCCTCCATGAGCACTTCCCACATGTGTTGACTCAGTGGTTTGCACAGTCTGCTCATTGAGAAGTTTTTTGATGTTGTATATGGTCATTCTGTTGGAGGTTGGAGTATCACCTCCTTTCCCATTGCTGTTGCTCCGGCATCAAGGACATTTACTGCCATTGTGAACTTCGTGTGTCTGTAAATGATCTCATTCTAGGTGAAAATTCGTTTGATGATCACGAACAAGAGTTATGGTTTTTCTGATATAAACTGTAGTGTCCATACTTTCAATTGTTACCTGTTTTTCATTGTACTACTGTTGTCTTCTGATGTGTGCATGCTTGTCATTGGAGTAGTTTGTCTCCCTAACTCAAGTTGCTTCTTGGGGACTTCTTGGAGGCTTGCTAATTGTATCTTCTTGATCTTCCAAAAGCCTCTGGACTCGCTAATCTTGATCGCCTATGCGTACTACTTCTTGTTTACCATTAGTTTTCAGGATCACCGCTTTAGACTATGCAGCTCTTGTATTAACTTAACTACAGATAAAACTTCAGGTTATCAAACTCTAATAAAGTTGCAAAGACAAGTGAAGTCAAGCATAAAAAATGGAACACTCTCCATCAAGAAAACAAAGAATAAACATATTATGGCTTGACATTTGCCGTTAAGTAACCACCAATGTCCACTGTATGCTTCCACTACGTTGCTGGTGGTCCTTAAAAAGGGAGACAACAAAAAAAGGAAGGATTTAATCCTAATATCAAAAAGGTATACTTCTAATGATAGAAACAAAAAGTGAGAAAACAAACTCAGGGGATTACTACAAAATATTTGGTAGATAACTACAAACATATGACCCTCTGACATTAATGTTAAAGGATAATAATAACCATAATAATAATAATAATAATAATAATAATAATAATAATAATAATAATAAAATAAATTTTACCAGACAATAGATAACACACGCATTAAAATAGACAATCCACCAAACATAACAGACATGGAACACTTGTGGAGCAACATATGGTCAAACCCGGTACAACATAACAGACATGCATGGTGGATACAAGCAGAAACAGACACATACAAGATAATACCACAAATGCCTGAAGTGATAATTTTGCAACATGAAGTCACCCGAGCAATTAATTCTATGCACAACTGGAAAGCACCTGGAAATGATAAAATAGCAAATTTCTGGCTAAAGAAGTTCACCTCAACACATTCACATCTAACTAAATTATTTAACAATTACATTGCAGACCCATACACATTCCCTGATACACTTACACATGGAATAACTTATCTGAAACCTAAAGATCCAGCAGACACAGCAAACCCAGCAAAATATCGCTCCATAACATGCCCACCAACAATATACAAAATATTAACTTCAGTCATTACACAGAAATTAATGACACATACAACACAGAACAAAATTATAAATGAAGAACAAAAAGGCTGCTGCAAAGGAGCACGAGGATGTAAAGAGCAACTGATAATAGATACAGAGGTGACATATCAAGCTAAAACTAAACAAAGGTTGCTGCACTACGCATACATTGATTACCAAAAAGCTTTTGATAGTGTATCCCACTCATTGTTACTACAAATATTGGAAATATACAAAGTAGATCCTAAATTGATACAGTTCCTAAACATAGTAATGAAAAATTGGAAAGCCACACTTAATGTCCAAACAAATTCAAATAGTGTCACATCACAGCCAATACAGATTAAGTGTGGAATATACCAAGGAGACTCATTAAGTCCTTTCTGGTTCAGCCTTGCTCTGAACCCACTATCCAACATGCTAAATAATACTAATTATGGATACAATATTACTGGAACATACCAACACAAAATCACACATTTGCTATACATGGATGATCTAAAACTACTGGCAGCAACAAATCAACAACTCAACCAATTACTAAAGATAACAGAAGTATTCAGCAATGATATAAATATGGCTTTTGGAACAGACAAGTGTAAGAAAAATAGCATAGTCAAGGGAAAACACACTAAACAAGAAGATTACATATTGGATAACCACAGCGACTGCATAGAAGCAATGGAAAAAACAGATGCCTATAAATATCTAGGATACAGACGAAAAATAGGAATAGATAATACAAATATTAAAGAAGAAATAAAAGAAAAATATAGACAAAGACTAACAAAAATACTGAAAACAGAATTGACAGCAAGAAACAAGACAAAAGCTATAAATACTTATGCTATACCAATATTGACCTACTCATTTGGAGTAGTAAAATGGAGTAACACAGACCTAGAAGCACTCAGTATACTTATACGATCACAATGCCATGAATATAGAATACATCACATACATTCAGCAACAGAAAGATCACATTAAGCAGATAGGAAGGAGGAAGAGGATTTATCGACATAAAAAACCTACATTATGGACAGGTAGACAATTTAATAAAATTCTTTATAGAATGAGCAGAATCTAGCAAAATACACAAAGCAATCACTCATATAAATACATCGGCTACACCGTTGAAATTTCATAACCAATTCTACAACCCTTTAGATCACATAACATCAACAGATACGAAGAAAGTAAATTGGAAAAAGAAAACACTACATGGCAAGCACCCTTATCATCTAACGCAGCCACACATTGATCAAGACGCATCCAACACATGGCTAACAAAAGGCAATATATACAGTGAGATGGAAGGATTCATGATTGCAATACAGGATCAAACAATAAACACCAGATATTACAGCAAGCATATTATTAAAGATCCCAATACCACAACAGATAAATGCAGACTTTGCAAACAAATAGAAACAGTAGATCACACCACAAGCGGATGTACAATACTAGCAAATACAGAATACCCCAGAAGACATGACAATGTAGAAAAAATAATACATCAACAACTTGCCATGCAACATAAACTAATAAAACAACACGCTCCCACATACAAGTATGCACCACAAAATGTACTGGAGAATGATGAATACAAATTATACTGGAACAGAACCATTATAACAGATAAAACACCACCACATAACAAACCTGACATCATACTCGCCAATAAAAAGAAGAAATTAACACAAATAATCGAAATATCCATACCCAATTCAACAAATATACAGAAGAAAACAGGAGAAAAAATTGAAAAATACATCCAACTGGCTGAGGAAGTCAAGGACATGTGGGATCAGGATAAAGTTGACATTATACCAATTATACTATCAACTACAGGAGTCATACCACACAATATCCACCAGTACATCAACGCAATACAGCTACATCCAAACTTATATATACAACTACAGAAACCTGTAATTATTGATACATGTTCAATTACCTGAAAGTTCCTAAATGCAATGTAACATATACCGTACAGTTAAAAGGAAATCACGCTTGATTAAGGTCCGCGTCACTTTCCATTTTTAACCAGATATAACGTCTGAGGGGGGGGAATAATAATAATATTGTGACCCATAGCAGTGGATGAAAATAAAGAAATATCAGCAGAAATATTTAACAAATTACTAAATTGTGAAATTCCCTCAGAACTGCTTCAAATAAACACAGATACACCTGCAGGTAATATAAACACACCCAAAATCCATGAAGTTTACGAAGCTTTGAAAGAGCTCAATACAAGGGGAGAAAATCAGACGAGATAATCACTTTGAAATTAGTAGAAGACAAAAACAGCATGTCATAACCTTGGTATACATCAAAAAAGCTTAAGATTGTATCCACAAATCTTCAGCGATATAGATACTGATGAATTTCAGACTCCATCCCAAATTAATGAAAATGATAAAATTGACTCTAACAAACATTAAATCTGAAGTAAAGTTCAGAGAGAAATATCTGAGTCATTTTCAAGTTAAATGGGGTTAAGACAAGGAGATTGTTAATTGCTATTACTCTTCCACTGTGGTGTGGAGTACATGATGCGGGAATGGTACAAGGAAAGTCCTTAAAACATGAGAAATGGAATCAAAAAAGATTAAATAAACTTAAATTGCTTGGGATTCACAAATGGCTTAGTATTATTACCTAATAACATTCAAGAAGCCAGAAAGCAAATAACAAGCCTACAAAATATAGCACAGAAAGTAGAACTGTATATATCATTCGAAAAGATTGAAATAATGCTAGCAGATGACACTAGTAATCAACCACATAACAGAAAAGTAAAAGTAGTTAAACAGTTTAAATATGTAGGAGAAGTTATAACAATCAAGTTGGATGAGAAACTAGCACGGCAAGAAAGAACTAATAAAATGATGAAACACCTAAAATTAACAGTGTGTACATACAATAAAAATGTTTATCTATCAAGATCGAATTAAAACATTACAAGATGATGGCCCAACCAGAGGTGACACATAGAAGTGAAGGTATTTTCATGGTAACTTAGAGAGTTATAGTAAATTATAGAGAAGCTTTGGAACATGAAGCAACAAGTAGGATTGGTAAAGGAAATCTGGGAGGATATAAAAAAGGTAGGATTAACCCTGGACAATTTGCAAAACAGAATGAAATATATAAAGAAACTGAAAAATATAAAAATAAGATTTAAACCAAAAATAGGCAGATGAAGGAAAAAGGGTATTTAAATATGAGGAACAACAAAAAAGATCGCAAGGTGTGCAAAGGTACTGCACAACTCGGAAAGAAAACTTATTGAAGGTGACTAGGAAATGATTGGCTGAAGTGGTCCAATGAAGCTGTAAAAGCAGCAGCAGGAGGAGGAGGAGGAGGAGGAGGAGGAGGAGGAGGAGGAGAGGCATAGAAATCTGGAAGTTAACATATTTTACATTTTTTTCATGCACTCATCGTGCCCTGTATGACAATATGCTGGCGCAACTGCTCACTAAAGCAACAAATACTCATTACATAAAATAAAGTAATTAGAATTGTATGTGGAGTTCAGAAATGTACATTTTGCAGGCATCTGTTTTAACAGTTGGAAATATTAACCACAACCTCACAGTACATTTATTTGCTCATGATGTTTGTCGCTAATAATTCGTTGCAGTGTGAGAGTAATACAATGCCAGGAGGATAACTGAACTACACTTCCCACTAATGACTCTAATTATGGCAAAGAAAGGAGTGGTGTACTTGGTTTATTACTTGGAAATATTATTTAAGAACTTCAAGACAGCAGAAATGTTTTAAAATGTAGATTAAAGGTGTTTCTTCTTAACTACTACTTCTGTTCCATTGAGGAAATGTTGAATAAAAGTAATATCTCCCTTGTTGTTGTTGTTGTGGTCTTCAGTCCTGAGACTGGTTTGATGCAGCTCTCCATGCTACTCTATCCTGTGCAAGCTTCTTCATTTCCGAGTACCTACTGCAACCGACATCCTTCTGAATCTGCTTAGTGTATTCATCTCTTGGTCTCCCCCTACGATTTTTACCCTCCACACTGCCCTCCAATACTAAATTGGTGATTCCTTGATGCCTCAGAACATGTCCTACCAACCGATCCCTTCTTCTGGTCAAGTTGTGCCACAAACTTCTCTTCTCCCCAATCCTATTCAATACCTCTTCGTTAGTTACGTTATCTATCCACCTTATCTTCAGCATTCCCCTGTAGCACAACATTTCGAAAGCTTCTATTCTCTTCTTATCCAAACTATGTACCGTCCATGTTTCACTTCCATACATGGCTACACTCCATACAAATACTTTCAGAAATGACTTCCTGACACTTAAATCTATACTCGATGTTAACAAATTTCTCTTCTTCAGAAACGCTGTCCTTGCCATTGCCAGTCTACATTTTATATCCTCTCCACTTCGACCATCATCAGTTATTTTGCTCCCCAAATAGCAAAACTCGTTGACTACTTTGTCTCATTTCCTAATCTAATTCCCTCAACATCACCCGACTTAATTCGACTACATTCCATTATCCTCGTTTTGCTTTTGTTGATGTTCATGTTATATCCTCCCTTCAAGACACCATCCATTCCGTTCAACTGCTCTTCCAAGTCCTTTGCTGTCTGTGACAGAATTACAATATCATCGGTGAACCTCAACGTTTTTATTTCTTCTCCATGGATTTTAATACCTACTCCGAATTTTTCTTTTGTTTCCTTTACTGCTTGCTCAATATACAGATTGAATAACATCGGGGAGAGGCTACAACCCTGTCTCACTCCCTTCCCAACCACTGCTTCCCTTTCATGTCGCTCGACTCTTATAACTGCCATTTGGTTTCTGTACAAATTGTAAATAGCCTTTCGCTCCCTGTATTTTACCCCTCCCACCTTCAGAATTTGAAAGAGAGTATTCCAGTCAACATTGTCAAAAGCTTTCTCTAAGTCTACAAATGATAGAAACGTAGGTTTGCCTTTCCTTAATCTTTTTTCTAAGATAAGTCGTAAGGTCAGTATTGCCTCACGTGTTCGAGTATTTCTACGGAATCCAAACTGATCTTCCCCGAGGTCGGCTTCTACTAGTTTTTCCATTCATCTGTAAACAATTCGTGTTAGTATTTTGCAGCTGTGGCTTATTAAACTGATTGTTCGGTAATTTTCACATCTGTCAACACCTGCATTCTTTGGGATTGGAATTATTATATTCTTCTTGAAGTCTGAGGGTATTTCGCCTGTTTCATACATCTTGCTCACCAGATAGTAGAGTTTTGTCAGGACTGGCTCTCCCAAGGCCGTCAGTAGTTCCAGTGGAATGTTGTCTACTCCGGGGGCCTTGTTTCGACTCAGGTATTTCAGTGCTCTGTCAAACTCTTCACGCAGTATCTTATCTCCCATTTCATCTTCATCTACATCTTCTTCCATTTCCATAATATTGTCCTCCAGTACATTGCCCTTGTATAAACCCTCTATATACTCCTTCCACCTTTCTGCCTTCCCTCCTTTGCTTAGAACTGGGATGCCATCTGAGCTCCTGATATTCATACAAGTGGTTCTCTTCTCTCCAAAGGTCTCTTTAATTTTCCTGTAGGCAGTATCTATCTTACCCCTAGTGAGACAAGCCTCTACATCCTTACATTTGTCCTCCAGCCATCCCTGCTTACCCAACTTTGCACTTCCTGTCGATCTCATTTTTGAGACGTTTGTATTCCTTTTTGCCTGCTTCATTTACTGCATTTTTATATTTTCTCCTTTCATCAATTAAATTCAATATTTCTTCTGTTACCCAAGGTTTTCTACTAGCCCTCGTCTTCTTACTTACTTGATTCTCTGCTGTCTTCACTACTTCATCCCTCAAAGCTACCCATTCTTCTCCTACTGTATTTCTTTCCCCCATTCCTGTCAATTGTTCCCCTATGCTCTCCCTGAAACTCTGTACAACCTCTGGTTCTTTCAGTTTATCCAGGTCCCATCTCCTTAAATTCCCACATTTTTGCATTTTCTTCAGTTTAAATCTACAGGTCATAACCAATAGATTGTGGTCAGAGTCCACATCTGCCCCTGGAAATGTCTTACAATTTAAAACATGATTCCTAAATCTCTGTCTTACCATTATATAATCTATCTGATACCTTTTAGTATCTCCAGGGTTCTTCCATGTATAAAACCTTCTTTCATGATTCTTGAACCAAGTGTTAGCTATGATTAAGTTGTGCTCTGTGCAAAATTCTACCAGGCGGCTTCCTCTTTCATTTCTTAGCCCCAATCCATATTCACCTACTACGTTTCCTTCTCTCCCTTTTCCTACACTCGAATTCCAGTCACCCATGACTATTAAATTTTCATCTCCCTTCACTATCTGAATAATTTCTTTTATTTCATCATACATTTCTTCAATTTCTTCATCATCTGCAGAGCTAGTTGGCATATAAACTTGTACTACTGTAGTAGGTGTGGCCTTCGTATCTATCTTGGTCACAATAATGCGTTCACTATGCTGTTTGTAGTAGCTTACCCGCATTCCTATTTTCCTATTCATTATTAAACCTACTCCTGCATTACCCCTAATTGATTTTGTATTTATAACCCTGTAGTCACCTGACCAAAAGTCTTGTTCCTCCTGCCACCGAACTTCACTAATTCCCACTATGTCTAACTTTAACCTATCCATTTCCCTTTTTAAATTTTCTAACCTACCTGCCCGATTAAGGGATCTGACATTCCACGCTCCGATCCGTAGAACGCCAGTTTTCTTTCTCCTGATAACGACATCCTCTTGAGTAGTCCCCGCCCGGAGATCCGAATGGGGGACTATTTTACCTCCGGAATATTTTACCCAAGAGGACGCCATCATCATTTAATCATACAGTAAAGCTGCATGCCCTCGGGAAAAATTACGGCCGTAGTTTCCCCTTGCTTTCATTCGTTCGCAGTACCAGCACAGCAAGGCCGTTTTGTCCAAACTTGTAAATGGTCAGCATGTTGCCATATATTGATGTTTTTATCTGTATTATTTATGTATGTGTATGTGTGTGCAACTATATACAAATTGTCTCTGCAATTTTGTGTCCAACACATTTTACATTTATTGTGAATATGGTCTACCGAACATGAAACTAAGTACAAAGGCATTTTCAAACAGTAAAAGTACTAGATTTGTATATATTTTTAGAAAAAGTGTGTTTGAAAAAAATTGTGAGGATATTGTTGATACACTTGTGGACTATTTTTCCCCATAATCTCCATCCTGTTCTGTGTATGTTGTGAGCCATGGCACCTGCTCATCCATTAAAAATTTAATTTCACTCATGTGCCTTCAGGGAGGTGAAAAAATGATCTGAGTCCAAGAGTGCCTTAGTGGCTACATCTGTGTGAGGACAGGCATTGTTGTGGAGCAAGCACACTCCTCTCGTCAGTATTCCCCTCCTATTGTTTTGAATGTTCCTTTTGAATTTTTTTTATGGTTTCTTATTATTGTTGCACATCAATGGTCTCCCTCTGAGGCAGAAATTCAACCAAAATAATCTGTTTTCGGTCCCAAAACAGTGAACCCATTATTTTTTGCTCGAAATTGTGGTTTTGAATTTTTTGGCAAATGGGGAATTGGTGTGAAGCCACTGTGACAACTGTCTTTTTGTCTCAGGCCTGTAATGAGGCACCTACTTTTCATCTCCAGTCATAATAGAGCTCAGTAAATCTTCACCGTCCAATTCAAGTTGCACAAGAAACTCACAGGCATTACCGACCTGATTTTTCTTGTGCTGCTCTGACAGCTGTTTCAGGACTCATCGTGGACACCGTTTTAGGTATCTCAGCATTACTGTGAGTGTCTCATATAAGAAATTTCTGGAGACTTATGGAAACATCTCAGAAATTCCATCCACTATCATTCAGCAGCCTCCATGAACAGTTTCCTCAATTTCTTTGCACCAACTCGTCAGTCAGAAGGGAAGATCTTCCACTCCTCTGTTCGTTATGAATATTTGTTTGCCTTCACTAAACTCCCCATATCACTTAAACACACTCATTCTGTTTGTAACACCTTTAACATAAACCACACTGATTTGCGAAAAAATTAAAATAGGTGTTATTCCTTCCCTGAGTAAGAAGTGGGGCACAACACATGGCGGAATTTCTTGCCGGAATCTTTCAACAACCAGACATTACAATGTGAGCTTACAGACTACTGTATTCCTGTGATGTTTGCTCAAGTCAGGGGACCCTCTGCCACTCAGCACTACCAACCCTTAAAAAAACACATGCATGCTCACATACAGCCTGTTATGGTCAGAATACACTTACTTTCTGAACATGCCTTGTAACTATCAAGCTGCTAAATTGGCATACAGGAGTTGTTTTGTGGCGGTTCAACATGATATATAAGGAAGGCTAACCAAAACTTTTAATGTTTCACAGAGGCACTGCCAAAGTCTATCCGAAATGCCAAGGTGGGATGGAATGGTGGGGAGTGTGACTGCAAGCTACTCAAGTACATTGTCTAATTCAATATCTCATGAATGAAATTTCATTGTTTAAAAATCTGTAATCAAAGTGACAAGTTACGAACATTAAGACATTTTTAATTTTCTCTGCCCAAAAATCTCTACTGTGGAGATTATTCTTGCTGTGTTTGGGATTGTGCAATGTAATATGAAGTGCAAGCTGTTTTGGAATGCATGGAGTACTTGTAGGTTCTAAGTCTATATTCATTAAGGAGTACTATCTCTGTGTTACTTTAAGAATGTGTTTTAACTTGGGTAATCTTTTTGAAAGTCTTATGGTAGAGGAACTGGCAAGATGGAAAGCAGCCTTGTGTCAAAAAGCAACAGAACTTCAGGAGGGCCTCAAACGAATGTTAGAAGAGAGACCAACAGTGAGGGATTCTCTTCTTAGAGCATACACGTAAGTTGTATGGTTATTTATTACCTCACTAATTTTTACATTGTATTGATGTAATGATAACAGCTCGAAATACTCTTACTAGTAAATTAATGGTGGTGGTCATGAATGTGACAGATTATTCTGCAGGTTGTCAGCACAACTACATTATGCAGTTACCAACAGAGTGAGGGGTGCAGGTACACATCCTGTAAGTTCTTCACAATTTACTTTGGGACAATGCTGGCACTTTATTCTACCACTAGGATGATCTGCAGAGATTTTGTACCCACATGACTTGTATCTCATCTGCCAAATGCCTGTAATTGGCCATCTTCTCGGTTACAACTGAGAATTTTTTGACTGTAGTGAACATGTTGGTGTAGTCTGTATTCCAAAGACTGATGCACCTCTCCATGCTACTCTATCCTGCGCAAGCCTCATCATGTCTGAATAACTACTGCAACTGACATCCTCTTGAATGTGCTTTCTGTGTTCATCTGTTGGTGTCCCTCCTTAATTTTGATCCCCCACACTTCCATCCAGTACTAAGATAGTGATCCCTTGATGTCTCTGAATGTGTCCTATCAACCAACTCCTTCTTTTAGTCGAGTTGTGCATCAAATTTATTTTCTGCTTAATTCTGTTCTGTACCTCCGTATTAGTTATGCAATCGACCCATCTAATCTTCGGCATTTTGCTGTAGCATCACACATCAAAAGCTTCTATTCTCTTTTTATCTGAACTGTTATTCGTAATGAACCTACACACTCTTAAATGCGGGCTGAGGGATTTTACCTGCACACCTTTCATTGGCAGTCAGCAGCCTTTTATCTCCAGATGTGCAACCCACTCATTTTCAAAGCCCATTATGTCATAGAGATTTTGGTTTTTCTGTCTGAGTGGCACCATATGTCATCAGCAAGTAGTTACTTTCCATGTCGCTTGCTGTAAAAAGCACACCCAGATATGAGAGTAAATGCCCCTTAAAACTGATAGTTATATTGTTTGAAAGTACTTTAAACTTGCTTCTTGCATTTATCCAATATGTTACTCTGCCCTTTTTTAATGCACTCTGAGATAAAAAACTTAATTTATCACAAATGAATTAGCTGAATGGGATGTAAATTGGTAGATGTGATGTACATATACTGACAAACAGATGACTTCAATTTCAGAAAAATTGGATGATTTATTCAGGAGAAAGAACTTCACAAATTTAACAAGCCCACCTCTCTCCCATATGCAAGCAGTTATTCAGCTTGGCATTGATTGATTGAGTTGTTGGTGCCAAATTCTGTCCAATTGGCACATTAAATCATCAAAATCCTGAGATGGTTAGAGGGTCCTGCCCATAATGCTCCAAACATCCTCAATTGGGGAGAGATCTTGCGACTTTACTGCAAGCAAGCAGGCAAACAGTAGAAACTCTCGCCATGTGCAGGCGGGCAACGCTATTATGCTCAAGTGTAAGCCCAGGTTGGCTTGCTGTGAAAGGCAACAAAGTGGGGTATAGAATGTCATTGACATACCACTTTGCTGTAAGGATGCTGCGGGTGACAACCAAAGGGGTCCTGCTATGAAGTACAATGGCAACCAAAACCATCACTCCTGTTTGTTGGACTGTATGGTGGACAACAGTCAGGTTGCTATCCCACCACAGTCTGGGGCATCTCCAGACATGTCTTCACTGGTCATCGGGGCTCAGTTCAAATCGGGGCTCGTAACTGAAGACAATTCTGTTCCAGTCAATAATATTCTATGCTGAAGAAGAGGTGCCCCAGATTGTCACTCACCATACCACCTGACAACTAGGACTCTGGGCTGCTGTTTGTTTTCATAGCGGGACCCCTTTGCTTATCATCTGCAACACCCTTATAGCACAGCAGTTTGTCAGCGATATTCTGTGCCCGTTTTGTTGCCCTTCATGGCAAGCCATCCTGGGCTTACATTTCAGCAAGATAATGCCCACAAATACATGGTGAGAGTGTCTACTGCTTGTCTTCGTGTTTGCCAAACCCTACCTTGGCCAGCAAAGTTGCTGGATCTCTCCCCAGTTGAGAACGTTCGGAGTAATAAGAATTATTAGTATATTAAGTTTCCATTGATGTATGGTAATAGCTGCTTCAGGACTTGTGTGACTTCCTTTACATATTCTGTAGTTTTTTCTGCTGGTTATTATGGGTATGATTTGCAAATATGCATCGCTGTAATGTTCATCATTAACTTGCAGTCCTCTTGTCCAAAATGTAAAACAAAGGCATGTTTGCAGTGAGAACTGCAACTTTTCTACCACTACATGTAATATGTATATAAAACACATACGTGCCTTTTATGAAAAGGTAAGTTGCTACTCACCATATAGTGGAGGTGCAGAGACACAGATAGGCACAACAAAAGACTCTCACAGTTAAACTTTTGGCCAAAAAGGCCTTTGTCAAAAATAGATCTCTCTCTCTCTCTCTCTCTCTCTCTCTCTCTCTCTCCCCCCCCCCCCCCCCCCCACACACACACACACACACATAACTGCAGTCTCTGGCAGCTGAAGCTACACTGCGAGCAGCAGCATGCATGGTGGGAGTGGCAGGTGGGAGGAGGAGGCTGGGGTGGGGAGGGGGAGGGATTGTAGAGGTGGGGTTGGGGACAGTGAAGTGCTGCTGGGTAGTGTGCAGGGATGAGGTGAAGAGAGGGTAGGGCAGCTAGATGCAGTTTGGGTGTTTAGACAGAGGGCAGGCAACCTTACACCCGCAGACAGAACTGCAGACCGCCATTTAAAATCTGATCCTGGCCTTATAATTCTACCCGTGGACAAAGAATCCACCACTGTTGTTTTGAATGAACTGCAAGGATTACCTGGCAGAAGAACACCAGTTGTGAGATACATCCACCTTCAAACCTTGCCACAGTTACCCCATTCCAGAAATCCAGCAGGATCTCCAGTCACTCCTGAAATCCTTAGACCCATCCCAGAACCTCCCCCAGAGTCCATCTCTCTGCTCACTCCTACCATTCCCCACACTCCTACCCTCTACATGCTTCCTAAAGTCCATATACCCAATGACCCAGGACACCCCATTGTGGCGTGTTACTGTACCCTCACTGAGAGAGTCTCTGCTCTCGTGGACCAATACCTTCAACCTATTACCCAGAACCTATTCTTCTATATAAAAAATATCAACCATTTTCTCCACTGACTCTCCACAGTTCCTGTCGCTTTACCGCACGGTACCCTGCTCATCACTATTGATTCCACCTCCAATTACACTAACATCCATAATGCCCATGGCATTAGCGGTATTGAACACTACCTTTCCCCATGTCCGACTGATTCCAAACCAACAGCCTTCATCCTAGCTGCCATGACCATCCTTACACACAATTACTTCTCCTTTGAAAGCATTACCTACAAACATATCTGGTTCAGAGCTATGGGCACCCACATGGCGCCATCCTATGCCAAGCTATTCATGGGCCATCTAGAGGAATCCTTCCTAAACACCCAGAATCCTAAACCCCTTATCTGGTTCAGATTTATTGATGACATCCTTGCAGTTCAGATTGAGTGTGAGGACACTCTACCCACATTCCTCCAGAACCTGAACAACTTCTTCCCCATTCGCTTCACATGGTTCTACTCAGCCCAACAAGCCACCTTCCTAGATGTCGACCTCCACCTCAAAGATGGCTACATCAGTACTTCTGTCCATATCAAACCTACTAACCAACAGCGATACCTCTACTTCGACAGCTGCAGTCCATTCCATACCAAGAAGTCCCTTCCATACAGTCTAGCCACCCATGGTCGTCGCATCTGCAGTGATGAACGGTCTCTTTCGAAATATACCAAGGGTTTCACTGAAGCCTTCACAAATCGTAATTATCCTCTCAACCTTGTACAAAAATATTTCTCCCATGATTTATGTTTATAGTCTCTCACCACCTCCTAAACTCTCGCCGTCCAGCCACAGAGGAGCATTCCCATCGAAACTCAGTACCACCCAGGTCTGGAGCAGCTGAATTACGTTCTCCGCCAGGGTTTTGACTACCTCTTGTCATGCCCTGAAGTGAGAAATGTCCTTTCCACTATCCTTCCCACCCCCCACCTCCCTTCCCACAGAGGTAGTCTCCCATCCACTGAACCTACATAATATCCTTGTCCATTCCTACAAGACCCCTGCTCCCAACCCCTTACCTCATGGCTCATATCCCAGTAATAGACCTAGAGGCAAGGCCTGTCCCATACGTCCTCCCACCACCATCTACTCCAGTCCGGTCACAAACATCACCTATCTAATAAAAGGCAGGGCTACCTGTGAAACCATTCACGTGATCCACAAACTAAGCTGCAACCCATGTGCTGCATTCTATGTGGGTATGACAACCAAAAAGCTGTCTGTCCGCGTGAATGGCCACTGAAAAACTGTAGCCAAGAGTGGACCACCTAGTTGCTGAGCAGGTTGCCCAGCACGACAACCTTCATGTCAGTGACTTGCTTCACAGCCTGTTCCATATGGATCCTTCCCACCAACACCAGCTTTTCTGAATTGCACAGGTGGGAACTCTCCATGCAGTATGTCCTATGTTCCTGTAACCCTCCTTGCCTCAACCTTCATTAGCCATTGTTCTCATCCATCCAGCCCCTTACTTGTTCCCATTCCGGTGCTACGCTGTGTAGCACTGGAATGGGAACAGGCTAATGAAGGTTTTTACTTCTCTCCTTTCCCGCTACCCCCCCCCCCCCCCCCTCCCCCACCTCTCCCGTACTCTCCATCTAACCTACCGACTGCACCTAGCTGCCCTACCCTCTCTCCACTTCATCCTTGCATGCTCCACAGCAGCACTTCATTGTCCCCCCACTCCTACCCTATTATCCCTCCCCGTCCCCGTCCCAGGCTTGTCTTTACCCTCACCCAGTTGCCGCTCCCATCATGCACTGCTGCTGTTGCTCGCAGTGTAGCTTAAGCTGCTGGAGACTGCAGTCATGTGCGTGGCAATTGTGTGTGCGTGTGTTTTCTATTTTTGACAAAGGCCTTGTTGGCTGAAAGTTTAATTGTGAGAGTCTTTTGTTGTGCCTATTTGTGACTCAGCATCTCTGCTATATGGTGAGTAGCAGCTTTCCTTTTCATAATATTGTTACATTCCATCCTGGATTTTCCGTTGTTTGAAATATGTTTGTTTGTCAGTTATTGAATGGTCTACATTATGTCACTAGTTTGTTGCCAAAGTTAGTCCTAGACAGATAAATTTTGGGGCATAAAAATTAAGATTAAAACATGTACACATAGAACTTCCACTCTCTCTGTGTGTGTGACTTTCTGCAGATTCTCATTGTTTCCATTTTTGTAGAAGATTAGCTGTACTTCGGAAAAACTTTGACCATCCTGCCAACCGCACTGAATATCTATCTTCGTCAAATATTCTGGACTTATCTGTCGCAGTTGACAGACTCAGTGAAGTGCTTCTTCAACAGTTTTTGGGCAGTTGTCCAGATCAGAGGAAAATTTATGAGCCAGACTTCACAGGGTTGGAGACTCGCACTCAAGCTGAACGCAGTGCTGAAAATGTAAGAATAGTTTTGTTTCTATTTATATCTGCAATCCTTTGTTTTTGTGTTTTGGAGAGGAATTTTACCAACTAATTTCTCATATTATCCTTAGAGTTTACATCTTGGCTGAAATCAGAATGTTGTACAAAACGCTTATTTTACTACAAGCACTGCTTGTACCACGATCAGATCACCACATGCAAAATTAGTCAACTCTTTTTTTTCTCTTCTTAAAAGTAAAATTCAGTGGTCAGTCCTTCCTCATCGAGCTGGGCAGTTTAAATTTTGTCTGAAAGGTCAATGAAAGAACATTCTGTTGAACGAAATTTATTGTAGCACGCATTAACCATGCAGAAATATCGATTTGAATTCAGCCAAGATGCATGTTTTGAATGTTCACATTATGTGCCCTTAATTATTTTTGAGTAACAGGTATTGAGAAATTAGTCATCTTAAAGATAATAGAGAATGGTTTTTGTATTTTTAAAAGACTAGAAAATGAATTGCTGTGTGGATGACTACTATTACCTTTGAGATAACACTGCTAACTACACCATGGACTTGGTTTAACTGAAACACAAACATTTCCACTGCCTATGATAGGTAGATTTCCAGGGGAATGCTTTTTGATAGGTAGATTTCTAGGGGAATGAATTTAATCTGTTTCACACTTAGGTAACTCATTTATTTTTGAAACAAGATGGACCATCACTCTTTGCTTTTCACTTATTTTTCTGAGTAGGGAGAATCCAGGGTCATTTTGTAAATCATCTACAGACAGTGTCACTATCCATCAGCCAGTGATAAATGTACTCCATAATTTACAAATGAAGTTGATAACTGGAAGGACTATTAAATAATAATGGAAAATTTTGGTTCGCTTCTCAAAATGTCAAAAAATCTCAGATTTATGACCAAATATCCAACTTCTAGCTCATATTACATAATTTACAAATGATGTGGTAGGTTATCACATTTGTCGTCTTGACACTGGTGTATCTAGACACTCCAAATATCACCACTCCTGTAAGATTGACATAATATAACATCTACATCCATCAATCTTCTTCATTTCTTGTAGCGTGACTTTATCATAACCTATCCCAGTCAAAGGCTTATATCATCCTAAGCACAAGACTAAAAATATATTTTACTGTCAGTAAAAGAAAAATTATTCAGAATCCTAGCAGCAGACAGAGGTACGAACAAAAATCAAATACAGTCTTGTTCATAAGTATAAGTTCATTCATTTGATAAAAGATTGATAAGGATTAAAGGAAATAATGTGACTTAGGAATTAACTTTCAAAGTTAATGAGAACTGCTAGACAATTGGCTGCTGGACAGTTTGACTGTTATATCTGCAATGAAACTCTAGGGAGACCCTGATTTTTTTTATCATAGATAGTTTGAAGTTTAAAAGTGGCAGATGGGCAGTAAACGAGCTAAAATTAAGAGAAGGTAAAATTGAAAAATAAGCTTGGATAAGACAAGAATTTTCCTAGTTTTGCAAGTGTTCCACACCCCATTTGGCAGTTAAAAGTACTCCTTTTTCCAAAAGCTGTTGCTAGTTTTTTTGCCCCGCTGTCTTCCGCAACTTGATGAGAATTTTTTCTACCTTTATTTTACTATTGTTTGTTTTGATAGTTGTTGTAGGTAGCAGACCTACAGCCACTAGATTCATAGATTACTGGAGTCAAAAATCATTTCAACACACTATATTTCTTAGAGTTTATGAATAACTTGTGGATAGAAAATTAAGTCTCAATTTACTGTTGACAGGCAATCAAGAAACTGAAGGTTCCTAACAGGGTACTCAGTGGTGCCAGAATAAACTGTTCTTATAGCGAAGTATTAGTCAAATGATAAGAATCATATTGTACTTTTAGATATATCAAGATGAATTTTAAATTATACTCCTACATCTACAACATTGAAGCCCAAGCCACAGTACTATGCCTGGTGTAGGGTACTTTATAGCATTGCCAGTCATCCCTTTCCTGTTCCAGTAGCAATGGAGCAAGGGAAAAATTATTTCCTGTATGTCTTGGTAAAGTCTCTATTCTGTTTTAGCTTGGTCTTTCAGTTTTTAATTGTGGTGTACATCAGAAGCTATAGAATTATTTCGCAGTTTGTCACAAATGCTGATTCTTGAAACTTGTTCAACAGCATTTCACAAAAAGAATGTTTTCTTCCTTCCATGGCATTCTTCAAAGATAGCTTTCAAAGCTTGCAGAGAAATTCCATCTCCCTACATATCAGCCTGACCAACATAACAAATCAAGCTGAATGCCTCTGAATTGTTTTGATGTCTTATTTTAATCTTTTATCCTTCATAGTTGGGATCCCAAACACTTCAACAGTGCTCTAGGATGAGTCCTTCTGTACACGATCTCTTTTACAGGTGTGCTTAACATTCCCAGAAATTCCCTGATAAACTGAAATTGGCCTTCTCTATAACTGTGTCACTTAGGTACTTGTTCAATTTCTGTCCCCTAATCTGAACTTGTGCTCTGTTTCAAATGACTTCGACATCAGTGTAATGTTAAACCCTTATTATTCCTACCTACCTTCCTTCCCTCTCTTCATGTCACTTTTAACACTGTTGTTGTGGTCTTCAGATCAAAGAATGGTTTGAAGTAGCTTTCCACACTAGTCTAAGCAAGCAGCTTCATCTATGAACAGCTACTGCAACCTACACCCATATGAATCTGTTTGCTGTTTTCATGCTGAGGTCTAATTCGACAATCCCCCCTACACACACACACACACACACACACACACACACACACACACACAAGATGCATTTCACAACACACCATTACAAATTTTATCTACATGACAGATTCAAGGAGCATTCAGGGAATAGTGTATTTGAACATAATTTTAATCACTTATGTCTTGGCATGTGTGCAAATGTCAGTTACTGATATTACTATACTTCATCACTCCTTTCCGTTAGGCATATTTCTCTAATAATCATTTCTTTTTACTTGTTTGATGGTGTTGTAATACTTCACATTGCCTTTGTTTATTTGCTGTCATAATAGGTTATGGGCTGTTAGTTATAGTATAAAATACCAAAGAATCTTTTGTTTTTAATAGCTGTTGCTGAATCCAAACCCCCTCTTGCTGTCTGGACACCCAGATGCTGCTTGTAGTGCTGTCATGGGTGCTGCAGTTGCTGTGGGAGGACACTTGTTAATGGGCCCAAACACTGTTGTGCCTGGAAGTTGTTCTCACTGCAGTGGTGAGACTAAGTTTGTGTGACCTGCACCCATCTTGGTTAGCAGAGGCATGAATATAACATTGTGTCCATTCTTTTAGTATGAGACATATAAGAACTAGGAATTTCATGTAATGTCAGAGTTCAAAACCTGTTGTGTGTCCTGCCATATTTAGTTTTTCTTCCTTGTTAATATCTTGCAAAATAAAAAAGTGAAATGTATTTGTCATATGCTAACTGAGGAAAATAAGACATGCAAGTGAAAAAGTATATTATTCTCAGTGTCGCTGAAACAGAAATTGGATTTTGGTACATCGGAAAAATAGCACTTTTAGCATAACATTACGTTGACTGGCTTTGCTCTTCAACCAAAAACAGGAGTGTGTTAAAAGATGGAAAAAGTCACAAGGTAACACAGACAGAAACACAAACAACTTGTGACATCTGAATTGTTTTAGAGCAAAGGGAATCTTTTTCAAGACTTTACAGGAAGAAGGAGAAGCTGTACAAAATTGGTAGTTGGTGGTGATTTAATGATAAAAGGTATATAAATTATGTAGAATATCACATTGAGGACCAGAGAGAGAGAAATAATTTTTTAGTATTTTTGTCTATCATGTACAGTGTATAAAAGTATATTCATTAGGAATGCTGTAAACTGCTTTGCATATAGGCACAACAAAAGACTGTCAAACAAAGCTTTTGGCCTGGTGAGTAGCAACTATCCTTTTCATAATATTGTCTTTGTATGATATTGTAATATTTATGGAAATTCCAAGATGTAGATGATAAAAATGAATAAAAGCAATACTGTTTAAGGAAATGCTTTATGCTCAGTAAATGTTTACTATAAACATTACATGAAATTTCCAAACATCTACTGCAACAAAATCAAAATACAAAAAGAATTTAGATCAGTGGTGATGAATTGATGAGCGGCATAGAGTTCAGATGATCTTTCAAAGAAAAAATAGGTCACTGGCAGCATCTTTCATGAAGCAAGAAGAGCAAAAGGTAGGTAAAATATATTTCAGGGAAGTTACTGAAAAGTAAGAGGCATTAGCTAGAAAAGTAGATGACAGCAGCAACTTCAGGTGGGGGCCATGTGACACACATTTGTATGCCAGTTAGTTTCCAGTTAAAGCTGCTGCAAACACAGGTATACAATAATAGCAAATAGTGATATATATATATATATATATATATATATATATATATATATATATATATATATATATATATATATATATATATAAAGTAAAGCTCTTTAAGGATTACATAAAAACATTTAAAGGTATTTATGTGTTAAAAGTGTAGCATGAATATGGGCTCTTTAACGGGAAAAACGTTTTTCACATGTAATTAATTGAAACAGCAGTTAGGGTATTTTGAATGGAAAGATCTTACAAGAGGAAATCAGTGTTTTTCGGGGTAGAAACAACAACGAAGATGTGTACCAAAAAGTGGAAGTGCACATGAAAGCTAGACAGATTGTAACAAGTGGTTGAGGGAGGTGGGATTCAAGTGAAGTTACTTTTTATGGTCCATGACCTAAGAGTGGAGCATCAGTTTTCTCTTTTCCATTAATATATATTTTTTTCAATAGATTGTTGTTTCCATTGTTCAGCCAAGTTAATGACTTCTGTAATAGTGTTTCTTCAGTTTGGGTTTTCATATCTTTACATTTATTTTGTAGAATCCCCAGAAATTTACATTTGATTCCAGGAGTTTAGTACAATGTTGCTAGCTCCTGGATGTTGGTGTTGGTCATATTGTTGTTCTATTATTTGTGAATAATATTTTGTAAATTTCATGATTCTATAACAAAATGTGTTTATAAAAAAATGCATTTTTTAATTTAATGATTTAGTAATGAAACAAATGGTACATGTGGACACCCATGGTATTCGTACAGTTGAATAATATGATAATGGAAAATAGCCCCCTCAGTTTATGTGGTATCTCTCACACATTCTTGAACTGAAATAGCTTTTTATACACTGAAGCAACAAAAAACTTACGGGGATGCTACTTAGTGATGTCATCGACAACTGCCAATATTTCGACAGGAACACTGCCTTGCAAATGGCAGGGTGTGCTTCTGTCGAAATATCAGCGGTTGTCGATGACGTTACATGGCTGCATTCCTGTAAGTTTTTTGAACATTGCATGTACCGGGAGAAACCAAGGTTTCCCATTGAAGGAAAAGTTTCTAATGTATGCAACTTCCTGCCACACACAAAATGGTTCAAAACTGCTCTTATCAAGCTCATAAGTGACATACTGTGGTAAGCTCTTAACAGTGGATCTCTTCCTTTACAACAACACTGCCAGGAGTTGTGGGAGCCCAAGATAGTGAACCTAATAGCTGTTAACCTGATATGTTTCAATACTTGCCACTGACTTCTGTAGTGATATGTTAATAGATCACCAAAGAAGTCAGCTAAACATTTTTAGAAATAAGGTGGATGGTACCAGTAATTTATAAAATGAGCTTGAAGTTGGAATATAAAAAACTGGATTCGAAGCATACTAAGACGACACTGTATAATAAATGAATGTACAAAATTTATTAAGTTCCTAAATGCTTCTTACCATTCTCACACAGACTAACAATGAATATAAATATGATTGTTGAATGAGCAGCATATTATTATAGAGTGTAAGTCAGTAACTATTGCCACCTAGAATAACTCCAAAAGTATGATAGTAGCCGAAAAGTTTGTGGGACAGATGTTGCATGGGACAGTGGGAGCCATAATATGATGTTGGTTTTTTGTTGCTAGGTGGGCTTGCATCAGAGATATGATCAACTGTGTTTTTTTTAAACAGGATGCTATAGTTTGGTACTTACTTTCTGATAGCGGCTATCGAGACAAATCCAATGATGTGTAACAGTAAGGTCTTTGATGGTCAATGAAGGTTACGAAGGTGGCATGAACGTCTATTTACAGAAGGTGTTTGAAGTGATGACCATTGGTATCAATGCAGTGCTGCACTCTTCTTATCAATGGATTGAGTGGTATTCCTTATTACTTCGGCACTTATTGAAGCATATGCTCTGAAAATTCTCTCTTGTATATTGTGCAAATAGTAAATATTCGCCAAATACGGTGTATCCATTTCATGTGCCATTGACATGTGAACACCATTCGACGTTTTCCCAATACTACACTAATAGGAATGGTAAGACTAGTATTGTCAGATCATGCAAAAGTGAATGATGTATTCCTTCGAAAAACAAGTCAATATGTTTCTCATGTACGGAGAATGCCAATGAAGTTCAGTGAGAGCTAGAGACTTACAAGCTGAAAGATATCCTCAATGTACTCACACTATATATCATACATTTAAATTTGTGTGTGATAAATTGAGAATAACTGGACCTTTAACACATCGGAAACATATTTGGCAAGGGAAAGTTACTAGCGAGGAAATGGAAATTGGTACTCTTGCCACTGTGTTAGTTCGCGTCAAATCGCAAATGAATCTGGCATGAGCCAGAGTAGTGTTGTTAGTGTTCTGCATCGCCATAAATATCATCCTTACCATATCAGTCTCCACAAAGAATTAACTGGTACAGATTGTATACGTTGCATTGAATTCTGCTGATGGGCTCAACTTCAGATTCAGAGGGATGACACATTTATTAATTTGATTTTATTTACTGATGAGCCATGGAAATGTTAATTTGCATAACATGCATTATTGGGCAAATGAAAATCTATGTTGGCTGTGGCAAGTTGCACACCAGAAACTGTGGTCGGTGAATGTATGGTGTGGGATTCTATAGGACAGAATTATAGACCCCTATTTCACTGAAGGAAATCTTAATGGTAGGAAGTACACCACATTCGTGCAAGAAACATTTCTTTGTAAGAAATACCTTTATAAACAAGGAACAGAATGTTGTATCAACATGATGGATGTCCGGCACATTTTTCGCTGATGGCTAGAAATGAGTTGCAGAGATGATTCCCAAATTGTTGGATTGGATGCGGATGAGATGTGTCATGGGCGGTTCATTTGCCTGAGTTGACGCCTCTGGATTTTTATAAAGACGTTCCAACTACAGCTGAAGATATGCGAGAGAGAATTATCAGAGCATGTGCTACGATAAGTGCTGAAGTGATAAGGAATACCACTCAATCCATGATAAGAAGATTGCAGCACTGCATTGATATTAATGGTCATCACTTCGAACACCTTCTGTAAATGGACGTTCATGCCACCTTTGTGACCTTCGTTGGCTTTCAAAGACCTTACTATCAAACATAATTGGATTTGTCTTGATAACCTCTATCAGGAAATAAGTACCAAACTATAGCATCTCATTTTAAAAAACAAAGTTGACCTTCATATCTCTGAAGTGACCCCATCTAGCAACAATAAACCAACATTATATTATGGCTCCATTGTCCCATGCAAACTTTTGTCTACAAACTTTTCAGCTCCTATCATACTTTTGCAGTCATTCTTAGTGGCAACAGTTAGTGAGTCACCCTGTCGATAAATAAATCAAACATGAAATAAATGAAATGAGACCAAAACTGAACATCACTTTTCCTTTCCCAATTTTGAATGTTTGTATTGATAAGAGTGATTAATGTATACTAATTATTTACAAAATCAAACTTCTGCACTGTCTAAACACGTTGATTTTTTTAAAGAAAAGAAAATTGTTCCTACCATATTAGTTTGCTTGCAAATAAGCATTATTCCAAGTTACTAGCGAATATTCACGAAACTGACCGGAACCATCATGGAATTATTGTCTTCTTTTTCTTAAAAATGCCCCATTTTTTTTTATAAAGTAATATGTTTAAATCAATTAATTTTTTTAGGCATATGTGATATTCTTATATTGCACTCAAACATCAATACGTACAAGGTGTGTTCAATAAGTATCTAACCTTCTTCTTTTTCATGTAAATGAATGAAGTGTGGGAGACTTTGTTCAGTCGAGATGTTGTGAAGGACAATTTTTTCCCACCACCAAAAAGCGTCAGTCACTAGTAGTTGGTCTATGGGTTGAGGATACGTAGTGGGTGCTCTTCTGATTCCAGTAAGTTGTAAAATGATGGAAAAAGTTGAGCAGCGATATTGCATGAAATTTTGCTGAAACCTACACTGAAGTGGAAACCATTTGCAAGATTCAGCAGGCTTTTGGGGATGATGCAATGAACTCCTCCTTGATAAAGGAGTGGTACAACCGCTTCTAAGATGGCTGCACATCATTGGTTCCACAATCAGGCAGACCATCAATGAGATGAAATGACAAGTTGTGGAACAAGTATTAACTGTGGTCATGGAAGGGTATCGTGTCATAGTTTGTGAACTTGTGAATGAGGTGGAGAATAGATACATTCAATTTTTACCAACAGTTTCTGTACGAGGAGAGTGTCTGCAAATTTGTGCCGAAACTGTTGACAGTGGAGCAGAGGACCACTTTCTGGAAATCGTGTAGGATGTTTTAGACAATGGGAACAGTAACCCCAGCTTTGTAGACATAGTGATCACTTGCAGTAAGGTGTGGGTTCATGGGTACTACCTAGAAACCAAAATGTAGTCGTCACAGTAAAAATATCTTCAAATCTCGTGGGGGAGATGCACCATGATTATGCACCACAAACCAGTGCAAAGAACTATGACCTGGAGGCCCTTTCTTACTTCCGTGGTGATTAGTCTAAATGACTAGATCTGTGGGCAGCAAAAACTTGGTAGCTCCATCATGATACCACACGTGCCCTTTCTTTGCATCTGATTTAGATTTTCCTTGTCAAACAGGGCATTCCTGTGGTTTGTTATGCTCCCTTCTCCTCTGGCATGGCTCTGTGATTATTTAGCTATTTCCCAAGCTTAAAACACTCCTGAAAGGAACAGAATTGGAGGCAAATGAAGACATCAGGTGGAATGTAATTGCTTGGCTGACCACCATTCGAAAAGCCGTATTCTGGAAATGTGACCAACAGTTGGAGCACTCAGTATATGTACATTACCATGTAGACAACTTTGAAAGGGATTAAGTTTCTTTACCTCCAAATCAATAAATTATTTTACCAACCAAAGGTTTGATACTTTTTTATGTACAGGGTTATTCAAAATCACCTTGAAGTGATTATAAAAATGTTTTTTTGAGGTAAGGTATCATTTGATTGTATGGAGACAGCAACTCTGAAAGCTTTTTGTGTCATATTCACAAATGTTCAGTGTGCAACCTCTTAGTCACAAGACGTACGTCCAGTCTGTACTCCAATTTGGCCCACACTCATCCCAGAGTGTCTGCATCAATGTCAGTCATAACTGACCTGATGCGCCCTCATAAATCAGCAGTGTTGTGGGGAAGTGGTGGTATGAAAACGGAGTTTTTAATGTACCGTCAGGTAAGTCAGATGGTGACAGATCCGGTGAACTTGGGAACCATGCCAACAATGCAGATTGCCAGCTGATCCATGACCAACTCATAATTGTGGAAGTGTGGTGGAACACAATTCTGTTTAAAAATGAAATTATCTCTGTCTTCTTGCAGTTGTGTCATGAGCCACAGCTGAAGCATGTCTGGGTAGGAATGCCAACTGATTGTCGCTCCTGTAAAGAGGAAGGGTCTACACACACTTTTTTTTTTTCTTGAAAAAGCACAAAACACGTTAGCCCATGAGAATCCACAGGTATGTTCGACAACAGTGTGGCGTTTCTCTGCTACCCTTACTCATAAATTGTGCCCATTTACTGTACCATTCAGCCAAAAGGTAGCTTAATCACTGACAATCAACCTGTGAATGAGATCCTCAGCTCCCATTAAGAGCTGCATATCAATGCAAAATTGTTTCCACAAAAATTTGTCACAATGTGTAATGGCTTGGAGCAACTGAATTCGATATTGTATCATTTGTAGTAATTTTGTCAGCACTCTCCTGTGAAATTCCTAGTTTGCGACTGGCACAAGACATTGGATTTCTGTGTAATTCTGAACAATGTTTCCCTGATCTGTTCAGTATGTTCCTCAGATGTTGATGACCTCCCACCACTTTTGCTTTTACAAAGACATGCTGAACTTTCATACCCACACATGAATGGATTGACTGGTAGGTGGAGCCCTGTTAACTGTAGTCCTGAATTTCCAACATACTGAACTTGCGGTCTCGCTCGTGCAGAACTCCTTCATACAAAATGCATTCTTTATAGGTCCGGCAGCCACTATGTGCAATACTATTGTAGCCAATAAACTTACTGAGTTGCTGTATCCATACAAAATGCATTCTTTGTAGGTCCGGCAGCCACTATGTGCAATACTATTGTAGCCAATAAACTTACTGAGTTGCTGTATCCATACATGTAATCTTATAACACTGTACCTCAGTACAAACATTTTTTCCACTACTTGAAAGTGTCTAGATAATTTTGACTAACCGTGTGTAGTATAGTAGAAAAGTAGGCAATGATGCAGAAATTGAAATCTTTAAACAGCACATTTTCATCTTGGAGGCCTGTAACTTTTCCTGGTGCATATTTACAAAAGAACTGTGAACCAACTGACCCTGTTTCACATTTGTTTAGTTCAGCAACACTTCTGAGTCCTAACATGTTCTTGGATTTTTGATCAATTGTGTGATATGAATTATTGTATGCCTTGCCCATAATCTGTTATGGATTGTTATAAGCAGTCTGACGTTTTTCAACCATCCTCGAATAAAATGTTTTTTGGCTTGAGTACTTATTGTCTGCTGCCTTGACACAGGGCTAAATAAGGTTTCACACTGTTATGGTCTTGGCTTCTTACTTCTAGGTGTAGCTGAAATTTTAAGAAAGAAAATGTGGTCCAAACAGGCTGTAATATACAGAGTGTATCAATAAGAATCATCCAATTTAAAAGAAATCATTAATATGATGTTATTTGAGATATGTGTGTGAGCAATGTACTGTTGGAAAGAACAAATTGTCAAGTTTTAGATGTTTCCCACTAGTTAGCAGCACTGTGCGCCCACTTCAGTTCTAGTAAAAATGGTGTCACGACAACAGAAAGCATTTTGTGTTCTATGTTTTGCGCAGGGCGGGTCGGTAATAACTGTTCTGTGTGACTTTCATACTAGGTATGGTGAGGATCGTCCTACAGCACAGAGGATTAAACGGTGGCATGAACAATTCCGAGAAACAGGTTGTTTGTGTAAAGGCAAATCGCCAGGCTGTCCCCAAGTGTCTGGCACAGACGTTGAACGCATCCACCATAGTTTCACAAGGAGTTGGCAGAACTCCCTTCACTGTGCAGTTCGACAGCTCAACATGCCCCTACACTAATAGTGTAAGTTACCTTAGATATATTGATATATTACAGTCCTATAATTACAACCACGTGAATTCAACACCAACAAGAATTACAGGTGACTCTCAGACATGTATTGACCATGTTATTACAAACTTAAGTAAGGAGGACCTTGTAGTTGGAACTGTTGAGAACCACATTTCGGATCATAGTGAATTAGTCCTAGAGCTTCACATTGACAAAAAAAATAGTATCTCATAAGGAACAATTTACTTATAAAAGAAAGCTTGACTATCATGCATTAAAGGAAAAACTGACACACATAAACTGGTATCAGGTAGGCCTATATGCAACAGAAGACATTAATGAAAAGCGGGAAATATTTTATACAACATTAACCCATTGTCTAAATCGAGTATGCCCAAGGGTCAAAATACTAAAGAAAACTGACAGTTCCATGAATCTTAAACTCCCCCCTAATGTGATGAAATTAAAGAATGACATGAATGATCTATATATTCTTTTTAAAGATACCAAACTGCAGTACTTTCAGTCTAAATACAAAAACCTGTAGAAAAACCCATAGGGAAGCACTTAAGACATTAAAGGCACAGAAGTATGCAGAACAGATGACTCAATCCTATAATGTTAGCAAAACAGCGTGGAATATAGTAAAGAAGGAAAGTGGGGGGAATGACAAGGCATTGTGTAACAACATAATAATAAGGGGCAATGAAAAATTTTTAGTGACCCAAAAGAAGTATGCAAGAGATTCATAGATCAATTTAGTAAGATGAGTAAGGAGGATGTGATCAACCCACCGCAGGTGCTAAATCCCAGTAATGTCAGTAATTCGTTCTTCCTGAGGTGTGTGACAGAACAGGAAATCCTGAGAACCATTTCCAACTTAAAAGCAAGTACATCCAGTGGCTGGGATGACATCTCAGCCAAATTTCTGAAAGAATGCAGTAATGAGTTAATAAAGCCACTGCAACATTTAATAAACGGCTCTTTCAGACAGGGGTCATTTCCTGACTTGTTAAAAGTCACTGAAATAAGACCAGTGCATAAAAAGAGAAAAAACTACTGATGTACAAAATTATAGGCGTATTTCATTGACATCAGAACTTAGTAAGTTGTTGGAAAGGCTATTTCTTGATCAAATGGAATCATTTTTCTCTAAGTACAACATATTAAAAAGTTCTCAACACATTTATTCAAGCAGTATTGAATAAACTTGATGATGGAAACAAAGTTTTTGGCATCTTTCTAGACCTATCTAAGGCTTTTGATACTGTAAATCACTCCATTCTTCTACATAAGTTAGAAACTTATGGGGTCAGAGGAGTGGCATTAGATTTGTTAAGATCTTACCTTGCTGACAGGAAACAATGTGTTAAGTTGTATCATACAACCGGGGGACTTATACAAACAGTAAAATCATCTTGTAAAATTCTTAACTGTGGAGTCCCTCAGGGAAGTATTATTGAGCCTTTTCTGTTCATTGTGTACATCGATGATATAATAATTCCAAAAAATGCAGACCTTGTGAATTATGCCGACGACACCACCTTCATAAGCATCACAGAATATATGACTAAAAATAAATTGGCATTAAATAAAGAAAAGACAATTCTAATGGAGTTTATGCTAAATTACAAATCAAGACAAGTGGATACTGAGCCAGAGTTATCAATTGAAACAATTAATAAACATAAATTCCTGGGTATTATAGTTGATGAACATCTTACATGGAAGGAGCACATCAGCTACATGTGTAAAAAAATCTCGTGTAATACTTACCTGCTAAAACGCCTTTCTAGCACAATAGCATCACCAGCCTTAAGACAAATCTATTTTGGTATTATACACCCCCACCTACAATACGGTATTGAGATTTGGGGTGGGGCATCAACGGTATACATGGATAGGGCTTTTAGAGCCCAGAAGAGAGCAATTAGGGTAATAGCGAATATTAGTAAACGTCAATCCTATAGAGAATACTTCATTAAGTATAATATACTAACAGTGTATTCATTGTATGTTCTAAGGACTATACTGTTTGTGAAAGAAAATATGGAGCACAGTATAATAAATAGTGATATCCATAGTTATAATACAAGGAAGAAAGAGGATTACCACATAAAATTCAGAAATAAAAAAGCAACCAATCATAATCCATTTTCTGCTGGAAGATTTTTTTACAACAGATTGCCAAATACCATAAAAATGTTAAAAGGAAACATATTTAAAATAAAATTAAAGCAGCTGTTAATTGCTAAATGTTTGTACTCCATCAAGGATTTTTAATGTTGTATGTACTTTATTTCTACTACTAAACTGTTATTATTGTTCATGTATGTACTGACTGATTATGTCCACGACTGTAAAAGTTATTATGGACAAATAAACCATTATTATTATTATTATTATTATTATTATTATTATTATTATTATGTCCATCTGGCAGTGTCTTGTGTCAATGTTTACACATGAAGCCATACAAAATTCAGCTACTGCAAGCTCTACGTGAAGATGACAACAATGTGTGGAGTTCTGTAATTTCGTTCTTGGCAACATGGAGGGTGATATTTTCTTCTACACTTAGTGTTTAGTGATGAGACAAAAAAATGGTTCAAATGGCTCTGAGCACTATGGGACTTAACATCTATGGTCATCAGTCCATTGAAGGATTACTGAAAGATAGATCGGTCACACTGAATCAAATGATTCAGCCTTACATTACTAGCCTCCAAGGTCACTGGACCTGACTGTATGTGATTATTTCTTGTGGGGATTTATGAAAGACTCTGTTCATGTGCCTCCATTACCAACAACTAAGAATGAACTAAGACATCGCTTAACAGTAGCTGTGGAAGCTGTAACTCCAGATGTGCTCACTGCAGTGTGGGAACAATTTGAATACCGCATTGACATGTGCCATGCATCTCAAGGGGGGGGGGGGGCATATTGAACACCTATGAAAAGGTATGAAAAAAACTTTTTGAGTTTCCTGTTTATCAAAAAACAAAATTCACTGTATATGTTTATTAGTTTCAGAAATATACATGTGCCAAATCGGATGATTCTTTTTGATACACTCTGTATTTATTATCCATGCTGTTAGTTAATTTTGACTGTTAATCATTTTCAGGCACCTCAAATACATCCACAAAAATGGTAACATTGGTTTATATGTTGTCTGTCTACATGAAAGATTTCATGTACATGTATACTTCATAAACATTTGATTAAACAGCCATTGCATATGTAAAGCTCCAGATCACTTTTGTGTGTGTGTGTGTGTGTGTGTGTGTGTGTGTGTGTGTGTGTGTGTGTGTAGCACAGAGCCAATACATCCATTAGTACAAATATTAAGAAAAGGGAAGTTGCCATTTGTCACGCAGTGGAGGTGCTGAGTTGCAGATAAGCACAAGCAATAGACTGTCCACAAATAAGCTTTCAGCCAGTAAGGCGTCTGTCAAAAATAAACGACTATCTCTCTCTCTCTCTCTCTCTCTCTCTCTCTCTCTCTCTCTCTCTCTCCCCCCCCCCCCCCCCTCCCCCTCCCCCCCTACCACCACACACACACACACACACACACACACACACACACACACACACACACACCTCAACTCAACTCAACTCAACTCAAGACTGTGGTTGCCAGAGACCGCAGTCGTGTGTGTGTGTGTGTGTGTGTTTTGCACTGTCATTGGCATATTTCTCTAAGTATCTCTTCTACATTGTCTTTATTGGATCACAGTTGTAGAAAACTGCTCTGATAAAAATTCAGATTCAGAGCCTCCTCTAACCTGATACTATCCTTGCAACATCATTTTCTTATTTGTGTGTTTTTGCTTGAAGTCCCTACAGCCATCTCTCAGAGTTTGCAATCTTACTGAGTAAAGTTAGGTTTATCTAAAAGGACATTATATGTACAATAACCTAAAATTCTTCTTATTCAGGCACTTTTTACTAAGATGTAATTGTTTGGTGCTATAAGCTTATTTCCTCTCCATGGCAACTGTCAAGCCGCCAGAAAACATATGGGGTTGTTAGTGCATCTATGTCAGTCTGTAACTGATTACTTTTTTGTATGTATCCCTTGTGGTACTTACTTCCATAACATATTGTTAACGCTTTCACTGCCTAATACCATGTATTGCTGCATGTCATAGGTGAAGCACAGAAGAAACTGTTATTGTCTAGATATGTAACATCTCAGCAGAGGAATTTGTTGCTGAGCAACAATCGCTAAGACCTACTTAATATTTTTAGAAGTTTGACGCTAAGTCAATAATATGTCGTTACATAGTTGGCTTATTTGTCTATGGAGTTGGGTGTGGTAGTAGTAAATTTGTTGCTAATATTAATTGGTTTTGAAAATTTTGGAAGGTTATGGTCACCAGCCATTAAGTAATGTATAAAAAGCATATTTGAACCATCAGCTGTTTTTATTTGATACTCAAATACTTACCAGTTTTGGTCTTTGACGATCTTCATGGACGAAGGGTTAAAATAATTTAAGCCACCATATGAGATTAGTCATTACGTATGGGTAGTGCATGCCATGAATGTAAATGTATGACAAGGACTTTAAAAGCAAACATATGAATACTAAATGTATACAGAGCAGTACTGCTGTGTCTACATTTGGTATTCGTATTTTTTTTGCTTTTAAAGTCCTTATTGTATATTTACATTCATGACATGCACTACCCTTAAGTAATGGCTAATGCAATATGGCTGCTTAAACCAATTTAATTCTTCATCTTTGAAGATTCTCCAAGACCGAAACCGGTACATGTTTGGGTTCAGGTAAAAGCAGCTGATAGTACAGATTTGCTTTGTATAATTGTTTTTGGGTTTACCTATAAATTTGTTTTATCTGTTATCATGTTCTATAATTTCAGTAAAGTTGTCAGTATAATTTTTATGTTTTAAGTTGGTTGGTCCCCCCCATGAACCATGGACCTTGCCGTTGGTGGGGAGGCTTGCGTGCCTCAGCGATACAGATAGCCGTACCGTAGGTACAACCACAATGGAGGGGTATCTGTTGAGAGGCCAGACAAACGTGTGGTTCCTGAAGAGGGGCAGCAGCCTTTTCAGTAGTTGCAAGGGCAACAGTCTGGATGATTGACTGATCTGGCCTTGTAACAATAACCAAAACGGCCTTGCTGTGCTGACTACGGCCGTAATTTTTCCCAAGGGCATGCAGCTTTACTGTATGATTAAATGATGGTGGCGTCCTCTTGGGTAAAATATTCCGGAGGTAAAATAGTCCCCCATTTGGATCTCCGGGCGGGGACTACTCAAGAGGATGTCGTTATCAAGAGCAAGAAAACTGGTGTTCCACGGATCGGAGTGTGGAATGTCAGATCCCTTAATTGGGCAGGTAGGTTAGAAAATTTAAAAAGGGAAATGGATAGGTTAAAGTTAGATATAGTGGGAATTAGTGAAGTTCGGTGGCAGGAGGAACAAGACTTCTGGTCAGGTGACTACAGGGTTATAAACACAAAATCAAATAGGGGTAATGCAGGAGTAGGTTTAATAATGAATAGGAAAATAGGAGTGCGGGTAAGCTACTACAAACAGCATAGTGAACGCATTATTGTGGCCAAGATAGATACGAAGCCCACACCTACTACAGTAGTACAGGTTTATATGCCAACTAGCTCTGCAGATGACGAAGAAATTGAAGAAATGTATGATGAAATAAAAGAAATTATTCAGATAGTGAAGGGAGACGAAAATTTAATAGTCATGGGTGACTGGAATTCGAGTGTAGGAAAAGGGAGAGAAGGAAACGTAGTAGGTGAATATGGATTGGGGCTAAGAAATGAAAGAGGAAGCCGCCTGGTAGAATTTTGCACAGAGCACAACTTAATCATAGCTAACACTTGGTTTAAGAATCATGAAAGAAGGTTGTATGCATGGAAGAACCCTGGAGACACTAAAAGGTAAGACAGAGATTTAGGAACCAGGTTTTAAATTGTAAGACATTTCCAGGGGCAGATGTGGACTCTGACCACAATCTATTGGTTATGACCTGTAGATTAAAACTGAAGAAACTGCAAAATGGTGGGAATTTAAGGAGATGGGACCTGGATAAACTGAAAGAACCAGAGGTTGTACAGAGTTTCAGGGAGAGCATAAGGGAACAATTGACAGGAATGGGGGAAAGAAATACAGTAGAAGAAGAATGGGTAGCTTTGAGGGATGAAGTAGTGAAGGCAGCAGAGGATCAAGTAGGTAAAAAGACGAGGGCTAGTAGAAATCCTTGGGTAACAGAAGAAATATTGAATTTAATTGCTGAAAGGAGGAAATATAAAAATGCAGTAAATGAAGCAGGCAAAAAGGAATACAAACGTCTCAAAAATGAGATCAACAGGAAGTGCAAAATGGCTAAGCAGGGATGGCTAGAGGACAAATGTAAGGATGTAGAGGCATATCTCACTAGGGGTAAGATAGATACTGCCTACAGGAAAATTAAAGAGACCTTTGGAGATAAGAGAACCACTTGTATGAACATCAAGAGCTCAGATGGAAACCCAGTTCTAAGCAAAGAAGGGAAAGCAGAAAGGTGGAAGGAGTATATAGAGGGTCTATACAAGGGCGATGTATTTGAGGACAATATTATGGAAATGGAAGAGGATGTAGATGAAGATGAAATGGGAGATATGATAATGCGTGAAGAGTTCGACATAGCACTGAAAGACCTGAGTTGAAACAAAGCCCCGGGAGTAGACAACATTCCATTAGAACTATTGACAGCCTTGGGAGAGCTAGTCCTGACAAAACTCTACCATCTGGTGAGCAAGATGTATGAAACAGGTGAAATACCCTCAGACTTCAAGAAGAATATAATAATTCCAATCCCAAAGAAAGCAGGTATGACAGATGTGAAAATAACTGAACAATTAGTTTAATAAGCCACAGCTGCAAAATACTAACACGAATTCTTTACAGACAAATGGAAAAACTAGTAGAAGCCGACCTCGGGGAAGATCAGTTTGGATTCCGTAGAAACACTGGAACACGTGAGGCAATACTGACCTTACGACTTATCTTAGAAGAAAGATTAAGGAAAGGCAAACCTACATTTCTTGTATTTGTAGACTTAGAGAAAGCTTTTGACAATATTGACTGGAATACTCTCTTTCAGATTCTGAAGGTGGCAGGGGTAAAATACAGGGAGCGAAAGGCTATTTACAATTTGTACAGAAACCAAATGGCAGTTATAAGAGTCGAGGGACATGAAAGGGAAGCAGTGGTTGGGAAGGGAGTAAGACATGGTTGTAGCCTCTCCCCGATGTTATTCACTCTGTATATTGAGCAAGCAGTAAAGGAAACAAAAGAAAAATTCGGAGTAGGTATTAAAATCCATGGAGAAGAAATAAAAACTTTGAGGTTCGCCGATGACATTGTGATTCTGTCAGAGATAGCAAATGACTTGGAAGAGCAGTTGAATGGAATGGACAGTGGGAAAGGAGGATATAAGATGAACATCAACAAAAGCAAAACGAGGATAATGGAATGTAGTCCAATTAAGTCGGGTGATGCTGAGGGAATTAGATTAGGAAGTGAGACACTTAAAGTAGTAAAGGAGTTTTGCTATTTGGGGAGCAAAATAACTGATGATGGTCGAAGTGGAGAGGATATAAAATGTAGACTGGCAATGGCAAGGAAAGCGTTTCTGAAGAAGAGAAATTTGTTAACATTGAGTATAGATTTAAGTGTCAGGAAGTCATTTCTGAAAGTATTTGTATGGAGTGTAGCCATGTATGGAAGTGAAACATGGACAATAAATAGTTTGGACAAGAAGAGAATAGAAGCTTTCAAAATGTGGTGCTATAGAAGAATGCTGAAGATTAGATGGGTAGATCACATAACTAATGAGGAAGTATTGAATAGGATTGGGGAGAAGAGAAGTTTGTGGCACAACTTGACCAGAAGAAGGGATCGGTTGGTAGGACATGTTCTGAGGCATCAAGGGATCACCAATTTAGTATTGGAGGGCAGCGTGGAGGGTAAAAATCGTAGAGGGTGACCAAGAGATGACTACACTAAACAGATTCAGAAGGATGTAGGTTGCAGTAGGTACTGGGAGATGAAGCAGCTTGCACAGGATAGAGTAGCATGGAGAGCTGCATCAAACCAGTCTCAGGACTGAAGACCACAACAACAACAACAAGTTGGTTGGTTTGTTAAGAATGTTGTCTGGATGTTTGGATGTGTATATATAGATTTGTCTTTTTTCTAAAAAGTTCATTATGAGGCCATTTGGTGTTAAGTGCATGAATAGAAATCTACATACACACATGCAAATATCCAGAGAAAATTCTAAACAACCAAACCGACTTAAAAGATAAAAATTGTATTCACAGCTTCACTAAAACTATAGAACACAATAACGGAGGAAACAAATTCAAAAGTAAAAACAACTCCAGTGAACATCAGCGAAGAATATGCTTTTACACCACGCAGCTCCATAGATGAATAAGCCAATTACATAGCCACATAATGTTATTGACTTAGCTGTCAATTGAAACTGTCAAACTTACAAAAATATTAAACAGGTCTTAGCAAGCATTGCTCAGCGGCAAACTCATCTGCTGAGGCATTACATGTAATTGTTATGGTCCTCAGTCCAAAGACTGGTTTGTTGCAGCTCCCCGTGCTGCTCTATCCTTTAATAGCCTCTTCGTGTCAGAGTAACTACTGCAACCTACATCCTTCTGCATCTGCTTAGTGTATTCATCTCTTGGCCTCCCTCTATGATTTTTACCCTTCATGCTTCCTTTCAGTACTAAATTGTTGATTCCACGATGTCTCAAAACGTGTACTACCTATCGATTCCTTCTTCTAGTCAAGTTGTGGCACAAATTCCTCTTCTCCAGAATTCTGTTGAGTACCTCCTCGTTAGTTATGTGATCTATCCATATAACCATCAGCATTCTTCTGTAGAATCATATTTCAAAAGATTATATTCTCTTGTCTAAATTGTTTATTGTCAATGTTTCACATCCATACATGGCTACACTCCTTACAAATACTTTCAGAAAAGACTTCCTGACACTTAAATCTACACTTGATGTTAACAAATTTCTCTTCCTCAGAAATGCTTTCCTTGCCATTGCCAATATCCTCTCTATCTACATCACATATCTGGAGAATAACAATTTTGCCTGCTCTGCACCTACAATATGCAGCAATGCAAGGTATTAGACAGCAACAGTGTTAACAATGTGTTATGGAAGTAACTACTGTAACAGATACATACAAAACTGTAATCAGTTACAAATAGACACAGATGTGCTAACAACCCTGTATGTTTGTAGATAGCTTGACAGTGACCATGGAGCCAAAACAAGCTTATAGTGCCAGAAAATAACATCTTGTAAAAAGGTGTTTGAATATAGCAGTGTTTTGCTTTATTATACATGTAACATCCTTACAAGACATATATCACTACAGGCTGGGAATAATTTAAAATTTATCTAAAACTTTCATTATGAGTTTTAATTATTGATATATTATTTTGATTATGAAGCATGGCTATACTAGTTGGTAATGGTTGAGGAGACCTATGTATGAAGTCAGTTTGCTGGTTTGCATACAGTTTACACATAATGTCTTTCATATTAAAACTCTGTTTAAGTGTATATTAAAATTCAGTTACCGACTTATAGGAATCTGCTACAGTAGCAGCCCATATGTACGCATCTCTTACTAAATGCCTTTCAATAAATGAAACCTTCTCTATGGAGGACCAGAAGTGGGCAATATATGTTTAAAAACTTCCACAGATTCAACTGGAAGTACATTACTACTAGGGGCAGACTTGCATAAGGACTTATATCTAGCCAACATAAGTGTTTTATTCATAGTTAATTGTTCTAATCTCATCTATAATCTCAAATATTTATCCCCCAAACTCCAACCTTACATCATTACTTCATCTTACCATATTTATTTGAGATATCATAAGCTCATTTCCTACCCTTCAAGTATTGTACTAATGCCTGTGCTGCTTACAGAAGTCATGTTCTGCTGTGCTTTTGCTGGTTGCAGCTGTTCAGCCTCACTAACAGCATCTAAATTACTCATGCTGACACTGACTGTCAATACTGGTAGTACTGTTTCAGTCAACTTGCACTGCACACCTGTTAAATTTATTCCAGCAGCTGTTCTTGTATACATGGTGTGGTGCTACCCTTTCCCACTGTGACATACTGATTGAGTGTCACCTCCTCAGTCGTACCTCATAAAGGAGCTGTCCGTTGCATAGTTCAGGGATTCCTTGCACATCACTCCTCTTGTTTACGCACCATTATGGCCACAGCACATATATTTGTCAAGCTAAACTTCTATTTTCAGTTACTATGCACTATTTGATATACATGTGCTTGCCTCGGAACTTGATCCCCGTGCAGTTAATATTATGGAATGAGTTTCGCTCCTGATGTACTAGTTGTAACAATAAATGATATTTGATTGTTTGGTAACACAGAATGAATTATTGACGTGAAAAATACTGTACAAATAGTTTAAAAAAACACTTTCAGATGTCTACTTCACTGCCTTTAAGCTGCATGAGAACCAGTAAGAAAAAGCTGGATGCGAAACAGTTTAAAAATACTCTTTAACAAGCTTCTGTGCAACCTGCTGCAGTATACTCGTGGCACTGACTTGACACTCTTACTTCAATATTACCAGAAGGAATGAGGGAAGCAGTAATCCAAACCATGATGGCCAACCTGATAGGTTTCAGAGGATAGCATAGCACTGGTATTATTTGTTTGAAGATGCCTTTTTCTTCTATGGTTGTGTATGGAATAGTGTTAGACTGTAGAGATCATTCTTAGTCGCAAACCCCAAATTCCTGATCACTGTTAGTTTTGCATTCTTAAATGATTTTTCTCTAATACATGAAAAATAATGATTGAATGCAGTTACTTTCCAGCCTTAGAAGACAGGTCGCAATTAGTCATACTCGTGTAGTAAAAAAGCAGAATGCACTGCTAATTATTGTCCAAAGATTTCAAAAATAGAAATATGTGTATTTGTAAATGGACAAATTTCGACGGTGTGCGGTGCTTGCCTAGGAAGCATTGAATGTATGCCACTGATCAGCTGTTGTAACAATTGTTGTTTACCACCTATTATTTCATTCAAATCTGCTTTTTGTTAGTATCATCCAGTTTTTTGTTCAAATCTGTATTCAGTTTCAGAATCTCTTGTATTTTCTTGTTCCAGCAACTGCTCAGGTTTTGTAAAAATTGCATTAACACATTCTCCTTCCTGCATTACCAATATGATTGTTGTCTATCATTTCCTCTTGCAGTTCAATGTCTAGGTTCAAATTTTAACTGTCATTTTCAGGCGCCTCTACGATTTGAATTATGTCAGTTGGTCCCAATTCATTACTAACATTCCTGCCCAAATTATCCCACCCAACCGTGTCCTGTACATTTTAATTTCATCATAATTGTCATTTTGTCGAGCCATTGTTATCAAATATGTACATTGCTCACACAGTTTATAACTAATATAATAGTTCACTGTCTGTATTGTTTTTCCTTTCCAAGATTGCTTGAATAATTAAAGTACCACTGAAAGTTCCAAATACACTCACCATATGAGATTTTCACTCTGCAGCAGAGTGTGTGCTGATATGAAACTTCCTGGCAGATTAAAACTGTGTGCCGGACCGAGACTCGACCTCGGGACCTTTGCCTCTCATGGGCAAGTGCTCTACCAACTGAGCTACCCAACCACAACTCACGCCCCATCCTCACAGCTTTTACTTCTGGCAGTACCTCGTCTCCTATCCTCCAAAGTTTGCAGAAGCTCTCCTGCGAAGGAGAGGTGTCTGTAAAGTTTGGAAGGTAGGAGACGAGGTACTGGCAGAAGTAAAAGCTGTGAGGATGGGGTGCGAGTCGTGCTTGGGTAGCTCAGTTGGTAGAGCACTTGCCCGCGAAAGGCAAAGGTCCTGCATTCGAGTCTCGGTCCGGCACACAGTTTTAATCTGCCAGGAAGTTTCACATTCACCATATGTTGTTGCTGGATATTAGGCTCCGGATCTCATGATTGTTGCAGGATGCCATGCACTTGTCACCAGTCTCCAGAGATAAGATGACAGAGCAGGTGGTGCTGTACTAATTGATGCTATCTCTCTGCTCTTCAATTCAGTTATCTATTGATGTACTTTATTTTGCTGGTAATTTTGAGGAAGCAATTAATGTTATGTTCAGTTGAGAATAATTAATTATGGATCACAGATTGTATGATTTATTATGGAAACTGTATCTTGTTCTGGACCAGTTCAGCTGTGCTCAATTTGAGCAACATCCTGTATGACACAATATAGCCTTAATTGCTTCATACTGAAACCATGAGGCTATCAAAATAAAGCATGAATAATTAGCATGGGAATACATGTATATTAGCGAGTGCAACAACCCAGTGACAATGACAGACCCTAGCCATCTCCGTACCAACACAGTGCTCCACCACGTGCTCAAAAAGCAGTAACTCTAGACTTGTCAGGGGGCAAAGATTATTCTTAAATACCAGACACGGCTAAATCAGTAGTAACTGCAGTAACGTAACACATACTTTGTAATGACACTAATCAGTAAGCTAACAGGAAAGCCACAAAATATAACAACTATTGTGATAGCATATAGGATGCTCCCAAGAGGTCTTATGGGGAACAACTTTGTTTACAGGCTAAATGTTCACTGAAGCTTCCCGGAAATACTTGGTGTCTGTTTACTGAATTCACTGGCTATGTGATGACAAGATTTCAACAAACTAGCATGGTCTAGTAACCAGGTGTGTTGCATCCGCGTAATACCCAACCCAGTAAAGTGATAGTGATCTTCAACAACAAAACCTTAAGAATTAGTGTCTCTGAGTGGAGAAAGATATTTTAGTAGCAAATCAGATGACTGGATCATAGGCAATAAATATTGGATATACATGCTGCACCACCATCTTGTAGGAACATAACCCATAATGAAAGATGCCTAGTGTTTCTATGAAGTATCAAAGAACATTTTGTACTAAACAAAATCTGTTACCCATGACATACTCTTATCATTTCTACACATTTGATGCAAAGGCTTTGAAACAGCCTGTATATTCACTTGGTGCTGTATCATCAACTTCTTTTGGTGTTTATTAACGTATTTTCAACTTTTGTGGTATGTATATGTTAGCTTAAACAAGCATATTTCTGAAAGCTGATGAAGTTTTCAGTCTTGTTTATTATGTGCCTGTCAACACTCAATGCCTCTACCATTCATGGAATTATTACCTTTACTCAAAAATCATTGGGTCAGCCCAAACATAGACTACGCGTAGTGAGATTCACACAAAGCATTACACTAGCAGCGTATAGTGAATATGTGATGAGAAATTAAATTCTGGGACTCAGATCTTGTGCTTATCATGAGCAGTTATCTTAATGATTTATGCTGTCTGAACATGCCTCCAGCAATAACTCAAATTTTCAGTGGCAAGCAACTCGTAAGAGTCACACCATAATTTATTTGATTGAATATGCCTATGTCTCTTTTTTTTATTTTTACATTGTTGTTGTTGTGGTCTTCAGTCCAGAGACTGGTTTGATGCAGCCCTCCATGCTACTCTATCCTGTGCAAGCTGCTTCATCTCCCAGTACCTACTGCAACCTACATCTTTCTGAATCTGTTAGTTTATTCATTTCTTGGTCTCCCTCTATGATTTTTACCCTCCACACTGCCCTCCAATACTAAATTGGTGAGCCCTCGATGCCTCAGAATATGCCCTACCAACCAATCCCTTCTTCTAGTCAACAGAGTACAGTAGAGGTTGTGAACATCTTAAGATGTAAAAGGAGATCACTCCAGCTTCCTCATATCAATCCATCAGTACACTCGATGATGAGTATTTGGTATGCTATAAACATATTGTGCTTGTCTGTCACAATGATCTGACATTTTTACATATGAAAATGAAGAGCCACACCATAATTTATTTGATTGAATGTGCCTATGTCTCTCTTTTTTATTTTTACATTGTTGTTGTTGTGGTCTTCAGTCTAGAGACTGGTTTGATGCAGCTCTCCATGCTACTCTATCCTCTGCAAGGAGAAATTTGTTAACATCCAGTATAGACTTAAGTGTCAGGAAGTCGTTTCTGAAAGTATTTGTATGGAGCGTAGCCATGTATGGAAGTGAAACATGAACAATAAATAGTTTAGACAAGAAGAGAATAGAAGCTTTCAAAATGCGGTGCTACAGAAGAACGCTGAAGATTAGATGGGTAGATCACATAACTAATGAGGAGGTATTGAATAGAATTGGAGAGAAGAGAAATTTGTGGCACAACTTGACTAGAAGAAGGGATTGGTTGGTAGGGCATATTCTGAGGCATCGAGGGCTCACCAATTTAGTGTTGGAGGGCAGTGTGGAGGGTAAAAATCATAGAGGGAGACCAAGAGATGAATACACTAAACAGATTCAGAAGGATGTAGTTTGCAGTAGGTACTGGGAGATGAAGCAGCTTGCACAGGATAGAGTAGCATGGAGAGCTGCATCAAACCAGTCTCTGGACTGAAGACCACAACAACAACAATGTAAAAATAAAAACTTCATTTTTCTTTGTGAAAATGTCAGATCATTGTGACTGACAAGCACAGTATGTTTATAACATACCAAATACTCATCATCGAGTGTACTGATGGATTGATATGAGGAAGCTGGAGTGATCTCCTTTTACATTTTAAGATGTTCACAACCTCTACTGTACTCTGAGTGAATGCCCAAGCATTCTGTATTGTTTTTTTCCCTGGTGTTATTCTCGGATACCTGTCACACTGTTCGGCAACTCCAACATTCCTTTGCCCATGATTTGGTGGTGGTGGTGAGGGAGGAGGGTGAAGGGTATAGTCCATTACGCCTAATGCTACACTATCTTGCTTCACAGAATGATAGAATTCTAAAGCATGTGCGTGTTGCCTCCTACCTCCTACCTCCTACATTGTCTTCCTGTGGCCAGCCAGCACAGATTGGGTAGCATGAAAAATTTGCTTTACATATCTGTTGCTGTGAAATTCCATCTTTCAAGCTTCTATTTTGGGCATTACGCTCGCAGCATCTGACATGGTGCGAGCCGTATGTACAGGGGCGGCTTCTGAGGTAGTGCCGCTGTGCTGTAGCACCACTTGTATAAAAAAGAAAGAAAGAGAAATATATGTGAACTGCACATATAACATTGTTTCAGGGTATGTATTTTCTGATTTGAAGAGGTGCGTTTTGCCGCGTGTGCCCCCATGGTAGCGTTCTGAAGCTTGGAGCCAACTACAGATTGGCACCATCTGACCTCTGCTGTGTGGAAGGCTCGGCAGTTGGTTTCTACAACCTTCTTATGGTGGAGGTGGAGTCACAGTTAGTCTGACTCAGAACTTTGAGTTCCTCCCACCAGATAGCTGTAAAGTGAAGGGCCTATAGAATCACGATCTGCCATCTAGCAATCATGTTAGAATACATCGGGGTGCAGATTTCTTGTAATCCAGTTTTACAATCTTTCTGCAAGTTAATGCTAATACATTCCTAAATGCTAATTAATGCTTAATTTAATCACATACAGAAATAATACACTTAAATATCATTATAAATAACTATGTGTAATTTGAATATAATTATGCCCTTAGATTTTGAAACCAAGAGGCATTATTTCAAAATTGGTATACATTGCAACAGCAGGGCTATTGTAACAGAACAAAAAAACTAATGTCTTCACCATCTGTTGAGCATCTGTTTTCCAAAACAAAAAGTTGTGTTTCTGTTCATACTCATTACATTCATGTAATATTATTTCTGTTTATACTCATTACCTTCATGTATTACAGTTCTGTATTCAAACACGTTGTAGTTATTGCAAGGTCAGGTAATTGACCGTATATAGCTGTCTACACAGTGTTTAAGGGAAAATTCAGTTGACTGTGAAAATAGCAAACATGATCAAAGTAAATGAGTTATTAAAAATGCCATTTAGCAACAAGACCCTCAGATAAAAAACGCTAGGTAGGCCATTCCCGAATCTGAGTCTGCAGCAGAAAAGAAAAAATCAATGCCATAAGTTCAATCCAGAAATTTACCAAAAGAAGAAATGGATTTGGGATTGTGAAAAAAGCAATGCTGTTTTTTGTTTTCCTTGTGTGTTATTTTGGGGAGATTTTCATTGGTGTAACACCAGAATAACTGATATTGGGCATATATGGTCTAAGATGAAGGAACATGAAATGTCAAAGTGACACATGAATAATGAACTAAGTCTTCCATTTATAGGGAAAACCAACATTCAGCAGAAATTAGATTCGCAATATAGATGAACAATTGACAGCCACTGCAAACATGTAGAAAAGGGTAGATATATATTGAATTCAATTGTAAACTGTATTCAGTTCTGTGGTGTTTTGGAACTGGTTCTCAGGGGCCACGATGAATGAGATGCCTCTCAAACTAAGGGGTTTTTTGCAAGCTAATTCGGTTCAGAACTGAACTGGATAAAACTATTGAAGTTCATCTCATTCAAGCGTCAGTGTTCAAAGGCATTTCTAAGACTGTTCAGAACGAACTCTGCAACGCATGTTGGAAGTGTTCCATGATGAAGTTCATAAAGAAATAAGTTGTTGAGGGAAACCTGTTGAAAGGTTTTGGAACTTTCAGAATGCTCATGCTATAGCTGAGAGTATTCTGAAAGAAATTGAACCATTAATTGGTGATGATCAAGCAAAACTAATAGCTCAGAGTTACGATGGTGCAAACGTTATGAGTGGCAAGTCGAATGGGGTTCAGAAATTGAGTAAAGACAAATATACAGAGGCAAACTACATCCACTGTTATGTGCATCAGTTCAACTTTATGTCTATGGCAGTCTTTGTTAATCACAAATCCCACATCTTTTTTTGCACACCTTTCAGGTAATTTTTCTTTCTTTTCTAACTCGCCACAGAGAGTGTTGCTTAGCATTATTCAAAAAAGCTTGTCCTGTGTGTGTCACAAGATGGAATTACCATTCACAAGTAGTAAAAGATGTTTTTGAAAACAAGCAAAAATCTTATTACTGTTATGGAAGTCACTGAAACAAGTTGCGGCAGGGTGGAGTCAGTCGTCTGTGTTTTTGTTAATGCATCGTTCAGTCCACCTGCCTCGATAGGCTTCTTGCCGATGTCCCTTCACGTGGCAGCAGATACTGCTTGGCAGTGTAAAGCAGCGTTGATACCGAGCGAGGTGGCGCAGTGGTTAGCACACTGGACTCGCATTCGGGAGGATGACGGTTCAATCCCGTCTCTGGCCATCCTGATTTAGGTTTTCCGTGATTTCCCTAAATCGTTTCAGGCAAATGCCGGGATGGTTCCTTTGAAAGGGCATGGCCGATTTCCTTCCCAATCCTTCCCTAACCCGAGCTTGCGCTCCGTCTCTAATGACCTTGTTGTCGACGGGACGTTATACACTAACCACCACCCCCACCACCACCGCAGCGTTGATGAAACCACTACCTAATACCTACCCTACAGAGACTGCATAACTCTAGTTGAAAGTTAGTTCCTGAAAGTTCATGATTAAAAAATCAGGCGTCCAGGATATTCAATATACTTGCAGAAAAGCGTTTAGCATTAGATTAACTCTGCTTTCTATTCATATTGAAAGACGTGAAATGGCTATCAAGTCTGTATTTAATATGGGAAAACGTTATCATTCCAAATTCGCTGTCTGTATAACAAATATTCACTCAAGAAGCAGCCAGAATTTTGCAAGTCTGACCCAATCAGTTTTCACGTTCTACCAGTCACAGAGCCAGAACTATTTGCGAGTTAAACATTTGGTCTTTTCAGTGGTCGCCTTCATAAGAGGTGCTCTCCAAAATATTCTGTACAGAGCATGAAACATGCCACATGGAGTTGTTACTACAACCAGAAAGTTCACACGCTCATATCTCTCAAATTATTTAATTTAGAAACACCATAATTTCATTAAAATGTCCGTAACTGCAGTCGCTTCAGTCACGATATGTTTGAACCGAAATTAGCTCCCTATTTCCTCATCTTACAGAGTATTTGTAAGGAGCGATTTGATATCGTGTTATCTGTAGACAGGCTAGCAAGCAATTCTTTGCTCTCTCTCTCACCTTTTACTTTCCCCTCCTTGGGGAAGTGTATAGAGGAGTTTGTAGCCTGCTGGCTCCTATTCCACTGTGTGTGTGTTGTGGGTGTGTGATTGTCTTTGACTGCTTTGGCTGTCTGTGTGTTGTACTGGTGTTCTGGTGATGTCTAGTACTTGCCTGAGGTTGGCGATATGTTGGGTGTTTTAAGGGTTAAGGATTGGTGTTAGGATTGAGAGATTTTATTTGATTTTTCTCTTCGACTTAGTCGTCGAAGATCGTTATGGGGTGTTTGTGCTTGTCGCGGGACGTGTCGTACCGACCTATGGAGTGGATAAGGTTATTTCCAGATGTGGAAGAGCTCTCATAGAAAGCCCTTGTCAGATCCTGGAGTCTTCCTTTGAAGAGTGGGATTCCGGCAGGGGTGTGCAGATCGTTGGTGGGGAATCCCATGGGTAAGTGCAGATCTGTCCTGAGGGTGCGGTTCTGCAGCCTCTGGAGTTTGTCCAGGTGCTTCTTTGCCATGAATCCCCAGACAGGGCCCGCAGACTCCATTACTGGTCATATGAGGGCCTGATAGATGTTTAGTCCTACAGAGCAGGGAAGGGAGCTGGTTTTGTTGAGGACTGGGTATATGATGGATATTCTGGCGCAGACCTTCCTGTGGATCTCCTCTATATGGGGTTTCCATGTTATTCTCGAGTCCAAGGTTTCGCCGAGATACTTGATGGATCTGCATCAGGGGAGTTTGGATCCATGAAGGTGCTGCTGAAGGGTTGGGGGGGGGGGGGGGGAGGGGGGGTTGTCTGCGATGCACCAGTGACGGGCCCTGGTTTCTGTGTTATCTAAAACCCTTTGTAACCCATGAATGACCAGGTCCTTATTCGCATTACGAGTGTAAAAGGCGGTGTCGTCAGCGTACTGTGTGGCATGCACCAGGGGGGCCGTTGGAGTGTCCGCAGTGTACAGACTGTACAAAAGGGGCCCCAGGACCAATCCCTGTGGCACTCCAGCACGAATACACCTTTTGGTGGAAGTGGCTGTTTCTACCTTGATGGAGAAGGTTCTATTAGTGAGGTAGCTTTGGATTAGCCTGACTACACTCCCGAGGAACCCTTGTGTGTATAACTTATAGTAGCCCTTTATGCCATACTGAGTCGAAGGCTTTGGCTTCATCAAGTAGCACTATCCCGCAGTAGACTCTGTGGTTGAAGCCCTCTGTGGCTGCTTCCACTAGTCTTGTGATCTGTTGTGGGGCAGAGTGCTTCTGTCAGAATCCGAATTTGAAATCCAGCAAAAGTCGCTTGTTGGTGATGTGGTCTCATGTGGGAGTAAACAGGAGGCACTCATAGATCTTGCTGAGAGTTGGCAAGAGGCTAAACGGCCTGTAGTGCTGTGGGAATAAAGGGTCTTTCCCTTGTTTGTGTATCACGACCACTTCCATGTGTTTCCAGTATGCTGGAAACTCGCAGGTAACAGTAATCTCGTTGAAGACGTTTGTGAGGTGTTCGATAGCCGAGGGCGGGAGGTTTTTAACTAGCTGGTTTGTGACACTGTCGTGTCCTGGCACCTTTTTTGTAGGGAGGGACCTAATTACTTTGGCCACGTCGTTGGGGGCAAAAAGCGGGAGTTTGTCCTCTGGGTCCTCCTCAGTGTTGAGGAAGACAGCCAGTTGACGACGAACTACCTTTTCATATTTGTCATTCTGGGGGTTCTGCCGCTTGAAACTGCTTCTTGAAGGTGTCGGCGAGAGCGTTGGCTTTTCAGCATGGCTGTAGGCCAGACCCCTCTTGCCATGCATTGGCAGCAGCCTATCGTGTCTTTTGGTAAATTGTTTGGTTGCTTGCCAGAGTGTCTGATCGTCTACTTTGAGGGCTGTGAGGCAGTTTTGCCATTGCTGGTTTCTGTGCTCATTGATTGCTTCCTTCAGCTCTCTCTGTAGATGATTGAGCAGCCTCTTGGTGGCCTGATTTACGGTGATCTTCCAATCTTTTGCCACTCTGTTCTTGCGATGGATTTGGGCTAGTAGATGTTCCGGTAGTTGTACTTGCAAGGGTAGGCCATCCCTTTGTGGGGGAGTGGCATCTTCCGCTGCTTGCAATATGGTTCCTGTTAGGTCTTGTAGTGCTTGTTCTACTGTTTCAGCAGTAGGTGGTGGAGCGCGAGCGATATCAGGGGCGACAGTTTCTCGGTATTGCTGCCAGTCTGTATGTTTGTAGGACGTCTGGTACCGTGGGTGTGCTACCCATTCTCCCACATCGAACTCTAGAATCACTGAGTTGTGATCGGAGGATATTCTGTGGATTGTCCTTGCAGCCACAAACCCTGCGATCCTCCTAGTAAGGGATATGTCTAACACGTTGGGCCTACGTCCGTTTTTGGAAAATGTGTGGGCTCGACCGGACCGCATGTTTCGAAGTGGTGGTTGTGCGCTAGTCGTTGCAGTTTGGCACCTACTCTGGAAGTTACTCTAGTGTTCCAATCGGGATGTTTGGCATTGAAGTCATCCCCTATTCTGACTTTGCCTTCAATTTGCCCTAGAGCAGGTATGTCTCCCTCCTCTATCTCGGCTTGTGGGGGGTTGGTAGATTGCAATGATTGTTAGGGGTCTGGTGGCAGTGGTTACTTCCACGGCCACTGCTTCAATTTTATTGGTAGCTGGTACGAATACCTCGTGGTGAGGGATCCCTCTTTTTATGTATATGGCCACTCCTCCACCTTGGGTTGGCATATCTTTATGGTAGCTAACATAGTTTGGAACTGTTGCTTTCATAGCGATCCTTCGAGGTACTCTCCTGTCTGCCCGTTCCTCTATTTGTGCAGGAACAGCTTAATTCTGATTGACTGGGGGAACAAAAACAACAACAACAACAACAACAACAACAACAATATAGCCATCCTCCAGCCAATCGTACTAGACAGCTTCGTGCCATACTGCAACGAATGTCATCTCGTAATAACTTGCTGCATTATTCTATCTTCTACTATTGAAAAAGCTGATGCATCCAAACAAAGACTGCAAAATAATGAATTCATTTTCTGGCTATCATTTTTCTATAAGATAATGCCTCATGCAGACGTACTTTTTAATCAGCTTGAGAAGAACGTAATTGAACAGACCACAGCAACACAAGACAACCAGAACTTTTAAGTGGTAATGCAAAACATCAGAGATAACATTGGCTCCATCCTTAATGAGACTAGTTTTGGAAATGATGAAACAATGCCTTGCAAGAAGCCATGGATTCTTGATGGGCATAAAAAAAGGAGATGCTTTGGAAGTGTGCGATGCTGTCCTTTCTGAAACAGAATTACATTGTCAGTTCACAGGACACCTCATTGTAGCCACTTATTTGATGTAAATCAGTTTGTCAAATACATCAGATTTTCCAGACAAATACCATGAAATTAAAGACACATATACATTTCTGGGAAAAAGAAAGTTGAAGGGTGAGCTTCATGTCTTCTATGCTAGGCCTGACTTGAGAACAGTTGCTGACGCAGTTCCGTTTCTTTCGCTGATTCAAGAGGATGAACTTTGTGACACATTCAATGAGACTGTTAAAGTTTTGAAACTGCTAATTATTATGCCCATCTCGACATCAGAAGCTGAGCAGTGCTTTTCAATGCTCAAGAGAATTTAAATGATACTACGAAACACCATGAAAGAGGAATGACGGAGTACCTTGAGGATGCTATCCTGTGGAAAGTCATTCGTATGTGAAATTGAAGATTTCAATTTGAGAGTGACAGATTTATTTGCCAACAAGAAGGAGCAATGAATAGATTTCCAATACCATTCCTACTATTATTTTGAAGCTGTCTTCCCAAAGTAATGGAGTTACAGCTTTTGGTGAGGACAGCACTTTTAGTTTTAAATGTTGGTAATTTGATTAAATTTGCTTTGCAAAATCCAGATTACAAGTTCAAATTATTATAGGTGCTCTATTATTTCTCATACTGGCAATCATGTTGTATTGGACACTTTTCTGGCAGTAAGCTGCGAATGAAAAACAAATGAAGAGTTGTGGCTGTCGAGGGGAGAAGATCAGAATGGGGAGAAGAGCTATGCTTTCCTCTCACAGGACTGGCAGCCTATGTCCATGTTCTGTGCTGCTGAGAAGGCAGAACCAATATAATAATGTACAAATGGATTGCTGATTCCATCTGGTGTTGTGAGAGTTATATCCGAACCCTGTGACAGAGCACAATTGCTCTCTGCACTAATTTCAAAATAAGAAAAGGAAACAACCAGCAAGCACAACTCAAAGCAAAGTGGAGCACATAAATCATTTGTTAGCAGCTAGGGCGCAATTGTTAGTGGAGGTTGGTGATGTCGTTACGTGGTAGTTCAGGCCCGATCTCCAACGGTATCTTAAGCAACTATACATCAGAACACCCCCTGTTTATGACTGCCATGTAAAAGTGACTGAACATACCCTGTGAAGAGTGAAGAATATTGTGCTATTGATACGTGTGCATGCATGTGCATTTGTGTGTGCGAGAGAGATCTTCAGAGTTAGTGTTATGTTTTATATCTCGTGCAGACATGCGAAAAAGATAGCTAAAGCAATCTCTCTCTCTCTCTCTCTCTCTCTCTCTCTCTCTCTCTCTCTCTCTCTCTCTCTCATACAAACACTTGCAATCATGTTCTCTAGGAATATATCAAACTCTCTTACTGTTCATGAGAAGGGTGCTGTTGTGATAAGTGCTTATTTCTGTTTCTCTATACATTTTGTTTGATATAACATCATATGAAGTATATGAATTATCGACAAAATTCCGTAAAACATTTGATGCTACCAAACAAATCTTTTTTTTTTTTTTTTTTTTGCACCACCAAATGCCCTGCTTCTCTGTGATGAATAGTGATGACTGTCAGTATGTAGATACAGGTTCATATGAGTAAATTTATGATAAACACTACGTCCAAGTCTGTTTGACTAATAAATCGAATGATAAAAGTTTCCTATCTGCTTCCACTTCTATTCTGAGCCTAAAGTTCAGATGTAGATAATTCAGATGTTATAAGAAATGTTGTAATTTGTCTTTTCCTTGAGACTAAATTGCAAATTTGACTTATGTATAGAAATAATAATACTAATAATTGTCATAATCCGTGTGGCTGATATTACTGCTTCCTCATAGAGGTACACCCTAAACAGTTTAAGGAGAAAATGTCAAGACCATTTGGCGTTCCAATGCTACTGGATTTAGGAAGTCTTTATGATCTTGATGTCATACGTCCTTCCACACAAAGCTACTTGGTGCCGTCATTCAACAGACCAGATGCTTTGGAAGGAAGTTTTTTGAGGCTCCACATAGGGTCTTAACAAGTAAATATCAATATTTTCAGTATATACATCAGCAGATGTGAATATCACATTTACAATCTGATAATGTATTATTTCCATTGCATATCCAGTCTGACGTACATCGACTGAACCATTAGAATTGTGAAAGAACACCAATGATGTCACACTGTATGCATTTAGGTCAATAAGGATAGCTGGTGGTTGCAACAAGTGCTTGAAGATTTTATTTTAATTAATTTTTAAATAAACAGTGGACACTCCATGTTGGAATAAAATGTAGATTGGTTCTCAACACACATTCATTCACACAAGCGAGCACACTTCAAGCACACATGGCCACCACCTGCTGCAGCTCAGACCAGAATGCAGCAATCTGGAGGGGTTGGGGAAGATCTCTGTCTGGTGGAGCGTGCAGGAAGTAGACTGCCAACAGGTTCTGTGGCTGGTGGGTGTGGGCAGGGTAGTGCGAAGAGGGTGGGGGCAGGGAGCAAATAAATAAGAGGAGCAGGGAAGGGGAGTGAGAAGAGGAAGGGGAAAGATGGGCGAGTGCATTGACAGTGTGTGGCTGACAAAGAGGTTTGGAGACGAGAAGAGGGAGGAGGTGATAGGACGGAGGGAGTGGAAACTGTTCGGTGAGGATGTGGGGACAATAGGTTACTAGAGTTTGAGACCAGGACAGTTTTTGGAGTGGAGAATGTGTTGTAAGGATATCTACCATCTGTGCAGTTCAGAAAAGCTGGTGGTGGAGTGGAGGATCCATATGGGTCAGAAAGTGAAGCAGCCATTGAAGTCAAGCATGTCGTATTCAGCTGCGTGTTGTGGCACAGAGTGGTTTACTTTGGCCTTGGCCACAGTTTGGCAGTGGCCGTTCATCCTGTTGGACAGCAGGTTGGTATTCATACCAATATAAAAAGCTGTGCAACTATTGCAGCAGAGCTAGTATATGGCATGACTGCTTTCACAGGTGGCCCGGCCTCTGATGGGGTAGTATAAGCCTGTGACAGGACTGGGATAGGAAGTGCTGGATGGATGGATTGGGCAGGTCTTCCGTCAAAGAGATGATCCCTTTGGTAATGGGGTGGGATAGGGAATGGTATAGGGATGGACTAGGATGTTGTGGAGGCTGGTTGGATGTCAGAACATCACATTAGGGGGGATGGAAAGGATCTTGGGTAGAATGTCCCTGATTTCAGGGCACGATGAAGGGTAATCAAAGCACTGAGAAAGGTGGTTCAGTTGTTCCAGCCTGGGGTGGTATTGGGTGATGAAGGGGGCACTCCTTTGTTGCTGGTTCTTGGGCATGGTGGGAGGATTGGGGGTGTGAGGGCCAATGGTGTGGGAGATCTGCTTGTGGACTGGGTCTGGTGAATAGTGCCTGTCTATGAAGGCCTTGGTGAGACCATCAGAATACTGGCCATGTGAGTTCTTGTCACTGCAAATACACTGTCCTTGTGTATCAGGCTGTATGGTAGGATTTTTTTCTTGTGGAAGGGATGACAGCTATCGAAATACAGGTAATGTTGGTGGTTGATGGATTTAATGTGGAGAGAGTACCTTCTCAGCAAGACAGGATTCTGCTTAAAGCAGCAATGTCAAGATCAGAATCATAAAATGAAAATTAAAAAAAAAGAAACAACAAAAAAGGTGGATATAGGAATGAGTGATACTACTCAAAAGCAAAACAATGGATACAGGAATGTTTGAGGTGCTAGAATGAGTGACACTAAGCCAAACACGCTGCCAGGGTGTGAAACTAATTCAGTGCATCGACCACTGGGAACGTACAGTAGTGATGGACACCCACAGATGATGCAGCCTCCTTACACAATCCAGTAGCATACCTGATATCACCTCAACCTGTTGCTAACATTTCATGCACATTTCAGCTGTTCACTTGCCAATTTTCCTCTCAGGAAAAATTATGCTTTAATAGCATATTTTATGATTATGTAAGAAGTAACGTTATGTTTGCAGATATCAGTCAAAGGCATAACAGTTATATTGATTATACCTCTTTAATTAAACAATTTGTTTGATGCCTTGAATTTGAATTAACTAATTAACTAATTGTACATGCAAAGAACCCCTTACAATAGTTGACTGAAGATGAGACTACATTACATTACATTACATTTAAGTTTATCCAGAATGATGATTAGGATATTATTATCTGGTGAAGTGCCATGCTAAACAGTGCTTCCCAGGTCCTACACAGTAATCTGCTGATCTTTGTGTGTGTGTGTGTGTGTGTGTGTGTGTGTGTGTGTGTGTGTGTGTGTGTGTGTGTGTGTGTGTGTGTGTGTGTGTTTTTGTCTAATTCCGATGAAGGTCTTTTTGTCCGAAAGCTTACTTGTTTGACATTCTTTTTATTGTGCCTTTCTGCTACTCAGCATCTCTGCTATACGGAGAGTAGTACTCTATCCTTTTCATAATATTATGAAAATGTTAATTACCCTGTGAAACTAGATTTGTTACTTTCATCTGTAACTTGCAGATAATTGTATATTTAACATTACCCAAATCAGGAAACTTCAATACAAAAAATTATGCTTAAGAGTGTTATCTCAGACTTGCTGTAATGTTATGTTACAAATTCTTTGCACTGAAGTGGTGTGCTATATTTGTTTACTGTAATATAACTTTTTCTGGATTGTCTCTGTGAAGTGTTGGAGGAGATTGGTCATAAGAAGCCAAGTCTGTGACTTGCTTCCATGTTACATGATGTGAAATTTGTCTTGTGAGCTTCCTACACTCAAATATGTCTTTATCAAGAATATTAACATTTGTAACGCATTAGTATGAGAAGAAATTATTATTATTATTTAAACCTGATAAGGCAGGGCTTCTGGAGGAGTCTTATCCCAAATTTTACTGAATGACAAGCCAATCAAAATCAAGAGGGATATATTTATTAAGTGTTAATTAGCCTTACAAAGAACTTGGGAATAGCCTATCTGCAATTACATTTTCCTTTTTAAAAAATTATACAATTATATATCAGTTGTTGCTGACAGAAATGTCAAAAAAACTCAATTATCTATATTTTATTATCTTCATGATTATTGAACTGAGGGAATGGGGTTGTTAGAGTTGTGGGCTCTGTCCGTGATCTTTTGTTGTTGAAAAGACATTAACTCCTCTATATGTTCCAGATAATGCAATTTATTATGTAGTTCAGAGAAAGAAGTTCTAGGGTGAAGAGACATATTTTTGGGATTTGACACAACTTTTGTGAACAATGCTGTATTCAAGAATCAATAAAACAATGAATGAAATTTAAAACAGACTATCAGAGGACTTGCAAACAATGAACCGGGGGAGAAATCAAGTATACCAGAATCAAAAGTCTTCAGTTTTGGCTGAGGTGGTATGTAATTACATTAACAAAGATGACAATCAGTGAAGAGGATGTGAATCAGGCAGTGGGAAAAGTGGGGGGTGGGGGTGGTGTTTCAGATATGAGTCAAAGTTTAGACAGTTTGCATGTTGACAAAAAACCAGACCAAGGGGACCTGTTGAGAATATCATTAGCAAGAATGGGAGAGGTGGTATTAAATATGCAGTCATCAGTAAAATGTGAAATAAAATCTTAAATGATCTATAAAAAATGAAATAAAATTTAACAGTGATTATTTGTAGTTGAAACTGCTAGGTGGCAGGGAGTCAATTACGAAAGTGAGCTTTTAAAAAGTGAAATAAAATCCAAAAGTGATTTTTTAATGGACTTACTTTTAGAGGAAGAAATGGAACAATGAAAGATTTTTGCAGGAATCAGTTAAAGAAATTAGCACACTTAGATAAACCTGTTGATGAAATGACTCAGATCGAAGCACTCAAATACAGGTACGCGAAAATTTACAAAGGGATCTAGTTCATGGGCAAGATGATTCACTTGATTACTTTCTCAAGCACATACACAAATTAGATAAAGGTATGTAGGGAAATGTTTCACACAACTTTGGCCATGACAGTGATCACAATGGGTGAATTTTAGGAGACGGAAAAATGGGAATTTTGGGCATGAAAACCAGAGTAATAGGGCAAGAGACTATAATGGTAACAGAATTGGTGGAGGCTGTGAAACAAATGGTGATAACTGAAGTGGTGGATGGGATGGGGGACATGGAATGCAAACAAACTGGAGACAAGATAACAGGGAAAACCATCCGGAAAACACAGGGTCATGCCGATGAGAGTATGAAGTTTTGGGGTTGGTTCAAATGGCTCTGAGCACTATGGGACTTAACAGCTGAGGTCATCAGTCCCCTAGAACTTAGAACTACTTCAACCTACCTAACCTAAAGACATCACACACATCCATGCCCGAGGCAGGATTCGAACCTGCGACCGTAGCAGTCGTGCAGCTCCAGACTGAAGTGCCTAGAACCGCTCCAGTTTTGGGCTGAACAGATCAAATTATAGCAGGATGTCTAAATTGTGATGGAATTCAAATAGGCAGAATAATTATGATAAACAGAGTCAAAACCTACATGTTAAGCATCAGATGAATCATGTAAGTTTGGATAAAGAATTCTGGAATTGTATGTGGAACAATGATTCATTATGGAATAATGTGTTAAAAAAAATTAGAAAATCGAGATGTGGGTATGGAGACTAACCGATTTTTACAACTGGGCTGAAAGTGGAGTTCAAAATAATAATGAGAGGAGTGATAAGTATATTGGTTCTGAAGTGTGTATGTGTGTCTGTGTATGTGTGTGTGTGTGTGGGGGGGGGGGGGGGTATTTGGAAAAGATAATGATGATGGTGAATGTCAGTGCTGGGCTGCAAGAAGCTGTAAGGGTGATACAAGGTGTAATTTCCACATCTGTATTTTATTCAGAATAATGTTCATGACAGCATTGTGTTTGCAATGTGAATGAACATTCTCATGATATTAATAAAAAGGACTTCATCATTAATAAAATAATGAATAATTATTGTCCATAACATAATTTAATATTTTGTAACAAATTATATTGCAGACAGAACCCATGGAAAAAGATAATGAAAATCTCCATCTTTTGCTATCTATGATTCTTCTAGAATAATCCTTCTTCTTGTTCAGACTGTTGTACTGATAGGATGTGATTGATATCTCGTAACACAGAGGTCTGTAAAAAAACTGTAGTATGTTGCTAATTTAATATTTGAAAAAATAGAGTTTATGTGTCATTGAAATGAATTCACTTTGTTTGGAGTTTTATTTCATTGTGATTCTTGTCCTATATAAGTGTTAAGTTTTCTGACCAGCTACAAAGCACCACAGCCATTAGCGCTATTGATATACAGCGTGGTTTATTGGTAAATGCTGAATAATAAGTGATTAACATGGAGAAATATTTTCAAATGTTACTACCGTGATACTACTTGTAGTAGTACTATATTTTTTAGTACTACTTGATACTACAAGATACTACACACGGCAAAACGCACCTCTTCAAATCAGAAAATACATACTACAAAACAATGTTATATGTGCAGTTCACATAGATTTCTCTTTCTTTCTTTTTTATACAAGTGGTGCCACAGCACAGCGGCACTACCTCAGAAGCTGCCCGTGTACATACGGCTCATACCATGTCAGATGCTGCAAGTGTAATGCCCAAAATAGAAGCTTGAAAAATAGAATTTCATGGCAACAGATATGCCAAGCAAATTTTTCATGCTACCCAATCTGTACTAGCTGGCCACAGGAAGACAGTGTAGGAGGTAGGAGCCAGGAGGCAACATGCACATGCTTTAGAATTATATCATTCTGTGAAGCAAGACAGTGTAGCATTACCCACCACCACCACCAAATCATGGGCAGAGGAACGTTGGAGTTGCTGAACAGGAATCTGAGAATAACATAGGGGAAAAAACAATACAGAATGCTTGGGAATTCACTCAGAGTACAGTAGAGGTTGTGAACACCTTAAAATGTAAAAGGAGACCACTCCAGCTTCCTCATATCAATCCATCAGTACACTCGATGATGAGTATTTGGTATGTTATAAACATATTGTGCTTGTCTGTCACAATGATCTGACATTTTCACAAAGAAAAATGAAGAGCCACACCATAATTTATTTGATTGAATATGCCTATGTCTCTCTTTTTTATTTTTACATTGTTGTTGTTGTGGTCTTCAGTCCAGAGACTGGTTTGATGCAGCTCTCCATGCTAGTCTATCCTGTGCAAGCTGCTTCATCTCCCAGTACCTACTGCAACCTACATCCTTCAGAATCTGTTTAGTGTATTCATCTCTTGGTCTCCCTCTATGATTTTTACCCTCCACGCTGCCCTCCAATACTAAATTGGTGAGCCCTTGATGCCTCAGAACATGCTCTACCAACCAATCCCTTCTTCTAGTCAAGTTGTGCCACAAATTTCTCTTCTCCCCAGTTCTATTCAATACCTCCTCATTAGTTATGTGATGTACCCATCTAATATTCAGCATTTTTCTGTAGCACTGCATTTTGAAAGGTTTTATTCTCTTCATTTCTAAACTATTTATCGTCCACGTTTCACTTCTGTACATGGTTACACTACATACAAATACTTTCAGAAACAACTCCCTGACACTTTTATCTATACTCGAAGTTAACAAATTTCTCTTCTTCAGAAAAACTTTCCTTGCCATTGCCAGCCTACATTTTATATCCTCTCTACTTCGACCATCATCAGTTATTTTGCTCCCCAAATAGCAAAACTCATTTACTGCTGTAGGTATCTCATTTCCTAATCTAATTCCCTCAGCATCACCTAATTTAATTAGACTACATTCCACTATCTTTATTTTGCTTTTGTTGATGTTCATCTTATATCCTCCTTTGTTTCAAGACACTGTCCATTCCATTCAACTGCTCTTCCAGGTCCTTTGCTCTCTGTGGCACAATTACAATGTCATCGATGAACCTCAAAGTTTTTATTTCTTCTCCATGGATTTCAGTTCCTACTCCAAATTTTTCTTTTGTTTCCTTTACTGCTTGCTCAATATACAGACTGAATAACATTGGGGATAGGTTACAACCCTGTCTCACTCCCCTCCCCAACCACTGCTTCCCTTTCATGCCCCTCGACTCATAACTGTTATCTGGTTTCTGTACAAATTGTAAATAGCCTTTCGCTCCCTGTATTTTACCCCTGCCACCTTCAGAATTTGAGGGAGAGTATTCCAGTCAACATTGTCAAAAACTTTCTCTAAGTCTAAAAATGCTAGAAGTGTAGGTTTGCCTTTCTTTAATCCATCTTCTAAGATAAGTAGTAGGGTCAGTATTGCCTCATGTGTTCCAACATTTCTATGGAATTCAAACTGATCTTCCTCAAGGTCATCTTCTACCAGTTTTTCTATTCATCTGTAAAGAATTCGTGTTAGTATTTTGCGAACATGACTTATTAAACTGATAGTTTGGTTATTTTCACTCCTGTCAGCACCTGCTTTCTTTGGGATTGTAATTATTTTATTCTTTTTGAAGTCTTAGGGTGTATAGCCTGTTCATACATTTTGCTCACCAGATGGTAGAGATTTGTCAGGGCTGGCTCTCCCAAGGCTGTCAATAGTTCTAATGGAATGTTGTCTACTCCCAGGGCCTTGTTTTGACTTAGGTCTTTCAGTGTTCTGCCAAACTCTTCACGTGGTATCATATCTCCCATTCCGTCTTCATCTACATCCTCGTCCATTTCCATAATATTGTCCTCAAGTACATTGCCCTTGTATAGACCCTCTACATGCTCCTTCCAACTTTCTGCTTTCACTTCTTTGCTTAGAACTGGGTTTCCATCTGAGCTCTTGATATTCATACAAGTGGTTCTCTTTTCTCCAAAGGTCTCTCTAATTTTCCTGTAGGCAGTATCTACCTTACCCCTAGTGATATGTGCCTTTACATCCTTACATTTGTCCTCTAGCCATCCCTGCTTAGTCATTTTGCACTTCACTTCCTCTTGATCTCATTTTTGAGATGTTTGTATTTACTTTTGCCTGCTTCATTTACTGCACTTTTATATTTCCTCCTTTCATCAATTAAATTCAATATATCTTCTGTTATCCAAGGATTTTTACTGCCCCTCATCTTTTTACCTGCTTAATCCTCTGCTGCCTTCACTATTTCGTCCTTCAGATCTACCCATTCTTCTTCTACTGTATTTCTTTCCCCCATTCTTGTCAATTGTTCCCTAATGCTCTCCCTGAAATTCTCCACAATCTCTGGTTCTGTGAGTTTATCCAGGTCCCATCTCCTTAAATTCCCACCTTTTTGCAGTTTCTTCAGTTTTAATCTATAGTTCATAACCAATAGATTGTGGTCAGAGTCCACATCTGCCCCTGGAAGTGCCCTCCAATTTAAAACCTGGTTCCTAAATCTCTGTCTTACCATTATATAATCTATCTGAAACCTTCCAGTATCTCCAGGCCTCTTCCATGTATACAACCTTCTTTCATAATTCTTGAACCAAGTGTAAGCTATGATTAAGTTATGCTCTGTGCAAAATTCTTCCAGGTGGCTTCTACTTTCATCCCTTACCCCCATTCCATATTCACCTTCTACTTTTCCTTCTCTTCCTTTTCCTACCATTGAATTCCGGTCACCCATGACTATTAAATTTTCGTCTCCTTTCACTATCTGAATAATTTCTTTTATCTCATCATACATTTCATCAATCTCTTCATCATCTGCAGAGGTAGTTGGCATATAAACTTGTATTACTGTGGTAGGTGTGGGCCTCATGTCTATCGTGGCCACAATAATCACTATGCTGTTTCTAGTAGCTTACCCGCACACCTTTTTTTTAAATTTCATTATTAAACCTACTCGTGCATTATCCCTATTTGATTTTGTATTTTATAACCCTGTATTCACCTGACCAGAAGTCTTGTTCCTCCTGCCACCAAACTTCACTAATTCCCACTATATCTAAATTTAACCTATCCATTTCCCTTTTTAAATTTTGTTGCATACCTTCCTGATAGAGGGATCTGACATTCCACGCTACGATCTGTAGAACACCAATTTTCTTTCTCCTGATAATGATGTCCTCCTGAGTTGTCCCTTACCAGAGTTCCAAATGGGTGACTATTTTACCCCCGGAATATTTTACCCAAGAGGACGCCATTATCATTTAACCATACAGTGAAGCAGCATGCCCTTGGGAAAAATTATGGCTGTAGTTTCTCCTTTCTTTCAGCCGTTCACAGTACCAGCACAGCAAAGCTGTTTTGGTTAGTGTTACAAGGCCAGATCAGGCAATCATCCAGACTGTTGCCCCTGCAACTACTGAAAAGGCTGCTGCTCGTCTTCAGGAACCACACGTTTGTCTGGCCTCTCAACAGATACCTCTCCATTGTGGTTACACCTACGGTACGGCTATCTGTATCACTGAGGCATGCAAGCCTCCCCACCAATGGAACGGTCCATGGTTCATGGGGAGAAAATTCCAGTTAGACTGTGAATAATCTCTAAATATAGTGAACTTCTGTGAATGCAAACATTGTCTTACGTGAAACAAATTCTTATATGCTGATGTGTGAAGACTGGTTATTTTGTAACAACTTTTATGAAATATTTTGAAAGGAAAAGTACATTAGTCTTGTGTGCATGTGGTATTGTGTGACAGAACTGTTTATTTTGCTTAAAGAAAAGAATTAAAACCTCGAATAACAGTAGCATTAAATTCGATAAACAATCTGCAACTAATAAAGAGCCTATTATGCAACAGTACTGAAAATTACTAAAAATCATTACTCATGTTTAGTTCAGATTATTTATCATACATTTAGCTTGTTTACTGGTTATATATTATTACTTTTGTGCATGAACTTAGTGCCATTTACACTGCTTGACAGACAACACTGCTACATGTTCCCATGTGGAGATTTCTTTAACAAAATGATGATTATTAGCCGCGAAAAGCAGTGATTAACCTCATGTTACTTAATAATCACTTTCTGAATATAGCAGGTGAACTAAATAGAAACCTAGTCCCAACAGGGAATCATATAGCGCTCTTAGAAAAAAGTGTTCCGAGACTGTTACCTGAAATGCTCCTCCATGATACTGACAAGAGGGAGATTGAGTTAATAATTAAATCACTAAAGACCAAGAACTCTCATGGATATGACGGGGTATCTAGCAGAATACTGAAGTATTGTTCCACGTATGTTAGCTCAGTACTTAGCCATATCTGTAACTTTTCCTTTAGGAGTGGTCGGTTTCCTGACCGATTAAAGTACTCGGTAGTGAAGCCACTTTATAAAAAGGGAGACAGGGATAATGTTGACAATTATAGACCTATTTCTATGCCATCAGTGTTTGCTAAAGTTATTGAGAGGGTTGTATATACAAGGTTACTGCAGCATTTAAATTCACATAATTTGCTGTCAAATGTACAGTTTGGTTTTAGAAACGGTTTAACAACTGAAAATGCTATAGTCTCTTTTCTCTGTGAGGTTTTGGACGGATTAAATAAAAGGTTGCGAACGTTAGGTGTTTTCTTTGATTTAACGAAGGCTTTTGACTGTGTTGACCACAAAATATTACTGCAGAAGTTGGAACATTATGGAGTAAGGGGAGTAGCTTACAATTGGTTCGCCTCCTACTTTAAGAACAGAAAGCAGAAGGTAATCCTCCGCAATATTGAGAGTGGTAATGATGTTCAGTCCCAATGGGGCACTGTTAAATGGGGCGTTCCCCAAGGGTCGGTGCTGGGGCCACTGCTGTTCCTTATTTATGTAAATGATATGCCTTCTAGTATTACAGGTGATTCAAAAATATTTCTGTTTGCTGATGACACCACCTTGGTAGTGAAGGATCTTGTGTGTAATATTGAAACATTATCAAATAATGTAGTTCATGATATAAGTTCGTGGCTTGTGGAAAATAATTTGATGCTAAATCACAGTAGGACTCAGTTTTTACAGTTTCTAACCCACAATTCAACAAGAACTGACATTTTAATCAGACAGGATGGGCATGTTATAAGCGAGACGGAACAGTTCAAGTTCCTAGGCGTACAGATAGATAGTAAGCTGTTGTGGAAAGCCCATGTTCAGGATCTTGTTCAGAAACTAAATGCCGCTTTATTTACCATTAGAACAGTATCTGAAATAAGTGACATTTCAACACGAAAAGTAGTATACTTCGCATATTTTCATACGCTTATGTCATATGGTATTATTTTTTGGGGTAATTCTTCTGATTCAAAAAGGGTATTTTTGGCTCAAAAACGTGCTGTTCGAGCTATGTATGGTGTAAGTTCGAAAACCTCTTGTCGACCCCTATTCAATAGTCTGGGAATTTTGACATTGCCCTCACAGTATGTATTTTCTTTAATGTCGTTTGTTGTTAGCAATATTAGCTTATTCCCAAGAGTTAGCAGCTTTCACTCAGTTAATACTCGGCAGAAATCAAATCTGCATGTGGAATGCACTTCCTTGACTCTTGTGCAGAAAGGAGTGCAGTATTCTGCTGCATCCATTTTCAATAAGCTACCACAAGAACTCAAAAATCTTAGCAGTAGCCCAAACACTTTTAAGTCTAAACTGAAGAGTTTCCTCATGGTTCACTCCTTCTATTCTGTCGAGGAGCTCCTGGAAGAGATACAAAATTAAGCAAATTCCAGTGTACATTTTTGATTTTCTTTATTTAAACTAACGACTTGTCGCCTGAATATGTTTCTTATATTTCATTTTATCTGTTTCTACAATCGTGTTACAATTTCATGTATTGACTCGTTCCATGACCATGGAGACTTCTCCTAAATGTGGTCCCACGGAACAATAAATAAATAAATAAAAAAAACAATAAATGTCACATTAATAATAAATAACTAGTTTTATTACAATTCTTGCTGAAATTGTACAACATGCAGTCAAACAATAGGGCATGCCAGAAAGGGGAGAACAAGGTGAAAGCAACGAGGCTGAAAGGAACTTTAGTGAATGTAATGGTGTTATAAATACTATTGTGGCAGAGAAAGGCGTTGAGGATTCAGAAGTTGAATGCATAAAGTATGTTGAAATAAATGATGATGAAATGTTGAAGTTAAATGTTGATTATGTTTCTGCTCATGATATCAGAGAAGATGCAGTAGTTGATGAAGCTGCATGTAGAAACAGTTGTTGCCTGTCCACACTGATCAATCCTAATTCATTGGAGAATGCAGAGAAAAGAATAGAAATAATTTTTTGTAAGTTTAGAAGGTAAAGAGGAATAATATTTAGGATTTTTGTGGGATTAGTTTGAGAACAGTGTTTGATGGGAATCATTACAAGACACGGTGTGAACCTGAACAGATCAGGAAAAAAAGGATTAGGTACCCTCTTAAAAACAAATATATTGGAAGAAGTCCACAAATGCACCCCAAAATTGGAACCAATTGCACTTAAATGGCTCCAGCCATCAAGTCAGACTCAGTTTCATACTCAAATGTTTCAGGAAATTGTTAGTAATGAACGTACTGTGTCTGTAGCTACCGATAATTTTTTAGGCAAAAGTTTACATCTGTCTCTAATTCCAAAGAAATGACGATTTTTCACCAAAATGTGGGAGGACTTGGTAATAAAGTAAATGACATTACTGTTCTGTTAGAGGAACCACAAGGATTAAAAGATATTTATGTATTATGTTTTAGTGAACATCATGTGAAAGATATTGAAAGGTTACAGCTAAGTGGTTACTGTCAAGCAGCGCATTACTCTAGAACCATCATGGAAAAAGGTGGAGTGGTAATTTATGTAAAAAACAACATATCTTACACTGCATTAGATTTAAAGAGCCATTTTATAGAGCAACAAATTGAAGTATGTGGTGTTGAGATTACTGTAAATGACTTCACGGCTGTAGTGTTAGCACTGTATCGATCTCCCTCAGGGAATTTGAATGTATTTCTTAAGCACTTAGATTCTTTATTATCCATACTGTACTCAAAGTCCAAGAACCTGATAATTACTGGTGGCTTTAATGTTGATTTCCTAAATCAGAGCAATAGTAAAGCTGATTTAGTACATTTAATGGAGTCTTATCATCTGATGGCAATAGTAGATTTCCCAACTAGGGCTACTGTTAACAGTAAAAGTCTGATAGATAATATATTTATAGATAAGTCTAAATGCAATGAGATCACTGTACATCCAATCCTTGGCCTTTCTGATCATGGTGGTCAATTGCTAAGGCTCAATTACATCAGTGTGTGCAACAGTTCCGAGCATTCTTGGAAATCTTTTAGGATAATAAATGAACAGAGCCTTAAAAAATTCAATGACAGCCTAAAAGAGATAGATTGGAGCCCAGTTTACAGGGAAACAGATGTAAACAAAAAGTACAATTCATTTTTAAATGAATTCATGTTTGTATTTGAGTCCATCTTTCCCAAAAAAGTAGTTATAAATAGTCATATAGGCAATGCCAAGAAGTCTTGGATCACTACAGGGATAATAACATCTTGTAGAACAAAGAGAATGTTAAACAGCTCTCTCAGGACTTGTAATGATCCAAAGAAATGACAACACTACAAACTTTACTGTAGCATTCTCAAGAAGGTTATAAATAAAACTAAAAGTATGTGCATAAAATCAGAAACTGAAAGCTTAGAAAATAAAATTAAAACTATATGGAATGTAATAAAGAGGGAAACTGGTAGGACAACAGGGAACATGTCTCAGGTAGAGATTAAAACAGGGGACAGTATCATAAAGAAACCTGAGTTGGTTGCAGAAATATTTAATAACCACTTTTTCAGAGTGGCAGAGAAGACAGGTTGCAATGGTTCTATGGAAGAATCATTGTCCATCCTACAGAAAGCTATTAGCAACAGAATCCCACAGTTATCTTTACCTCCAGTTACTGTAAGCAAAGTCATAAGAGGAATTAGATCATTAAAAAATAAAAATTCTGCTGGTATGGACAATATTTCTAGTAAAATACTGAAACACTGTTATAAATTTGTTAGTCCCGTCTTATGCAACATATACAATACATCCCTACAAGAAGGGATTATCCCTGACAGACTAAATTGGCTGTAGTTATTCATCTCTTTAAAAAAGGTGATAAAAGCATTGTTACAAACTATCACCCAACATCCCTGTTAACTACCTTCTCGAAAATTCTTGAAAAACTCATGCACAGGAGGATTGTAGACCATCTCAACTTCCACAGTATCTTAAGCAAAAATCAGTTTGGTTTTCGTGCCTGTCTTTGTACTGAACAGGCAATATTCTCTTTCAGCAACCAAGTTTTGGAAGCCATTAACAAAAAAATGTTCCAGTGGGTATTTTTTGTGATCTCACGAAAGCCTTTGACTGTGTAAACCACCAAATTCTTTTGAAAAAGGCAGAATACTATGGTTTAGGGGGTACTGTTGGCTTGTGGCTACAATCATATCTACAGGATTGGAAGCAGACTGTAATGCTAAATAGCTCTTCTGGAGAACCTGCCTTGTCTGAATGGGGCACGATAACATGTGGTGTGCCTCAGGGCTCCGTTTTGGGCCCACTGCTTTTCCTCATCTTTATTAATGATCTTCCTCTTTGTTCTGAGACAAACAGACAATTTACCCTGTTTGCTGATGATACCACAATTCTAATTGACGATTTGATAGATCATGATCTTGAACAAACTACAAATACTGTTTTTAATGACATCTTAAATTGGCTCTCCTCAAATGGTCTCTCAATCAATGCAGATAAAACTCATTATATGAGGTTCCATACATCACAAAGTAATCTCGATGAAATTAACATAAAATGTGGAGATCAACCAATACAGAAAGTTGAAGATACAAAATTCCTGGGTGCTTATATAGACAGCAAATGTAATTGGTCAGTTTACATTCTTCATCTATGTAAAAAACTTAGCTCGGCAACATTTGCATTACGGGTGATTTCTTCAGTGGCTGAAGTTGACACCATTAAGGTTGCCTACTTTGGCTGCTTCTGCTCGTTGATGTCATATGCTATCATATTCTGGGGGAACCAACCATTGCAAAAAAAGTTTTCACCAGCAAAAAAAAAAAAAAAAAAAAAAAAAAAGCAATCAGAATAATGTGTGGGGTCCATCAAAGACACTCTTGAAGGCACTTGTTTCGGAAGATAGGTATCCTAACAACTGCCTCACAGTATATTTTTTCCTTGCTGACCTTTGTGTGCAAAAATTATTCTATCTACCAAGACAACAGTAAATTCCATGGCTATAACACCAGAAACAAAAACAATCTACATTTCGAAATGAAACGTCTCACTCTGGTACAAAAAGGAGTTTACTACTCCAGCATTAAGCTGTTCAATGCTCTACCACTACATATCAAATGTGTTCATACAGACTGCCAAAATTTAAACAAGTTCTCAAAGATTACCTGACAGGGAAATCCTTTTACACTTTGGATGAATATCTGAAAGAAAATGTATACCATCACTAAACTTATTGTGTCTAGAAATAGTTCAATTGATTTTATTGTGCACTTGAGCATTAGCACACTTTTGGTAACAACAAATTGGCTGTACCTGTATTTACTCTTGTAGGCCTAATATCTCATTTAACTTTGTGCTCTTATCTTTAACCTTTATTTGAAACTCCTTTTTCTGTTAAATGGTTGTTATGTTATCTAGCTGACATTGTATCTATTACTGTATTTATAGTATGTCTTACTTAATCTATGTACAATTTGGCATTGAATTGCCCTTGTATTTATTGTAAGTTTAAATTGAAACCTGTACAATTTGACACCTTCCATATCCTTGTGATTGACTCACTAACTGGATCTACGGAACATGAAATAAATAAATAAATAAATAAGTAAATAAACATTCTGGAGCCAATTAACAAATAGAACTTTATACCCCAAATGGTGGAAGGAAGTGAAAAAGGGATAGAGTGAAAAATATATAACTAATAATAAATAGTGTTATGTTCAGACAGTTTCAAAAACTGGAACCAGAAATGAAGATTCTGATGCCTCTGTAAATTTAGTTAAAATTGAAATGGATGGAATTCAGGGAAATTTTTAAGATGTTTAGAACAACTAATTATTTGAAATTTGTGAATGAAAGGAAGTTAGGGAAGAGTTAGCTTGTTCTCACATTAAAGATAAAATAGATCATTGGGAAGGTAAATACTTAATTGACATAGGGAGTCCTGTATCTGGAACATCAGGAAAAAAACTTAAGGAGAAAATTCATGAGTGGGAAGAGAATTCTTTAATTGATGTAGGTAATTTTTTATGAAAGAAGCAGTGGAAAGAAGATTATAGAATACAAAAAATGGGAATATAATAAATATTCAAGGTACAGAAATTTAAGGAAGAACAAAGAACTTTCACCTAAAAATAAGGTATGTATTATCTTCCTGCTTTTCAAAATTATAACTTTTCAGAAAACAAGAAAAACTTTTCTCAAAGTTTGAAAATCAAACTGTCTTCTTTTAAACCTGAAAACCTGTTACTTGCAACACATATACACTTATATTTAGAGTTGTGTCCCTACACCATTAAATGCCCTGTGACTGAAAATATCTTTTTAGACTGAACTTAGTATTCAAAAAGTTGCATTTGAACAAAACTATGTTTGAATTTTTGAGATGTGATTTTCATATGAAAACCAATTCTGTCCATGTAAATCACAAATATTTTATCTTAGTGTCATATAAAAACCCCACCTCTCAGTTGTCGGTGCTTTTGGGAAAGAATAATAAAACAGGTGCTTAGAAGTATTTTGGAAAGTGAGGTGTCCCTGTGAAACTCAAATATATTTTCTTATTGTCAATCAAAATCCTCAATTTTATTTGGTCAGTATTCTCAGGGGAGGGGGATGTATGTGAGATGAAAGGAGAGGAGAAAGTGGGTTAACTCCATGCAGTATTTCTTTACTGTTTCTTCAAAGAACTTTTTCATTCATTTGTCGATAGTAAAGAAGTAGAGGGCTGGTGAAAGTGATAATGTACCTCTTGGCAATGGAATTAGAAGTACAAGAGATATGTTTTCACATTATTAATTTTTCTTGGGTCATTTATATTTATCCCTTGAGTTAGTAGCAAATGCTTATAAAGTAAAAGTCACTACCTTTCAATCCCATTGCAGGCTATAACAATACATGTTTAGTAATCAGCATTTTTGTTGCCTTTTCATTTCTATATATCATTTGCTCTGTAGTAAAAATGAATATTTTGTGAAATATATACCTGTAGGGTCTTGAGGAAAACTGTGCACCAGGTAGACATCAATCTGGAAGGGAAGGGTGGGATTGTACATTGCTTAAAATCTCAGTGCGAATTGAAAACATAAATTTTATCCATTTGCCAAATGAGAAAATGGTGCTTATTAGTCATATCCATTAAGATGAAACAGATTACAACTTATTCTGTATGCTATGTGTCTTACAGCTAAAAGAATTTTATATCCCTTTGAAAGGTAGGTGTATTGCTATGCTGTGTTATGCAGGGTGACTTGAGAATTTGACATTTGTATGTACTTAGTTACAGTAACTTATGGAATTCTCACGTATTTGAAACTCTTACTTTCATAAAAACTTACTCTTTTTATTAAATCATGCCAGTCTTGAATGCTAATACAAAGAGAAAAATATTTTCAAAAGCATGATTCTGATATCACTGAAAAGATGAAACTAGAGGAAGGAGCATGCTAAGGACAATTTGAGTAAAGGTATGATTGCTGAACACAAAGAAGGGACTAAAAGAGGTCAAGGAAAATGACAGCATCACTGTGGATGAAAGTGGATATTTAAATAAAGACAATAATTTTGTTTCTTATAAATATTTATAAATCAGTTGATACATAAATCATTATGGACCTATGTTTGAACAGAAGGGAATTTGTGGAGAAAGGAACTAAAGTCTATTTGCATAATTTCCTGTATTATTTGTATTTTCTTATTATGTCTACAACTTTGCTTCCACCATTTTGCAATAGAGGACAGTAGCGGCAATTGGTGGTGCAGGTGGTAGGTTGTTTAATACCATTAGCTTAGGCATGTGTAAGTGTAACACCATCAAAATGTTAATCAATTTGTGATTGCATCATAAAGTTACTCTCGATTGAATGTCAACTGACAACACCATTCTTGTCGTTTGCAGGAAGTTTTAATTTTCTGCTTTAATACGAAGAAATCTGCGGCTGAGACTCATAAAATGCTGGGTAAGACCAATGGTGAGGCACTTGCTAGTGAAAGAACAGGCAGAGAATGGTTTCAATACTTTACGAATGACAATTTTGATGTTAAAGACTGGAATGGTATTGTAAGAGAGAAGGTTTTCAAAACTTCTGAAACCAATGGAAACAATTACAGTAGATCATTATCAAAAGCAATTGATGCATTTGAGCCAGCCATTGTGGCTGAGCGGTTCTAGCCGCTTCAGTCTGGAGCCGCGTGACCGCTACAGTCGCAGGTTCGAATCCTGCCTTGGACATGGATGTGTGTGATGTCCTTAGGTTAGTTAGATTTAAGTAGTTCTAAGCTCTAGGAAACTGATGACCTCAGATGTTAAGTCCCATAGTGCTCAGAGCCATTTTTTGATGCATTTGAGCTGAACACTGGAAGTCATCTGGCTATAATACAGTGATATACATGAAAAGATGATTTGCAGTATGACAATGCTCAACTCCATGTTGCAAAACCTGTAAAACCATACATGGATATGTTGAAATGAGAAGTCCTGCCCTACCTGCCGTATTCTCCAGATATTGCTCCCTCTAACTACCACTTTTTTCAATGGGTGGCACACAGCCCGTCCAGATCAGCATTTCCGGTCATATGAATAAGTGCAAAACTGGATGAATTCATGGATCTCCTCAAAAGACATGCAGTTCTTCCACCACAGAATTTGTATGCTGCCCAAAAGATGAGAGAAATTAATGGCCAATTTTAATCATATATTTTTTGTAAGTTATTCACAATAAAACTTTGACTTCAAGAAAAAAAATGGGGGGGAAAAGGTTGTAGGCCTAATATGTGAATGTAAATGTACACCAATTGCTTGAACATTGATTCAAAAATGATAAAAAATCAGAATAATAACCTATTTTATAATGTTGAACAAGTTAGCTAAATGTTTGTAAACTTTAGTTTAATTATTCGGTTTTTGTTTAAGCTAAAGAAAATCCATGATTAAAGTTCACTTAATTGTAACGTTATGTTAAATCACATTGTAGAGAAATGTCTGCCTAAATGTCTCTTTGATATCCACTTCAATATATCATTATGCTACTTTCAAAATTAACAGAAAAGTATGCAAAGGATTATATGTTTGAAAATCACCACCCTGTGTTAGATATATCAGAATTTGTTTTTATTATATTTGCAAGATGTTACAAAACTCTTTCAATACAGAAACCAAACCTGCCTAAAATTAAGAATAATATTGTCAAAATTAAAGTACATGGGATAATTAATGTTATAACAAATACTTATGCTCCATAAGTACACACAATCCCATAAGCCATAAATGCTTGTGTGTGACAGATGGGATGGAGGTGGGATGTACTGAAATGAATCTGCCTATACCACAGTGTCACATGTTCAATAGTAGATAATGATTCATCTCTGTTTAATGAACTGTTCTATACCATTCATATTGTGATGATGTTTCTTTGGAAATTGGATATCTTATGCTCATTATGAAGGTTTCAGAATCATTCTGTTGTTTGGTGACATTTGAAATTTCATTTATCTTTTTATATTTTTCCTCTTAACTTTGAAAGTCTATTTCTTCCATTTTTTGTCACTCATGAAAATGTTGATTATCTCACAAAAATAGATTTGGTTCTTTGTCAGTAACCAGATAATTGTTTATGTAACATTACCAGAAGCATTAAAACTTCAGTACCAAAAATTATGCTTAAGAATTTATAATTGTTCTTTCTTCATAAAATACTTTTGTGTTCTGATTATTGTTTTCTTTGTAAATATTCTCTCAGACTTGCTGCAATGTAATGTTAAAAACTCTTTGTACTGAAAAGGTGTGCTATCATTGTTTACTGTGCATAACTTTGTCTGGAGAGCCCCTGTGAAGTGTTGAAGAGGATTGATCATAGGAAGCTGAGTATGTGACTTGCTTACATGTTAGATGCAGTGAAATTTCTCTTGTGATCATAGGAAGCTGAGTCTGTGACTTGCTTCCATGTTAGATGGAGTGAAATTTCTCTTGTGAGCTAACAAATGAATCTATATCAAAAATGTTAACATTTGTAATGCATCAGTTTGAGAAGAAATATAAAGCCAGACAAACCTAAAAGCAGTGTTTAATTTGAAAGTGATCATTTTTAACCTGTTTCATTTATTACGTAAATGAAGAGAATCATATTATTGACAGAGCTGAGTACAAGAACATACTTTGTTAATCTATCTTTAACAAGTTAATGTTTTTTCATAAGCTTGATAATACTAGTACCTCTGGAGAAGCTATACCTCATTGTTTAGTGGATGAAGACTTGAGCCAACAATATCTACATAAAATTGGGGTGGATATATTTATTGTCTGTTAATTACTGTTACAGTCACTTAGGAATAGCCTATCTATAATTCTGTGTTATTTCTTAAAACATTATACATCAGTTAATGCCGAGAGAAATGTAAAAAACACCCTCAATTATCTATATTTTATTACCTTTGTGATTATTGAACTGATGGAATGGGGTTATTGGATGGCGGAATACCATTTGTTAAAGAGAAAAAGAACCGTTACTACAATAAATTTCTGTTAGTGGGACATCCACAACTTTTACGTGCATTGTTGAAAACTGAGTCCCCCATTTCCGCTGGTAGACAGGACAAACTAACAGTTTCTATGAGTAATTGTTATGTCAGTTTACATTCAGCGATCACCTGCAATGCTGTACAAACTCGGCACCTGTTTGGACTTCCTCTGTAGGCCCTCACTGGTGCTTGAAATGTATGATTGACCTTTATCATGCACATTTGAAAGATGGTTTTAGCATGGTCACTTTTCCATGCTCCTTCTGATGAGGCATGTACATTAGAAGTGCTGCCTTTTAACTTAATTTGGACATGTACACATTGTACTGACTTTAGTTGCATCTGAAGATGAGACTTAGACCACAAAACTGGGTTGTGTAATGAAAATGTTACTACAATACCGGAATCATAAGGACGATACAATGGCCAATGAAAGAGTCTGTCAACCTCAAAGAGCACAATGCATCAAAAAGCTACCTACTAGTATTTAGTCTGTCAGCAATTGGTCAGATGCTGCACCAAGTTTTACTAAACTTACTAAAATGGGTGGGACTATACCTGGTTGTACAAGGTGTAATCAAAGAATATGGTGAATAATTTTTTTCTTGTAGCAGCAGCTACTAATGCTACAACCATTTTGTGTAATTTGTCTGATAACCTGATGCATTGTGACAGCCAGCATCAAGTTGGAACACATTCTGACTTGTCAGTCAGTGTCCAGAGATGCAAGACAGATTGTGTCATACATCATGGATTTTGAACAATGCATGAAAATTAAGTTCTGTTTCGAGTTGCAAAAAAGTGCCAAAGAAATTCAGAAATTGTTGAAATTGGTATATGATGATAATGCTGTAACTGGGAAAACTGTTTACAAGTGGTATAACAGATTTAAAAAGAGAAACGAGTCGCTAGAAGATGAGCAACATTTGGGACAGCCATTAATCTCAAAAACAGAAGAAACTGTGCAAAAAGTAGCAAAAATTATTTTTGTAAACAGGCAAATAACTATTTGAAAGCTTACCAAATGACTTAGCATCTTGTACAGGTTGCTTGATAATTTGCAGCCTGATAGTTTGCAAATAAGACCAGTGAATGCAAAATTGGTTCCCTGACTTTTGAGTGGTGAACGGAAGGGAAATATTGAGTGTCAATTTGCACTGAGTTGAAAGATCATCTTCATTCAGATTTGGGCTAATGGCTTGCCTTCCTTATTCGTTATGGCAGCATGTGTGACACATCACTTTGGATTCGTGAGTTTTTGAGTGGAAAAAGTGTTCCTATCGATCAACATCCATCCTACTCACCAGATTTAGTTCAATGCAAGTTCTTGCTCTTCTTAAAAATTAAAACTGTGCTTAAAAGAAAACATTTTGACACCATTCGTGGCACTGAGGGGGGGGGGGGGGGGGGGGCACGACAGAGCATCTGAATGCCTTTCCAAAAGAAGCCTTCAAGAAATGCTTCCAGTCACACACAGATCCAACGTTGGGATATTGTAGTGTTTCAAGAATTTCCACATAAATTCTAGAGCCACTTGGCCTTCCACTGTCTCGATCATACAATATTTTAGATGTGAGTGGGAGAAAGGAACCCTATCTACTGCACATCACCTGTCTGTGAGTGCAGGTGTGAAATCAGTCACGATCAAAAGGTTGATGTGGCGGTTGAACGGCACCAACAAGTACTTGTCGGGCAATCCATGGAAATTGTAGTGAAAGCACACGGAAGAACTAAGGAACTTCTGTGTTATTCTGTGCTGTTTGTAATTGTGACTATTGTTAGTGACAAAAGAACAACTGAGATTTGCAATTGTGAAGAAACTCTTATCTTGCGCGTGCTGGAGGCAAAACAAAATTTACGATTTGTTTGTAATATAGTTATGGTTGTTAAGACAACTCTTCGCTAAACGTACTTAAATCTGTTTTTAATGTGAGATGATACAAGTGACTTACAAGAAGTCTAATGTTTATGTGCAAAATGTGAATTTTGTTCTTTATGAAGCTCAAATATACCGATAGTTGTTGAAAAGTGTTCTACAAGTACGTAATTATTTCAAAATAGAGAGAGAGTCTTTAAGGTTCCTGTAACTAGCATCATTCTTCAGAGAAGTAGTTTATAGAGATTCCAGAAAGTGGCTATCCAGAGAAGAAGATTGGCTGTGAACACCAAGTAAGTTGACTCGTATAAGAGAAGTGGGAAGTTTGCACATACACTTCACACACTCTTAGTCATCAAAACGTTAGAATGTGGCAACCGGTGTGAAAGGACCGAAGAAAACAGGAATTTTGTGATGAAAAAGGGAAAAAAATCTATCAGTCATGCCATAGCAACTGAGCATAACAAGACAAGAGAACTATTAAGAGAAACTGGATTATGCCGGAGTATCTGCGGGAGAAAATTTATAAAGGCAAATAAGGGAGAAGATGTAAGAAAGTCACAACGTGAAAAACCGGAGAGAAGATCTCGACGTATTAGGCTAAAAAGAGATACGCCTAGAATGATACAACTAAGAAGATCTGGTGTGGGGAGTATACAGCTCTCGCATGCATCGTGGGGACACAGACATGGAAACCAGCCTACATCCGACACCACTGGTACCAGCTGCTGTTCACCAGTGCTGACCTGCCATCACATCCACTCACCTACTCTGTGAGAATTCTACGCCAGGTGAGCACAAAACAGAACTTTAGTACCTTAGCGAGAAGTGATACAAACTATTTAATGAACTTTATTAATGTAGCTATTGTACTTAAAGTTAATTTTTAAATGCTCACAATATATAAAGCTTGTAAAATTATGGATCATGTTCAGAAAATTGGAGAGATGTCAGAACCAGCTGTGGCTATGAGAATTACTAAAGAAAGGCCTCACTGGTCTGAGTTAGTAAATCTAATCAAAACTCAAAATGCTGCTCTAAGTAAGGAACTAAATGCAACTCTAAGTAAAGAACTAAGCTTATACATTCTACTTTAAATGCTCAGAATGAAACTTTAGGACTGTTAAATGCCAAAGTCGACTCACAGAGCAAAGAATTTGGTAATCTATGTGAAGGCATGGATGCTTTAAAGACTGAATTTGACACCTTGAATAGTAAAGCAGAGGATTTTAAATTATACTTAAACAAAGAATTAACCAATTCCTTGGACATTCATGTAAATCAAGTGTTCGCTTACTTTAGTCGGAAACAAAATGATCAATTACAGGATTTAACAAAAAAATTAGAATTTGATTTTGGGGAAAAATGTAATACTGTAGAATCAAAAATCAATGAAAAGTTAGGATCATTTGAAAATGTAGGCAATGTTAAGTCTGATGCTGTAAAGCAGTGATTGTATACTTTAAAAGAGATTGTTGAAAAGCAAGATAAGTTAATGCCAACAATTCAGTTGCAAATTACAGGTCTAAGTATGTGAGTGGATAATGTAGAAAGAAGATTCCAAGAGGAGATAGCAAACTCTGATATAGTAAATATAAGTAGTTTGGAAGAACAAGTCGAAGAAATTATAGAAAGAAAAGTTACCGAGAGAATAACATCCGGGAACATGTCGCCTATGGCTTCACCTGAACTTACTGATACCAGGAAGGGCATAGATGACCTATGGAGAGAAGTCAAGCTTATCCAGGACAAAGTAGAAAAATGGGTAACATCACCTAATGTTGTGTTAACTAGTGAAGTGGTGACTGATTTGCAATGGGGAGACTATCAAAAAAAGTTTAAAGAGAAATACTGGTCTGCCAGTGCACAAGAAAAGTTAATATCAGGCCCATGGGACCCAGGCAGAGTCATCTATCCACCATGGACGTTAATATTCTGAGTTTTCGGGTGGAGTGACGACTGTCTGATCCTGAGTTGTTTTTGGTGTTTCTTCCTAAATAGCACCAAATTTCTTCAAAATCTTAAACTATTCTGTCATCTGTTCCTAAAATCTTAAACTATCCTGTAATCTTATAACTTAGAAAACCGGATATGACAATCAAATAAAAAACAACCCTAGAGAATCACAGGTAAAAATTGATATTCAGATAAAGTGAACTGAATGGAATATCATGTTTGTAGAAAATATAATATTGTGTGACTTGTCGAACCACCAATATATCATAGTATATGATTTTCTACTTTGTATACAATATTTTATACCTCTTATGAGATGTGATGTAGATGGGATGGTTTATATCAGTTCTGAAAGTGGTGGGTATAGTGGATAAAACATGATTTACGAGAACACATAAATCGTGACTATCACAAAACACACATCACACCTTGCAATTTCCATAGGGTTGCTAAGATTTCCTTCGGGGACCTCAAGGGTGAAGGTGGAAATGTACGTTCTGTACGAGATGATTTAACACCAAACCTCCTCCGACATCTCACTCAAACACCTGTGAGGTAGCAACCATTTCTACACACACACACACACACACACAGATATATATATGTGAAAACTATGACAGTTCTACATCGCCTCTAAAAACTAGGATGAATCTACCTCGAGTATACATGGGTGAATGGGAAAAAAAAAGAAAAAAAAAAGAAAAAACCTCAAGCAAGAGTGGAATTGGTCATGGTAGTCATCTAAGAAAAGTCAGCATAATAAATACTCCAATAAAGTGATGAATTGTAGGATAGTGGGACTCGAATAGCCTAAATAAGCATATTATCTACTGAATAGTGTATATAGACATGGTATCTACTGGTAGTATAGAAGTTGATAAGTAGAGAAGAACTCTAGGGATTAGGTGAAGTATTAAGAAGTATATGCGAAGTGTAGAGTAGATTTGTAACTTTACCAGAAAATACTAAATTATAGTATACATTGGAACGTATACTGGGGTAATGAACCATGAGGTCTACTAGACATGATAATGCGGCGTACCCGGAATTTGCTAAGTATATGGGGCAGGCATATCTACTTAGAGATAGGACGACCTGTGGCCTGAAGAAATAGGAGTGTTTTAGAAAGAGGAATACCTACCAAAATGGAAAGAGGAAATGCTCTCATAAGATCATACCACAGGCAAGGTATAGGTACTGATCCTAGGGGAAAGAGACAGTATCGTGACAAAGGTCACAAAATTTTGGAGGGATTATTCTGGAAAGTTTGAATTCTAGGCACAACAAGGATTATTATGTTTTAATCAAGTTCACAAGTGTCAAAAAGAACACTTTCATTTTGCCCAGCGTTCCTCCAAACTAAGACAAGTAATGAAGCTAGTGCATACTAAAGAAAAGGTAGTACAAAGGATAGAAATAATAGAATACTCAAGTGTCATTAACACCTGCAGTGTACGGTTGGAAATAAGGAAAGAGTCCTCATAATCCTTAATTATTATAAAATATGCCTAAAAACAGGAAAAAAATGTTCGGGTCTTGATGACAAGGTGAAATAAGAACAGAATAAAGGAACGCTCAGCTAAAGATTGTTCTAGAGAGAAAGAAGATTGTTGTTAAAGTGAAAGATGTATGTAGGAACATGTATGAGAAAAGTGTATTGTTATCATATGAAATGTTAATGAGAGTGTTGTTATGTATATAATGATTATGTATAAAACATCGCGTGTACAATCTGGGGGTGGGGGGGTGGGGCTATATAGTATTTTGAGAATTTCCGCATAAATTCTAGAACCACTCGGCCTTCCAATGTCTCAAACACATGATATTTTTGATGTGTGTGGGAGAAAGGAACCCTATCTACTGCAAGTCACATGTCTGTGTGTGCAGGTGTGAAATCAGTCACGAGCAAAAGGTCGACGCGGCGGTTGAACGGCACCGACAAGTACTTGTTGGGTGATCCATGGAAGTCGTAGTGAAAGGACATGGAAGTACCAAGTAACTTCTGTGTTATTCTGTGCTGTTTGTAATTGTGACTATTGTTAGTGATAAAAGAACATTTGAGATTCAGAATTGTGAAAACTCTTATCATGGGCTTGCTGGAAGCAAGACGTAATTTACAATTTGTTTGTAATAGAGTTATGGTTGTTAAAACAACTCTTTGCTAAATGTACTTAAATCTGTTTCTAATGTGAGACGATATGAGTGACTTACAAGAAGTCTAATGTTTACGTGCAAAGTGTGAATTTTGTTCTTTATGAAGCTCAAATATACTGATAGTCATTGAAACGTATTCTTCGAGTACCTAATTATTTCACAGGTGTAGAGAGAGTCTTTAACCCTTTGAGTACTGCAGACATGATATGCCACGGTGCTCCACCTTGCTGCAGGGCCTGCAGAAGTTGTTTGCCACTGGAGTGAGCTTTCCCGTGGGCCCTGCAGATGGCATTAGCGGTGTGGCCTGGCTGGTACTTGAGTCCTAATGACGACTTATATTGCAGCCGGTTCCACTGCCTGTGGGCCTGTGGACATCAATAGCCGCTCAGGGCTGCATGCCGGCCTGTTGCATTTTCTTTGGTCCCTTGCACTCCCTGGGATGGACGTACCCTATTTATTGTTCTGTGCTGCTGTCCCTGCTATCTGGGAAACACTCTGCTACGGATTTTGCAGTCGCTGTTCGACATTCGTGCTAGCTGGTTCGTGTGATCTTCTGCATTCTGCTTGTGTGGTGTCATTTAGCTATCTGCTGTTTCATCAGGATTTTTAGAGTGCTGTCACTTTTGAGTTCCACAGACAAATGGCACATCAGCATCATTGCACAAACAAAGAGATACTGGAGATACTGACAAGGAGTGACAGTGACAGTGAGTGTCACATCTTCAATGAATGTAGTGACGATGAAGATTCATCAGAAGAATTTTGTAGTAATACATATCCATGTACTTCACCTATTAGAGCCTGCTAGGACAGTTCTTCTTCAGATTCTGGAAGTGAAGACAAATCAATCCGTAAAAGACCAGCCATAGTGAGAATGAGAAACTTGATTGGCGAAAACGTGATTTCAGCCCAGCACTTCATGCATTTGATGACTCATCTTCAGGACATAATTGCCAACTAGCACCTGATTCAAGCATTCTGTCCTTTTTCCTGCTATTTCTATCACAAGATCTGTTGAAATTTATAGCACTTGAGACAAACCGATTTTTCACTTTCACCATGGAAATACGTTGGAATCAGTTCGTTCTCAACTATCCACCTGGAAAGATACAGGTTTTGAGGAAATGTATAGCTTCATTGGTATTTGCCTTCTCATGGCTCATGTTAAAAAGTTGAGAATAAAGGATTATTGGTCCAGAGATGTATTTCTGATTACTCCAATTTTTGGCGAAGTTATGTCCCGTGACCGTTTTATGCTACTTTTGAGAATGTTGCATTTTAGTGACAACTCGGCCAATCGTGGAGATGACAGTTTGTTTAAAATTAGGAAAATAATTGATACATTTCATGTGGCATTCCGCAGTGCATTTAATCCATACAGAAAACTTGTGTCGATGGAAGCCTATTATTGTTCAAAGGTCACTTATCTTTTTAACAATACATTCCTTTGAAACAAAATAGATTTGGATTCAAAACATTTGTGTTGTGCGATTGTAAAACTGGATACATCTTGGATTTCATTGTATACATAGGCACAACAACAGAAACTGAAATCCATAATTTGGGGAAATCTGGTGATATTGTGGCAACACTAATGAAGCCATACATTGAACGTGGACATACTCTGTATGTTGACAATTGGTATACAAGTCCAGCCTTGTTCCTCTGGCTTCAAAACCAGAGGACAGCAGCATGCGATACTGTACGTAGGAACAGGTGCAACTTTCTGAAGCTACTAAAGAAACTGAAATGAGGAGAAGTCGAGTTAATGTCAACTGATGCAATGCTTGCCATCAAGTGGTGGGACAAGAGAGAAGTGTCATGCTGACTACCTGCAACACTACAGAAATGCGTGATGTGGGAAAGACAAACAGGACAACTGGCAAAAAAGTAATAAAGCCGCAATGTGTTGTTGATTACAATGCAAATATGGAAGCAGTAGACCACTCTGATATGCTATTAAACTCTGTTGCATCTGTGCGTAAATCTGTTAAATGGCACAAAAAGTTTTTTTTTTCGTGTTGTGGACCTTTGTGTTTTGAATGCTCACTCTCTTCAAAGATTGGTGACAGGGAGCAAAATATCACTAGCAGATTTTCATTTATGTTTGGTACGAGAACTTGTGGAAAAATTTGCTACAGACCGGAGAAGAGATAGGAAACGAAGATGTTCTGACAAGACCCCTCTTTGCTTTACTGGGAGGCACTTTCCACATGTCATTCCAAGTGACGAGTCCAAGAAATGCGGACTATGGCGTAGATGGGCAGTCTGCTTGAAACAGAATGTGCATCGAGAAACGAAATATGAATGCAAAACATGCACTGTATCTTTGTGCGTTGACCCATGTTTTGAAACATACCACACAAAGAAGAACTTTTAGGCAAGTTGCTACAGTTGGAAGATGAAATGAAGCCCTTACTTCTGAAAAAAAATTACTAAAAAATTAAAAAAAAGAAAAATAATTACAAAAAATAAAATATTTTTAACTTTATCGTTGTCGGTCCAAAGCCCAGATGAGAAAGAAGGATGGGAAATACAACTGTGTGTGTGTGTGTGTGTGTGTGTGTGTGTGTGTGTGTGTGTGTGTGTGCAAGTGTGTGTGTGGGGGGAGTAAGCAAATTATCTGAACTTGAAGAGCCTCTCCAGATGAAATACTTTGCTGACAAACACCTTACGTAAGAACATGTGAAACATCCAATCTGTGCTGACAAACACAGACTGGATGCTTCAAATGTTCATACAGAAGGTGTAAAAATTAAAACTTAGTACAAATTTATGGATTCTTCCATAACTTCTTGGTAGAAGTTAAACCTTAAACTTAGTGCAAATATTATTAATTAAACAAAAAATTCTAGCATTATTATTATTATTATATTATTACTACAAAATTGTAGCCTGGGTTGTGGTAAAACATATTTATTTAAGCGGCAACTAGTTTTGAGCAAATACCATTTTCAAACCACCATGTAAAACAAAGACAGTGAGAACCACATCATAGCTGTTAATAAAACCATAGAAGATGGATAGCTATCGATATTCTATGGTTTTATTAACAGCTATAATGTGCTTGTCACATTCCTTTTTGACATGGTTGTTTGAAAATGGACTTCGCCCGAAACTAGTCACCGCTTAAATAAATATCTTTTATCGCAACCCAGGCTACAATTTTCTAGTAATATTCAGTAATGGATTATTGTCCTATTTTTCCAGGACACTGGATTTGTGAAAAAATTCTAGGCCTACACTTGGAAAGGGCGTCTAGGCACACGTTGGTCAATTGCACACACTCGCCTGTTTCTGAAGCACAAAAGGTCATTAGAAATTATAGGTGACATTTAATTAGGTAGTTTAGAAACTTGGGTATTTCCTTATCTAATTCTTAAACAAAAGTTATAAATCATTGTTTATTTCTACTGTACAATAACAATTGTGTCCCGTATAAAAAGAATTCAGAATTGAATTTTTGATTTTGAAGTTTCCTTGGGGATAATTTATTGGGTTAATGCTCTCAAAATATAGTGATTAGCTTCAAAAGTGTGTCTCAGCATCCAGACACTTCCCTTGAAGGTTGTTTGTGGGCGAATTATTGCGCTAGTACAGAAGAATGTCAACGTTTGGTCATTAAGGATTCTGCAGTGTTTACAACGTGAGTCACATACAAAAATCTGATAATTAAGTATCAGTATGCCAAATAAAACATAGATGTATACTGAGACCTTATGACGATTCTCGAGAACTAATTGCAAACGAAAGAAAGCCTTTGATAAGGAGTTACATGTCAGCAGTGTAAGCAGTTGCAGTGTACATTAGACTGTGATGACCGCCGTGGTTTCAGAAATACTCAGGCCAAGGCGAGGACGGCCGAGTGGAGAGCTCAGGCACACCCAGTAGTCCGCGGAAGTGGCTGCCAGCGCAGGTACACAGGTAAGGGGGCCCCGAGGGCAGGCTTGACACAGCCAACCACAGGCACCGGTGCAGCACTCAATTCGTTAAGGTTCCTGTAACTAGCATCATTCTTCGAAGAAGAAGTTTATAGAGATTCCAGAAGCTGGCTATCCAGAGAAGATCAGCTGTGTACACCAAGTAAGTCGACTCGTATAAGAGAAGTGGGAAGTTTGCAAATACACTTCACACACTCTTAGTCATCAAAACATTAGAATATGTGCAGTTCTAGCCAAGGACAGTACTCTGAATGAGAGTAAATCAAATTCCATGTAAACTCATACTTTGTTTCTAATAAAAATTTTCGTCGTACTTTTTGAAAACATCTCATATATCTCATATTTTCCTGTCCGTAAATACTCAAAAAACAATATAAACTTTACCAACGCAAATTAAGAACGGTGTCAGTGGTTCAAGCAGGAAACTGGATAGTGTTAGTAACTGACAGACTAGTGAGAAAACTCGTTGTGGCAGGGAGCATGAACAAGAGAAGAACTGGGTTACCTTTATGACCATGGAGACTTGCTCCTCAATTTGGTTCCTACCAAAATAGACATATAAAATAAAAAATGATTGATAGAAGTTGTTGTATTATATTTATTTTTTGGTATATACATACATGAGTGTCAGCAGTAGCACAGCCAGACCATTTATAATGTACACAAGAAAATTATTTGCATTACCTGTTACACAGATATTGTCTTAAGTTGCTTATTTGTTATGTAGTATGTCTGGAATCTACATATATTAATCTACACATTTGTCATGAAGACTGTTGCACTAAATTTTGAGGAATGTTTTACTGCTCACGTAGTTTTAGAAAACATGTTACACTATACATTAATTATGTTAGTTCTTTGACATGTATTTAGAATTTTCTGTTTTTGATTAAAGTTCAGTTTCTGTTATCATGGCAGAGAGAGCTGATCTGGGATTTCTAAGTAGTCGAGCAGGAGTATCATATTCAACAACCTGTAGAAGAGAAAGTATCATTTTTCACATTGTTCCTTCATAATAAATACTAAAATCCTGTTTAATGCAAATCTTTAAGCCCTTATTACAGTTTCTCTTCACGTTTTATTAATGATATCCAAAGAATACATATAAAACTGTTTTGTGTTAAGTGGTTTTTATTTATTTATTTAAATCAATAAAAAACACTTAGCAGAAAATGATCTCTTTCTGTGGAGAATCAAAACTGAGATTTTCGTTAGAACACTCAATATGAGAAAGGAGACTCTGAAGTTGTAGCTGTAAATACTATGGATTTCTTCTGTGGTATGAGGGAGGGGTACATATACAAAACAAACAGAATATTGTACAAAACTAAATGTAGAACACCTTCATTTTTACTTCAAAAGTGACAACATGCTTGAGAGAGAAACTGAATGCAGACTTAGTAGATAATAATTCAAAATCTAAGCAGTTGAATGTATTGTAGAGAATAAATCATATGATAGCTCAGTACAGGTTAAAAATATTTATTACCAAAGAAAAATATTCTCAGTACAAGTCTATGATTGTGTATAACAATTTCTTCAATGCTTTGAGAAAGCAGTTTTTTATTTTTATGATGTAGTAGTAGTAGTAGTAGTAGTAGTAATAATAATAATAATAATAACCATAACAATAATGACACAGTTACAGTCAATTGAAGATATAAACTGTTATAGTTGGCTACAGCATTAATGGCCTCTGAAAACACAGCTTGCAAGAAATGCTGTCCACTCAGCTGAAAGTGCATAGACAGCAACTATGTTATGTTTCTGCACCTTGGCAGTGTCACAGGATGGCTGGCCTGAATCTGCCTCATGTTTGAAGAATGAGTACACTTTAAAAATAAGGTCCCTTGCCTGTTTATGAAACACCTAGTGCTTTCCAGGTGTTTCTGGTATTACGAGAAAACTCACAGAATACCACAGACATCAGTTAATCATAGTTTCACACATGTAAAACCTGATAGAATGCTCAAATATGACAGAAGTCTACACAGCACAGAATGCAGAAGCAGATTGAGCACTGGCTGGCTAGCTGTGCTGCTGTCTACTGAGCATCTTTGGCTCAGAGGACATAAATGCTTTTGCAGTCTATAACCCATGTGGAAAGTGCTTCAGAGGCTTCGGTATTCTGTGTTTCTCATTCTAGCATGTTTTTAAACATTAATGTCATTAACGAAATACTTTTCAGCATTAGAAACAAATTCATTTAGCTGATTTCAAAACAAAAAATTAGAATCATTTAAATTTTACACATCATAGATCAAAAATTCTTAAACAGCAATATCATGAAAAGGAAAGTGGCTACTCACCACATAGCCGAGATGCTGTGTTGCAAATAGGCACAATAAAAAGACTGTCACAAATGTAGCTTTTGGGCAGTAAGGCCTTCGTCGAAATTAGATGACAGACACACACATACACACTCGTGCTAATGCAACTCTCACACACATGACTGCAGTCTCAGGCCTTACTGGCTGAAAGCTATGTTTGAGACAGCCTTTTTATTGTGCCAATCTGCAACTCAGCATCTCCACTATATGGTTAGTAGCAACTTTCCTTTTCATAATATTCTTACATGCCATCCTAGATTTTCGATTGTATGAAAATTCTTAGATGTTATTCAAAACATTAGAAGCAGATATTTCAAAAGACAAGGTTAATTTCACAGTGCAATGGCTTACCTACCAAATGACATGGCCTGTAAGAAAACATTCATTGATTGACAGGGTTGATGCCAATGATGTGTTATGAGCCCACACATGAGTGATTCTCTAGTGAAGCATATAAATACTGATGCAACTGGCTACTATCTGTGGAATATCTAAGGATTTTTTTAGAACATGTGAATGTTTGGAACGTTAATAAAAGAAAAGGCAGTTAGGTTCGTATCTTCATTTTTCCATCATAAGAACAATGGAGGGTGTGAGAAAACATTTGCAAAGGCTTTACTATTTTTACTTTAGCTACATTTATGATTAGTTAATAATGGTAATGTTTGCCAGACAGTTATCTCTGTGTTTTAAAAACACTGACAACCTACCTCATAATTTAAGGAAGCCAATTGTCTATGAAAAACTAGAATAAAGAAGTGCTATGAAAGTCTTAAAGTAAGCCAATCATAAAATTAAGCATTGGTTTGTAGACACTGTGACACACTATGCTTATTTGTATTTGAGATGAAATACTATTTCTTCATGAGACATCTGATTTGGCTGAGTTATGTGGTTATGAGTAATATCTACAGTTTAATGTAAAATCCAAATGATGGTGAAACGTGGCATTTTTCACAAAAACAAAGCATTGTTAAAGGAGAATTACATTAAATATCAGAAAAAGCTAGGAGCACTAAAGCATCTGACTTTTGACTTTGGAGTTTTTTAGTTTGATAATTCGTCATAGATCCACCAAATTGCAATGATGATGACACCATCATAAAAAACTGTGCTCGTAGTGTCGTAGGTAGAAATTTATTATGAGATTTATATGTGTTTGTACTCTGTAAATTATTATGAAGTATCATGGCAGTGCATGCTTTTTATTGTACTGTTCATTAGTGTTTCTTTCTGGCCATTTCACAGTTGTATGTTTCATGTGTATTGTTATTAGCATAATTTTGTTTATATTGCCTCCATGGAAGTACTGCTTAAGGAGTTGAAGAATGGTTGTATCTTCTGCCCTAAAAACTGGCCATGGAGAAATAAATGACCTAACATCTGGTTTGAGATCATGTGCTTATCATTGTAGCTAATGAAACAGAAGTAACAGACTTCTGTATAAATGTTGATATACAGAAAAGCTGAGACTCAAGCTTATTAGTGCCAGACCTCTTAATGACTTTCACTTTGCACAGCAACACACTACGAGGAATAAGTGTCAAAAATGTGTCATTCCTGGTTGCACCTTTAACACTTGCGCAATGCTTCCACGTTCTCCACTTGAAAAATATTTTCATCATTTGCAAATTAAGAGCAATGTCTTCAGACTTTAGTATCAGCAATGAAGCATACGAGTGTGGGATTTGTGTCTGTGTTGAGACGCCATGATCGGCCTCATTTGAACTCTTCTGCAGGGAGGGTGAACTTGGAGTTGGAGTGGCTGCTTAGGATGGATATAGGGTCCCATATTGGTTTGATTCCTGTGGATGCTATCGATAGGTGGGACTACACTAGGCATGGCCTTCACCTCAATAGGAAAGGGAAGGGAAAACTGTCTGGGTTGATTGCAGAAAACTTAAGGGGGGACACTGTCACAAGTGGTAAAATACCAGTGGCCACAGGTGTCAGAGGGATGCCTTTTTTAGGATAGGGAAGGGGGAAAGAAAACGAGTTTTAAGAGAGACTGGCAGACACACTCAGTTTGAGAAAACAGATGAACAGGAGTCAGATTTTAGCATACAGCCTCCATTTAAACAATGTTTAACAGAAAGTAATCAGAAACTGCCAGTTCATCTTCGCCAAAGCAGTTATAATCCCATTAGTAGGCAGTATTAGTTATCTTTATTACACCAGAACATTCCGGGACTCAGAAATAAAGTTGATGAACTACTCATTTGTATCGATGAAATGAATTCATCTAACCAAATTGACATAATCTGCCTCTCTGAACATCAGGTGACCACTGGTATAGATATGTTAGACATTTCAGGATTTAAGTTAGCTTCCTACTTCTACAGAGTAGATATGGATGGAGGAGGAGTTGCCACATTTATTAAAAACTGCCATAAATTCAAGAACATTGACATTAATAAATTCTGTTTAGAGCAGCATCTAGAAGCATGTGCAACAGAAGTAGAGTTCCATAACAGATCCTATATAATAGTAACTATTTACCGAGCACCTGCAGGAAATTATAATCTATTCATAAATCATCTAGAAGCTCTTTTGGGTTATTTAACAGGAAGAAACAAAGAAATCTTGATTGCTGGTGACTTTAATACAGATTTTCCAATGCAATCTTCCAGTAAACATTTACTGCAGTTATTAATGTTGTCTTTCAATCTAACTCACACTGTAAACTTTCCAACTAAGATCACTAAATCCTCAAGGGCAGCCATTGATAACATTTTTATAGACAAATCAAAGGAGCAAAATCATATCATAAAACCTGTCATAAATGGACAATCAGATCATGAAATGCAGCTCCTTGTTTTAGATGTAAATGCTAAGCAGATTATGAAGACTGCTAATTCTGAGTACAGGAGAGTAGTCAATCAACCAAAAATTGAGTGTTTTAGAAAACTGCTCAAAGATATGAACTGGAAAGATGTTTATAGTGCTCATGACATGAATGAGAAATATAACACATTCATGAACAATGTCAGTACCATGTTTGAAAACTGTTTTCCTCTAAAAGTAACTCAAATTAAACAGAAGTCTATAATAAAACCATGGATTACACAAGGAATAAAGATTTCCTGTAAGACAAAAAGGAAAATGTATCTGTTGACCAAGAATAGCTCCAATGCTGATGATTTAGCTAAATACAAGGAATACTGTAAAACATTTAAAAAAGTAATTCAGACATCTAAACAAATGCACTACGAGAAGAAGATAGCAATGTCAGGGAACAAAATAAAAACAATATGGGATATAGTGAAAGAGGAGACTGTTAGAACCAGAAAGGAACAGGAGCAAATAACACCAAGGGCATATGACACATTAGTAACTGATGGGCATAGTGTGGCAAATTTATTTAACAAGTACTTTATATCCGTTACTGATAGAATGGGATTGTCAGGATCAGTAAATAATGCCCCTGAATATCTGAAACTAGCCTTTACAAATAGCTTCAGGTACATGAATATGTCACTCACTTTACCAAAAGAAATAACTTCCATAATAAAATCTTTGAAAACAAAGCATTCTAGTGGTTACGATGAAATATCAACAAAGTTAATTAAGGCATGTTCTTGTGAGTTTAGTACAGTTCTAAGTTACTTGTGTAACTAGTCAATTTTAATTGGGACATTTCTTGACTGGCTAAAATATGCAGATGTTAAGCCTCTATTCGAGAAAGGGGAGAAAGAGATACCATCAAACTACAGACCGATTTCACTTTTGCCAGCATTCTCAAAAATTTTAGAAAAAGTAATGTACAGGCAGCTTCTCAACCATCTGACCACAAATAACATATTATCAAGAACACAGTTTGGATTTCTGAAGGGTTCTGATATCAAGAAGGCTATTTACACCTACAGTGAAAATGTACTTAATTCATTAAATAACAAGTTACAAGCAGCAGGTATTTTCTGTGATTTGTCAAAGGCATTCGATTGTGTGAACCACAACATCCTTTTAAATAAATTAGAATTCTATGGTGTCACGGGCAGTGCTGCAAAATGGTTCAAGTCATACCTCGCTAACAGGAAATAAAGGGTGTCAGTGCAAGGGACTAGTGAATTAAGTGATCAGTCATCATCAGAATGGGAAGAAATTACATGTGGTGTCCCACAAGGATCCATCTTAGAGCCAATGCTTTTTCTTGTGTACATTAATGATCTCTCATCAGTTACACTGCCAGAAGCACAGTTCATTTTGTTTGCAGATGACACAAGTATTGCAATAAATAGTATGTCGAGTGTAGTTCTAGAAAGATCTGCTAATGATATTTTCATGGATATTAATAAATGGTTTAAAGCCAACTCACTGACATTAAACTTCAAAAAGACTCACTATATGCACTTCAGTACCTGTAAGAGGTTCCACCCAGCATATGCATAAAATACGAAGAAGAGCAGATAGAAGAGGTTGACAGTCTTAAATTCCTGGGATTACAACTTGATAATAAATTCAGTTGGGAGGAGCACACCACAGAACTGCAGAAACGCCTTAACAAATCTGTATTTGTAATTTGAGTGTTAGCAGAGATAGGCAACATAAAAATGAAAAAGCGTGCATACTTTACCTACTTTCATTCCATAATGTCATATGGTATAATATTTTCGGGTAACTCTTCAAGTCAAACAAAAGTTTTCAGAGTACAAGAGCGTGTAATACATATTATTTATACATACAATACCAAGAACAAAAATGATCTGCACAGGGACTTAAAAGCACTTACTTTAGTTCAAAAAGGGGTCCACTACTCAGGAACACTCATCTTCAATAGTTTGCCAGCAAACATAAAAAATTTAAAAGGAGCCTGAAAGACTTACTAGTGGCCAACTCCTTCTACTCCATTGACGAATTTTTTAATAGAAACAAATGATGAATTGTATATATTCATACTACTAGTATTGTTATCTCAGCTTTTTTCAACAAAAAAAAAAAAAAAAAAAAAAAAAAAAAAAAAAAAAAAAAAAAAAGCTAAATCTTGACGTGTTCCTCAGCATGGGTCTATGGAACGAAAAACTAATGTAATCTAATCTACTGCTGTTATATCATCAGATGTTGTGATCTGTCCCCAATATGGCTACTGTGCGTTAGGACAAATATTGTAGCGACCGCTACGCACATCACCTGCTGTGTGATCATGCACATTAGCTCCATTCGTGTCATCCAGAGGTGCACTTGTGGGATGAGTCGAGTGACTGCATGGTGATAAATGAAAGATGTCAACTGCCAGGTCTGCGTCCACAACTTAGAGCGCTGTGTTAATGTTTATTACTTACTCCGTGGAGTTGTAACTCTTTTATTTTATTTTTATTCTGTGCTCTGCTTGCTGTATATTGAGAAGTCACCTATAGCAACTGATTTTCTCCATTGTGTTTTCGAATTAATGAAGCTGTTCAAGCCTATTCTCAGCATGTGGTTGAGCACTTATTAAGTGTGGGTAGCACTACATGATCTACACACATCAAAAAAAGTTTTGCGTCATCTCGGTTCCAAGAGTTCTAGAACCGGTACAGAAAACTGGAATAGAGATCAACATAAACATCATTTCCGCCCTTTTGATTGCTCATGAAAACCACACATGGCATGTTGTATCACCATACAGCGAGACCTTCAGAGGTGATGGTCCAGATTGCTGTACATACCATTACTTCTAATACCCAGTAGCACATCCTCTTGCATTGATGTATGACTGTATTCATCGTGGCATACTATCCACAAGTTCATGAAACCACTTTTGGTCCAGATAGTTCTACTCCACTCCTCTATGGCCATTTGGCATAAATCCCTCAGAGTGGCTGGTGGGACATGTCATCCATAAACAGCCAGTTTGCATCTATCCCATGCATGTTTGATAGGGTTCACATCTGGAGAACATGCCAGCCACTCTAATCGAATGATGCTGTTATCCTACAGGAAGTCATCCACAAGATGCCATGATGGGGGGTGCGAATTGTCGTCCATGAGGGCGAATGCTTCGCCAATATGTTGCTGATACAGTTGCACTATCGGTCTGAGGATGGCATTCACGTATCGTACAGCCATTACGGTACCTTCCATGACCACCAGCGGCATGTGTCGGCCCCACATAATGCCACACCAAAATAGCAGGGAACCTCCACCTTGCTGCACTCACTGGACAGTGTCTCTAAGGCATTCAGGCTGACCGGGTTGCCTCCAAACACATCTCCGATTATTGTCTAGTTGAAGGCATATGCAACACTCATTGGTGAAGAGAATGTGATACCAATCCTGAGCAGTCCATTCGGCATGTTGTTGGGTCTGTCTGTACCATGCTTCATGGTGTTGTGGTTGCAAAGATGGACCTCCCCCTGGACGTTGGGAGTGAAGTTGCGCGTCATGCAGCCTATTGCGCACCATTTGAGTCATAACATGACATCCTGTGGCTGCATGAAAAGCATTATTCAACATAGTGGTGTTGTTGTCAGGGTTCCTCCAAGCTATAATCTGTACGTAGTGGTCATCCACTGCAGTAGTAGCCTTTGGGCGGCCTCAGTGAAGCATGTCATCGACAGTCCCAGTCTCTCTGTTATATACTGCATGTCTGAACAACATCTCTTTGGTTCACTCTGAGATGCCTGGACACTTCCTTCCCTTGTTGAGAGCCCTTCCTGGCACAAAGTAACAATGTGGACATGATTGAACTGTGGTAGTGACCCTCTAGGAATGGATGAATTACAGACAGCACAAGCCGTAGACCTCCTTCCTAATGGAATAACTGGAATTGATCAGCTGTCGGACCCCCTTCGTCTAATAGGGGCTGGTCATACATGGTTGTTTACATCTTTGGCCGGGTTTAGTGAAATCTCTGAACAGTCAGAGGGGCTGTGTCTGTGATACAATATCCACAGTCAACATCTGATGTTTTTGATGTGTGTAGTATTGCCATAGGAGTGACCCTGACATAATTAGTGCTGAGAAGACTGGTCCGCAAAATATTGATTACGGGATGGAATTGTCTGCAGTATCATGACTGGCCATTCACATTCCACAATTCTGCCTGGATAATCCAGTTCTCTGGTTTACCCAGGTTGAGGCCAGCTTTTGCTATGCCAGAATTACAGTGGATTTGACTAAATTTGCACTGATAGTGAGTCAGCTCGATCAACATTATGCTTCTGAAGTTCAGGATATAATCATGGCTCCACTGGCAGAGAACACCTACAAAAGATTAATGGCATCCCAGAAAGACTGTATCAGACAAGTGCTGACTCCGGAAGACATAGGTGACAGAAAACTATCCCAGTACCTGCATTGCCTCTGCAGCAAGGTAGACACCAGAATGGTGAATGACATTCTTTTGCTCTCTCTGTGGAGCAGCCATCTACCATTACAGGTAAAGGTGAATGTCACATTGCAGACAGAGATGTTCTTGGACACTGTTGTAGATCTGCCTGACTGAGTTCAACAAGGCATTGCTCCGAGCCAACAGATTAGTTCTGCGACTATGTCTGGTAGTGGTGTGTCCATGACCTTTCCCATCTCACATGCCGATTACGATGCCAAAGTTGATGCACTGAGTATATGGACTGGCACATTGAGGTTACATGGAGGTCCTAGTTGCTGCAGAGGATATAGCCACAAGTGGTCTAGGAGCCATTCCTCTACTTGGACCACATCGGATGCCAGTCCATCAACCTGCTGGTATCACAGAAGGTGCAATGAGCAGGCTAAAGTGCACTAGCCCCTGCACTTATCCAAATGCAAATGACGATCAGTCATAGTCACTACCAGCTCTCCAACTTCATCCTGGCACCTATTCATTACGAATAGGGTATCAGGACAGAAGTATTTAATAGACGTAGGGTCTAACTTTAGTATCCTGCCCAGAGCATTAATGCACTGTTGCAGACTGCTCACTGTGTTTAGCTTGTCCACCACAAATAATTCAACAACTGCAATATACAGCATGAAGAGCTGAATTTGCGACTCTGTCATCAATTCGCATGGGATTTTACTGTAGCGGATGTGGCCAAAACAATTGTTGGTCCTGATTTCCTAGCTCACTACCAGCTCCTGCTGGACGCAGCTGATGCCTGCCTAGTGGATGATATTACCAGACTATCACTACCAGGTACCATCACGATGCCAGAACATACGATGTCAAGGTCATGTAGGTTGCGGATGAAGAGTAGCACCCGTGCTCTGTGAATTACCATTCTTGACAAGACCTCCAGGCAGGCTACAATAGCTTTTGCATGAAACGATCACCACATAATAACTTGCTGACTGAGAAGATTGGCTCCAGGATGCCTCAACATTGCTAAAGTAGAATTCGACACAATGTTGCAAGAAGGCATCATACAATGTTCCAGAAGTTTATGGGTATCTGAGTTGCATTTAGGAGGGCAGAGCCTGGCATCTGTGTGGTGATTACAGAGTACTCAATTCACAAACCATGCCTGAAAGGTACCCAGTGCCACTATTAAGAATTACAATCATGCGCTGTGTCCAGATTCCCATGGCAGCAGAGGACATTCCTGAAAACTGCCATTATCATGCTGTTTGGGTTGTATGAGACCAAGTTTATGACATTAAGCACAAACCTGGTAGCAGTCAATTGACTCTGTCTTGTGCCAGTTGACCTCTTGTTTTGCCTGTTTGGATGATGTATTAGTGTATTCATCAACAAGGATCAACATCGCCAGCACCTGAGAGACATTTTACTGTTTTGAAAAGTATAGCATGGTGTTAAGCATAGTGAAAGGTGTGTTTTGGCAACCTGAAGTTGAATTCCTGGGTCATCAAACATCTTCAGCAAGCTCATTATCACTCACTGAGAAGGTTGAAGGCATATTGCAGCCCCAGTAGAAGAGCTATGTAGATAGTTGGGAGTGCCCAGTTTTTACCATCAGTTTTACCACACACTGCGAAACAACAGCCGGCATTGAATGCAGCACTGGCTGTTCCCAAGATTAAGAACAGTTCTCCATGCATTGAACCAAGGAGATGAATGCAATCTCTGAAACAACCAAAAGGAGCCTAGCACAAGCAACACTGCTGTGCATCCCAAGCTTGAAGCTCTACTGGCATTAGTGGTGGATGTCAGTCAGTCATTCAGCCATTGGTGTAGCCCTCCGACAGAGACTGGATAATGCATGATGGCAGCCACTGGTTTATTTTTGGAATATGCTCTCACCTTCCCAGCAAAGATGGAGTATATATGTTCAGGAAATTTTAGCTATACATCAAGCAACTGAGTACTTTCAACAGCAGGTTGCAGTGGGAGAGTTTGTGATATACACCAACCCCAAGCCTTTAACATACTATTTCAGGAAAAACAGCAATACTTGCTCACTGTGGCAGTACAGCCAATTGGAATTCAGTTTAAATATAGATTTTTGCTACATGTTGGGCATCACCAATGTTGTTGCTGACTGTCTCCCTCGAGTGGCCCGTGTCTCACTGCCTGTGGACATGATGTCACTTGCCAAGGCACAGTAAGAAGATTCTGAGCTGCGCACCATATTACTTGATGACACTGTGGCACTCAAGTTACAGCTGGTAGAAATGTACAAAATTTTCTTGTGAGCTGTCACATGGCAGATCATGCCCTTTTGTCCCCATCGCATTTCACAGACCAGTGTTCAAGGCCTTACATAATCTTTGTTATCCTGGTGTCTGGTCAACATTCAAGTTAGTACCTCAGCAGTTCATGTGGCGAGAGGTAGAAAGAGACTGCCGCAAGTAGATGAGAACTTGTCAGCATTGTCAGCTTTGCAAAATCACGTGCCACATTCATCCCCCAATCGGAGAGTTCGGTTGCTTCTTGATGTTTCGCCCATGTTCAGCTTGATGTGGTGGAACCACTTCCTCTGTTGGATGGCCAACATTATATATTCACAGTGACTGAGCCACAGCTTTCACAGTGACCTGGCTGGTGTGGTTCTGCTGTCCGCTCCATATCACTACCAGCAGAGTTCGACAGTTCTAGTCAGACTTGTTTGCACAGTTGGCAAAGCTCTGTGGCTACATCAATCACAAGAGAACCAGTTATCATTTGGCCAGCAATGACATGGGCCTATAAGCAACATACAAACCTGATATAGAGTCCTTGGCAGTGGATTGGTTTATGGCAAGACTCTGCATCTGAGACAGGGGAGTTAGTCGATGCCAGCCTACTGTCAGAAATGGACGACCAGCCAGAGATCCTTCAAAAGTTACAGGAGCATGTAAACCACATCAGACCTACAAAGACCTGCAGGCATGTTATGTACAGACTGTATCAAACCACAACTGCAACTACCTTATACTGGACCCCACTGTGTCCTGCGTAGAGGCACACACATGATGGTCATCATAGTGAACAGAAAACATACCACCTTGTCTCTTAGCAGAATGAAGCTCTCTTACATTTTCAAGGAAGCATCACCCACTTGTTGTCAAGAGCTACACGCCAGGCAGATGCAGCACTCCAACTTCCTACCCTGCCGTTACAACAAGTCGATGCAGTACCTATGTGCACCACACACTCTGGACAACATATCCACTTCTTAGCCCAGTTTACAGAAGATGTTCCATGCTGTGCTTTCACCGAGGGAGCTTCTGTAACAAATGCTACACACATTGTCTGTTGTGATCTCATCTGTTGTAATTTCATGCATTAGCTCCGTTTGCACCATCCAGATATGGAGCTGTGGCATGAGGTGAGTGACCATGGGGTGATAAATGAATGGTGTCACTGGCAAGTTTGTGTCCACCATTTGGACTCCGTGGCATTGCATTTTTTTTACTTTATGTTTATTATGCACTCTGCTTGCTTTATTGTTCTGTTTTTGAGTTAATAAAACTGTTCAAGCCTATTCTCAGACTGTGATTGAGCACTTATTAAGTACAGGTAGCACTACATGAGCTAATATTCCTGTCAATATGAAAGTTATATACAAAGACATCATCTGTCATTTCTAATGTTATTACCTCCTGCTTCCTACAAAAGTGTAAAATGAACCAGAGTAGTACCAAGATTTAAGAGAGTTCAGTGATGTCTTTCTCTCATTTCTTCCATTTCCTTTCATTTACAAAATGGAATCAAAAGGAATGCAGAGGGTGAGAAAAGAGAAAGGTCAAGTCCCTGCTAGGAACTTACAGTCTCGTGTCTACATATTCCTGTCAGAAAACTCCCAGGTGTCAGACTTTCAAATTCAAGGAATACAAATTTTTATCTCATTGATATCCATTAGCTATAAACAATGTTAAATGCAGAAGTAAAGGAATTTACAATATTTACTGTAATATAAACTACTGTAATTGACGTACCTGTCCATCTTTAATGAGCAACAATTTGTCACAGTACTCAACAAATTTAAAGTGCTGTGCTATTGTTATCACCGTTGTTTTTTGAAATGCAGTTTCTATGACCTCTTGAAGCTTGCGATGAATGTTTTTGTTTATGGGAACCAAAGGTTCTTCTACTATTAAGATCTGTGAACAATACACATTGATATAATAAATTTAAAAAAAAAAAGAATCAGCAATAATCAGTAGTTCTGCACACAGGCTGACTGGGTCACACAGGTAAAAGTCGGACATCAGACAAAGAATGACGTTATTGATCCTTGTCTGATGTCTGACTTTTACCTGTGTGACCCAGTCAGCCTGTGTGCAGAACTACTAATTACAGTATTATAATAACAGTCACCTGCCTTCTGTGTGACATATTATGCTGCACTGAGATTTAAAACATAAACTTGCACATACATCATTGAGTAATAAAGGGGCGTGTTTATTTGACTGTATCACTAAACTATGGCAACATTTATTTATTTTTTATAACATCTTCATGCATTTCATGAGTATACAAAATGTTTCAGAAGCTAAGAACACGTAGAAGGGATCACTGAGCCTAAGCAGACAGAAAACATTTGATACACTGGTGTAGAACAGTGAAAGGGGAGAAGTGAAGTTCATTGTGCATGACTTTAGTTCCCCCTGCTGGAGGTTCGAGTCCTCCCTTGGGCATTGGTTGTGTGTGTTGTTCTTAGCATAAGTTAGTTTAAGTAGTGTGTAAGTCCAGAGACTGATGACCTCAGCAGTTTGGTCTCTTAGGAATTCACACACATTTGAACATTTTTTTGACTTTAGTTCAAAATGATCAGCCATGGAAAAAAGGTAGAGATCAGACAGAAAATTTGGAAACAGAAGAGTAAAGAGAGACAAGGTAAAGAGAAATATAAAATACTTAGACTTAACTTATAATGATGTATTAACACAACCAACAAAGCCGACCACAAAATGATTGCCAGACACTTGCCAATAAGACAGTTTTCACTAGTTGTTATGAGGTTTCCACCAGCAGTAGTCTTCAAATGTATGCAGTATGGTGCACAACAAAACTTATTATATGTGTTTTTGGACCAATAAACAATTCTACAGAAACCAGAGTATTAGAAGGTTCTGTGTTATGTAGCACATTTTTCATTAATGTAAACTGTGTAACAGAGGCCATCCAATACAAGGGAGCAATGCTGACTGTGCACATAATAATTTGGGATTTATTTCTCTGCTCTATTATTACTAATCCTATCTTGTCCAGCCTATTTAAGCCTGAAGAGCTATGTTTATAGTTAAGTTTCATTCAAAATATAACTCATTAAATTAAAAGAAACTTCCATCTCCAATTCTGTGCATTTACTTCATCCATAATGTAAAGAACAAAGCTATTGTGAAATTGGGTTGGCTTGAACACCGATGTGCTTTACTGAACATGATCCTATTGGGGGCAGGAAAACCTTGCCTTTCTCCATCCTTTAAACTGACTTGCCCAGCCAGTTATTGGGGGGACATGCAGTTTAAAGTGGCCAACCACACAGTAAAACTTGGCATGCATAAATCATTTTCAGCAGAAAAAAAGTGACAATGAAAAATCCCAGGATAAGGGATTAAACCACGTCTTTCAATTTATGGTCAGACACTTTATCACTCAGCTACAAAGCCATACCTTTCATCAGTCTCTTTTATTAATGCTCATGCTCCTGTATTCCTTTCTTTCTGCTTGCTCATTCATTCACATCTTATCTTCCCCATTACACTATATTTTCCTCCTTCATTCAATCTTTGATATCCTAGTGCTGATCAACTTGTAATATTGTCTTATCTTTTCAGTTGCTTTTGTTTGTGGAAATTGAATAGTCCCATAGAGCAGCTGCAAACCTGTAGTTATCAATCACAATTCTGTAGAATTTCAGTCTTTCTCAAACACTTTATACCCAGTTTAATAATGCTGGACTCATCAAAGACAGACTTCTTCATTTGACTTCTACCATGTATTTTCATTCATGATTACTTCCCAGAAATTCTTAATCTTTAACCTTAGTTCATTTTTCTTCACTAGATCACTCTTCAATGAGATAAACCTCCAAACCACAGAAACAGCCACTTTACATCTCTCCATTGAGATCAACCTCCAAAATACAGAAAGAGCCAGTTTCCATTAACGGCCAGTTTAAGGCCCAAGTGACACCAGTCATCACTTGAGTTACCAAGTTGAGAAGTGTGCCGGAGGTGGCACAACTGTAAGATTTCTATACAAGGCATATCACAGTTAGCTGCAGCCGCTTGAGACACCAAGGTGAGAGGGGCACCAGGAGAACCAAAGAGCAAGATTTGTGTACAATGTGTGTTGAAATTAGTAATGAAACCTGGTGCAGTCAAAGTGCATGAGGCAAAAGGGGGGGGGGGGGGGGGGGGGAGGGGAAGGGTACCACATATAAGTCACTTGTGTGAAAAAATGTTCTCGAAATGGCCCTATTTCCATTACTCAAAACAAATTCTGACCATGAGCATTCTCACTGTTGGTCAAGGCTCTGCCACTATTGTTAGGAACAGCAAGTGATCTGACAGAGACCTTTGCTAGTCTTCGGACACACCCATCTTCCAACTCTGTTGCAGTAACCGGGCTCCAGTAGTCCAGCGCCACCTCTAAACATTTCTCAAATTCTTAGGCCACTCCAAAAACCTCTTTCCTGAGTCTTTCTCCTTTTTCCCTTTCATAATTCCCTGGACTCCAACTTTCTACAGGTTTCCAAAAATCTATAACCCCAACCATCCAGGATACCCAATTATAGATGATGTACTTTCTTCCCTTGTGGACCAACACCTTCTACTTATTACCTGCTGTCCATCCTATTGGAACAAAGAGACGAATCACCTTCCCCAAGCTCTTACGATTACTGCCCCTTTATCACCTGATGCTCTTCTTGTGATTGTTTCCTTTACCTTCCCCTACACAAACTTTGCCAGTGCCATTGTCTTAATGCAACTGAGCACTATGGTCATTTCATGAGATGTCTGTGGAATGTAAGTAATAATTTGCAGGACTCTTCTTGGAATATTTATTCTTAGAATCATAACAGTAAAATTGCCAGTAACACACGATAACTCTCTTGTACACCCTGTCACAGGAGTTGTATGATAAGCTCTGTGGCACTTTCATGCTTATAACATGATCATATGTCAAAGCATGAAGCTCTTGACACACAGTCTTAAGTATTTTATATTTTTGCCTTTTTCTACTGAATAATTGCTAATAATGTAATAAAAAATATAAAACATGCTCCATAATTCTACAACAGACTGGCATCAGCAATTAAGGCCCATAATAGCACACATTTATCTGATCCCCATTCTTGAAAATATATGTGCTTTTTTACAGTTACTTGGAACTCTTGGTCATTCTGTTGTTTGCACAACCTGTTATAAAGAAAAGGGGAACAAGCAACACACCTTAACAATAGTGTGAAATTATTATAATGACTTCTTATAGTACACCCACTGAGAATTGTACAATACCTTATTAACAAAATAAACCTAATTCCTTCTGAAAACAAGAATGATTTTCATAAGTTACAAAAAATCATTACAAAACAAAGCAGTCTTCTCTCCTAAGTGCACATCTAAAAACAAAAATAGTGAAAATTGTTATCTCATGACGATGATTATCAGTCTTTAGTAGTGAGTATGTCCTCCCTGCACACGGATGAGTTCTTCCACTCTACAAGGCACACTCTGGATGAGACCATCAAGTTTACCTTGGGGTATGAAGTCCCACTCCTCAGTGGAAGCTTCAGTGAGGTCCTGAATATTGTCTGGATTCAGTTACTGTGCTATGACCCTAGCAGGTGTAGTGTCTGGTCATAAAACAATCCTGGTCTCATCAGCAAACATGGCATTACTCCATTCTGCAATGATCCAATATTGATGTGCAAGAGCCCAGGTCCTATGACTGTGTCAGTTTCATTGGTTCAATGCAAAATGTCTCATTGGTCTTCTGTAATGAAAACCATCTTGATGCAATCTTCTAAGCACTATTTGGTCTGAGAAAAGAATCCCTGTTGCTTGGAAGGAATCATTTCCAATATGTCTGGCAGCTGATGATGAGCACATGATGGTGTTGTCATATGAGGACAATGACTGTGAGGTCTATCATTCACATTTCCATCTCTCTGTACTTTCTCCACACCTTAGACACACCAATGTGAGTGACATTAACTGACTGACAATATCTTGCTGTGTATGAACTGCTGAAAGTAAAGCCACTAACCGTACTCTGTTGTATGCCTCTATGTGGCATGTTACTGCAGCGCCAAACACAAACTGAGTGAAGCTGTTGTTGATACTGGCCTGCTCGTAGTGTTTCTCTACAGCAGTGACATGTTTACATGATTGGGAAATGCCCCAAAAACCAAGCCAATAGTAAACACAGTCCAGATTATAAAATTACCATTTTTCTGTATAACTGAGTTGCTGTGTTTGGATATTTACCATGCCACAAGAACGAAAATTTATATGAGATGTAGAAAACTTATTATATCCCAGAGAACTGATGAAGCTCGGATTTTTCCCAAGAGGCCTGTGTATCACTCATTTGATAGAATTTTTTATGAGAATGTATTATAGGCCAGTTTAATTGAAAGAAGTTTCAATTTATGTTGGAAAGAATACCATCTTCTCTGTCAGAAAAGAGTAGGAAAGGTTAAAAGAAGGTGTTAGATTATGGAGCTGCTGTACCATGCAACAAAGGAAGCTGCAAAAAGAGTCACTCTTTTGGGCCATGCTACCTTCCATTACTGCCTTCTTCAACATAGTGTTGTTGAGTGGACTGTGAGGTTTAGCCCAACTATTGTGGGCAGTGACATTCCCCTCACTTTACATCACTAAGTTATACTACGGGGTATAGTGTAGGGTCTACATCCTACATGATTTTCCAAAGTGTGAATTGTTTGCTGTGCACACTCTAAGAAGACTGTCATTGAGGTAGTTGCTGGTACTACTTGAACTGATAGAATTTAAATGATGGTGATGTGTATTAACTATTTCTGATCTTTGCTAATGCGAACTAACAAACAACACTAGTGCATCTACATCTACAAGAACAGAAGTGATACACTGGGTTAATGACTGATGAAATGTTATGTGTAAATGAATTTGAAATCAACTTATTTTGTGATATATTAGACCCAGTAATCACACTGTTGCCTACTGTCTGAAATTACTACCAAGCAGAAATGAGTCAGCTCTATTTACAAGCAATCAGTTTAATTGATGCAGTTAATCTCACCTATCACCTCGCTGAGAGTCTTCTTAGAGTGTGCATATACTATTGTTGGACTGAAATGACACACTAATTACTGTTTCAAGCCTACTTACTGACATTTAAAGAGGATTAACAAAGGTAGAATTTTTTACAGCCACGTCAGACAGCATTATGAGACCTCCCACAGGGCCATGGAGCTTGGCCTTTATAAGTGACTCACAAAGCACAAAGAAACTAATGATGCCCTTGAAAGAGCAAAAAAATACAGAAAACTGCAATAAACAATTAACTGCAAGTTACAAATGACAGCTTTTTCTGAAAAGGTAGAGAAATAAAGCTTATGTATAAAATTGATTGTGAATACTATGGAATATGAGAGAGATAAAAATGTGTGTATTAATGTTTTAGAAAACATCTTATCTTCCAGAAGATGACCCATTTCACACAAAGCATTTGATGTGATTGAAACAAGCACACCTGTTGCACAACATGACCAGATTCTTCAGGGACAGTTCAGTGATCTGCTATGAAAATTAAATAAACTTACATGCTAGGTCTGTATCCAAATATAATGAGAACAGAGAGTCGACAAAAAATGATGGGGCTCTGTTATCAATTCTGAAAAGGTTCACAGATGTCTTTAGTTTAGGTCAGTGCAGAAATGAAGCTGCATGAAAAGAAAGTCCATAATTTCCCATGCATGTTATGACAACCAAAGATACATAAGGTATGCAGCAATTGGTAAAGACATAGTATTTTGTTAACAGAATCTTCCATCGGTTCTTGATAGAACAACATTATAATAAATGAAAAGTACCAGTTTGCTTTTATTCTACAATATTACTTTTATTGTGTTAACCAGTTTTTGGCTTACAAGGCTATCTTCAGACATTTACTGAGTATTGTCACCAAAGAAGTAACACACCTAGACTGAAGCCAAAACATACAATAAGTAACATCTTTGACAGTGTGATGGAAATGCAATGAAGAAGTAAAAAATTGAACAGTAAATAAATAAAAATGGAGTAGACAGGAAAACCTTAAACACAAAATAGGAACAGCATGCCTACATAACAGCTTTTATTAATAAACAAAACTAATAAAATAAAATAAGATCAGTACTTGAGAAGGTTACATCAGGAGGTATAAAACATGGAGAGTGATACACAAACCAATTAAGAGAAGAAACAATTATCAATGTAACTACAGAATACATAAGGAACTTAAGCAATATCAGAAAGATAAACAGAAATAAATAAATGCAGGAAAATGGAGGCATTGGAGGGAGCATACTGTAAATGTACTCTTTGAGAGTGTGCTGGTACTGCACTTTAACATTAACATTATATTCAAAACTGTGGCTATGTAACAGTTTGCATTAAATAAATGAATCAAGTAAGATATAAACAATATTTGATGAGACAACTACAAGTGGTGTTAAACATGGACAGTAATGCAAGTACCAGTTAAAAGAAAGCCTTAACAATTGGAACTACAGTCTATATGGAATATATAGACAACTTCAATAAAACAAAAGAACTTAATGAATACAGGAAGATGAGAATATATAGGAGCAGACAGTGTGGGAAGTAATGAACAACAGAGATGATTATATGAGGTTTAGGAGAGGGGAGGTGTTGAGCTTTGTCTGTCATTTAGGATTAGAGCTGGATTGTGAGCAAGATGTTTGTTAATTTCCAGGGCTTCCAGCAGGTTGAGTTTAAGGCCTTTGTTTGCTAAGTGAAGTACATAGGGCACTGGCTGGTAATTGTGACCCTTACTCAGTACATGCTCAGCAAATGCGGAGTCAGAATTCTGCAACCTCCAACTGCATTCATGTTCAGCCAGCCTAGTTGCTATGACATAGCTATTTATTTTCTGAGTATGTCAAGTTTGTGTTTTGCCCTCCATCCAAAACGAAAACAGTATTAGGATCAGTCAAGGGTGACTTAGGGCCCCGGAAACCAGGAGTTTACAGCACCCCTTGCCAGTGCAGTGAAATGTATGTAGGCCAGACCATCCGGATGGTACAGGAGAGATGCAGTGAACATAAATGACGCACAGACAATGCACAGCTGACCAAGTCCGCCATGGCAGGGCACTGCATCTCACATGGACAAGACATGAGCTACGATGGCACAAAGGTGTTACAGAAATTGAACACCTTCTGGGACTGTATCCTCAAAGAGTCAGTGGAGATCTCGCTGCATGATGAACTAATAAATAAAGACAGTGGTTTCCAGTTAAGTAAGGCCTGGGATCCAGTTTTGAGTATAATTAAAACATGAGAGTCTACATGGAAATCCACTCCTGTCAGGACACCTGATGAATAAGAAGAAGAAGCATTGTCACCAAGACGGCAGAGTTCCACAAGTGGCCCTGGCCACAGAAGGACTGTGGCCCATGATCTGTCACAGGGAGCTGTGCTTCCCCCAGCACCCACTGCCGCCTTTCCCCACCACTGGCTGTGGACTGCTCGGAAGTGCCCAGATGGAGGCTGTGGGAGAGGGGTGGAGGTTATATAAAGTCGGCATCCATCAGAGATCAATAAGACTCCCAGAATGCCTGAAGATGGCAAGAAGTTGGCTTGCCGAAATATCCCACTTTTTGGACAGCACTACACAGCTGAATACCCAAGAAATTTTCAAGATTTCTGTACGCCGGGAAAACCTCAGATCACACAAATATGTTTGCCTCTGTTGCTAAGGCTGTATGGGAGGGAACATTTGATGTGGGAAGGATGGCAACTGTCAAAACGTAAGTGCTGTTGTTTTTTGGTAGGTTTAATGTGGATAGAAGTCTGTTGCTGCCCTTCAGTGAGGATGAGATCAACATCAAGGAAAGTGGTATGGGGTTCAGAATAGGACCATGTGAAATTTAACTGGGAGAAGGTATTTAGAGATTACAGGAATTTTAGCAGGTGAGCCTCACCATGTGTCCATATGGTAAAGATGTCATCAATGTATCTAAACCAAACCAGGGGCCGATAGCTTATGGATCCCAGGAAAGCCCCCTCCAAGTGACCCATGAAAAGGTTGGCAGAGGAAGGAGCCACTCTGGTTCCCATGGCTGTACCCTTGGTCTGTTTGTATGTCTGCCCCTCAAAGGTGAAGTAGTTGTTGATTAAGGTGAGTAGAAAGTATGTCGTAGATTTGGAATCAGGTGAGCACTGACTGAGGAAATGTTCAATAGCAGACAGACCATGTACATAGGGCATGTTGATATAGAGGGAGACAGCATCAATGGTGACAAGGAAGGTGTGTGGTGAGAGTGGGACATGTGCAGATTTCTGATGATCTAGGAAATGGCTGGTATCTTTGATGTAGGAGAGGAATCTTTGTACTATGGGTGCAGGTGTTAATCAACTAAAGCAGATATATGTTCAGTGGGTGCTTTGAAGCTAGCAACTATAGGATGGCCAGGATGATTGGGTTTGTGGATCTTAAGAAGAAGGTAAAAGGTGGGGGTGCATGGTTTGGGTGATGTGAGAAGTTCTGCAGATTGAGGTGATAGTCCTTTCTTCCTTTTTGCAAGTCTATAAAAGACAGACATCAAGGAAGGCAGGACAAAGGTCAGTTACTTCACACAAAACAGAAAAAGTTGGAGGAAATGCAACTGGCATCTGGCGTCTGTTAAATTGGTCCAAAAGGTTACTGAAATGTATGTAGAAGTACTATTATTGAGACCAAGACTAATAAAGGCATGTGCATGCAAACTTAAAATAACATTAATAATTAAATAACACTATCCTTTCTCTAACAATCATTCCATCGATATAATAATAAATGCTAACCTTGGGGTTACTGAGAATTGCTCTTGCCAAATATAGTAACTGACATTCCCCTGTGGTGAATAAGTTGGTGCCCGTTTGCACTGCTGTTTCAGCCTGCTCAGGCAACTCCTCTACTTTTTCTCTCATCCCAACTGCTTCCAGTGCTTCATATACATTACAAATACTGCTGTCATTGTTGTCAATGAGATTTGATCTGTAAAAATAAAAACTGAATCAGTAAATCAAAACTTTCTGAAATAAAATGCTTAACATGAACTTAATTAGACTTTTACTTTATTCTCACACTTCACAGCAAATTGCATGAAATGGCGCATTTCTTAGGCAGTTGCTGAAGCTGCTCTCAGAAAATGAAAGTCACTCACCAAAACTAAGGCTGGTTTGAATACCACAGCACATTAATATGTTCAGTCCAAAAGATCAGATCTTTAGGCTTTGTACTTGCAGTCTCAGAACTGACCACCGTGCCAGTAAGAACAGAATAGAGCAGCATACATTATATTCAGATTTCTTGTTTTACATGTACTAAAATATATTACTGGAATATACTTATATGGATCTTTATCTAATTAAAGATAGGATTATGTTATTGGAAGGTATTCATGTGCTTCACTACATTAGTGAGGTACATTATGTCAGTCATTAACAACCAACAGGATACAACATCTGAGAACAAAAAACAACATTTAGTTTTAGCACCTGAAAAGGTGAACTGTATTCTACACTATAGCAGCATCATCATCATATTTATTCCAACAAAATAGGGAAATGGAAATACCACCACAGTTGTAGTATACTTACAAATGGAGCACTGTCACAAGCTTAAAATCAGGCAAAAATATATATTGACTGGTATTATTTTTCAACAACACACCTAGCACTGTGGTATTTACTATTTGTAAGGAGTGTGAATCCCTGTCTTGTTTGAATAAATCATGGAAAATAAGTTTGTAGGCTTTTTTAGCCAATTCCAATTTGAACAAAATCATTTAGGGTATTGGGCTGTATCATTATGAAATATTAAAGTGTCTAAAATGCCAATGTTTTTACTGACTTTGCACTGGTGGTCTCTTCGGGATGGCTAACCACTAGCTGTTTGAACCAGATGCTTCATTTTCCATTAACATCTGAATTAATATTATCTCTCCACAACTATGTTTTCTTGTTCACATATACTCACTTAGTTGTCAACTGGTTTAGTTTAATACCAAATGCACTATATACATCAATCTTTTTAACAGTTTCTTTGGTAAAATTGAGTTGAGATTCAGTGTGATAAAGGCTGCGAAATTTTTGCCAAGTTAATATCTCAACATATTTTCCATAGCATTGCAGAAATTGTTGTGTAACAAAACATTTATGTATATCATCAATGAAGTACTCCATGGAGTAAGTATTTGAATCCTACATTTGTCAGCATTGTTTCTGTTCTCCAAAAATTTGCATAACATCAACTTACTCAACTTTGACACTTTGCAAACATTCTGTATTGGTACCATCACTGTTTCTTTTTCTTAGCATAAATAAATAAATAAAATCAGTTAATAGCAAGACATATACGAAGACATTCTCTATGCTCACTGCTTGCACCAAATAATAGATTGAATTAATAGAAGGCTGTAATGTATCACATGACCAAGTTAATCACCATGACCAGAAACACAGAATATTTGGTCAAGTAATACATAATATTGTTATTCCTTCCTATAGATGTCCTTTATCAAGCCAATGCTGGGCCAGAACTACTATGGTACTTTTTCTATTTTATGGAGAACAAGCTGTACTCATATATAGGCTATTATTATGATGGGATCGGCTTCCCAAAGACATTTTAATACTACAGTTACAGAGGGACTTTAAATTTAACATGGACTCCAAACAAAATTGGAACTTGACATTTTTTACAAATCAAAATCATTGTCAGAGGTGAAAGAAGCAATAAGTTACAGAAAAATCCAAGAGGGGGACTACACTTGTCATTTCCAAAATTTTTCTAGTTTGCTTTATAGCTCTCTAGCTGAGGATCTGGAGTTGAAAGGTATGTATTTAGTCAAATCTTCTATTGGCCTTGCTGCTCTTTCCTCTCTCTCTGTCTATTTCCTTCTTCCCCCCCACTCTAACCATGTCCTCCTGCCCCTCTTTCTGTCTATCTACTCCTCCCACTCTCTCTGTCCACCTACTCTTCTTCCTTCTGTCCATCTCCTCCTCCCTCCTCTAATTCCACATCCTCTACCTCCTCTCTGTCCATATCCTTCTTCCCCTCTCTGTCTCTCGCTTCTTCTCCCTGTTCATTTTCTCCGCCTTCCTTTTTCTGTCAATCTTCTCCTCTCTCTTCTCTCTGTCCATCTCTTCCTCTTGCCTTTCTCTGTTCATTTCGTCCTCCACTCTCTCTGTTCATCTCCTCCTCCTCCCTCTCTCTGTCTATGTCTTCCTCTCTCTGTCTCTGCCATCTCCTCCTCTTTCCTTTCTCTGTCCAGCTCTTCCTCTCCCCTCTCTCTGTCAGTTTCACCCTCTCCTCTGTCTGTCCATCTCCTCCTTGCCCCCTGTCTGTGGCCATCTCCTCCTTCCCTCTCTCTGTCTGTCCATATCCTCCTCCCCCCTTCTCTCTCCATGTTATCAACCCTATAGGAGGCTTGTGATTCTTAGCCCTACAGTATTTCTTTACAAATCGTGACTTCTATATGTACCAAATTTGGTTGAAATCATTCCAGGGATTTAACAGGAGTTTCTTGTCCATGGCTTTGCTCATGTACACACAAGTCACATATAGTTCTCATATATTTAATGTATTTCACTCATATTTGTTTACATTTTTGTCTGTATCTCTAGCAAATTTTGCCCTGTGGTTTCATTTTCATGCAGCTCAATGTTTATGGTATCATAAGTCCTGAACTATAAGCTGTACAGTGATACAATTTTGCAGGTACATCCAGTGGTATGTGTGGCTATGGCCTGCGAAATGTGTTGCAAATAAAGTTACAAATAAAGAAGCAACAAATTAAAACATCTTGGATGACGCACCAGTTTTTCATGCATTTCAGTATTTGACATCATATCTTCTAGACTATGTGTCATACATTGCTATATTTTTGTAAGTACATTCAGTAAATTTATGTTGATACTGTCTGCTAAATGTGTAGCAAACAGGGTCTGAAATATTGCTTTTTGAATAATTAATAGTATAGGCCCCACATGTTTAGTTAATACCAAAAGACCTTAAGAATAAATTTTCTCTGTGTAAATAAATCTGTAAATTAATGAGAAAGGGTCATAATTTAATATAAAAATTACTTTTTAATGTTCATACAAAGAATGTTCCAGAGCAATGTTTATATATCGAAACTTTATAAAAGTCGCTCTATAAATCAAGCTAAAGGCAGTCACCGTAATTTATTTTGACTGTTTAAAAGCAAGATCTGTGCTCCTGCTCTCTCTCTCTCTTGTTTGTTACTTCTTGCTGTTCCGTAAATGTTACTATTGATTAAATAATTATGTTAATTTAATGGTAACAGTTGTATTTGAATCAAGAAACCTACTTTTCTCTTCCGTTAATGCTGTATCTCAATTTATTGTATTGCATCTTAGAACTTTTTCACACTGCTGCAAAGGAGAGTTGCCAACAAATTTACTAGTGGCCACAGCCAAATACTACTAGTATTCAATTGGCATTTACTTTATCAAACTTCTATTTCAGCATTCCTGAAATCACTTTTACCAATCTTTTCTATCAGTATCCGGGCAGTGTAATTATGCAAACTGCATAATTTTGAGATCAGTCATGGACCTCTGAGCAATGCCATCAGTCAATGTTCTCATGGGAAACTGATGCTGGATGGTGGAATGCAAATCAGTTAATAAGCAAGTAATAATTTTTTGTGCACTGTTTTACCACTGCAGAAGGTTTCCACCAACAGAAATGATTAAAAGTTTTATAAATTTACTTACTAACTGTTTAACAATCAATAAATGTCTTTTAGGGAGTTAAATTTATTTCAATCAGGAATACTTAAAGCAGATATCAGAAATTAACTTTCAAGGCTATTATTAAACTCAATATTTCAAATTAACTTCCCTACTTCCAAAAAATCATAGTACAATATTTTAATATTAGTAATATTGTTGGTCAGTATTAAAGAAGTAGTAAACCGAAATATCATGCATGATTCAGTAGTTTTTCATGCATCTCAGAATTTAATGCCATATCTCCTGCACTGTGTATTGTACACGAATCAATTTTTCTTTTACATTCAACGGTATGTGTGAATACTGACTCCAAAATGTGTTGCAAATACAGTTAGTAATAAAGAAGCAATTAATTAAAACGTCATGCTTTATGCAGTAGTTATACTAAAAGAACAGCTAAAATGTAGTAAGCAATGAACTTTTTAGAATGAGATTTTCACTCTGCAGCGGAGTGTGCACTGATATGAAACTTCCTGGCAGATTAAAACTGTGTGCCCGACCGAGTTCGAGTCTCGGTCGGGCACACAGTTTTAATCTGCCAAGAAGTTTCATATCAGCGCACACTCCACAGCAGAGTGAAAATCTCATTCTGGAAACATCCCCGAGGCTGTGGCTAAGCCATGTCTCCGCAATATCCTTTCTTTCAGGAGTGGTAGTTCTGCAAGGTTCGCAGGAGAGCTTCTGTAAAGTTTGGAAGATAGGAGACCAGGTACTGGCAGAAGTAAAGCTGTGAGTACCGGCCGTGAGTCGTGCTTCGGTAGCTCAGTTGGTAGAGCACTTGCCCGCGAAAGGCAAAGGTCCCGAGTTCGAGTCTCGGTCAGGCACACAGTTTTAATATGCCAGGAAGTTTCAATGAACTTTTTTCCTTTCATCATTTTGTGGGGGAGTCATCAATAACAAAAAGTTTTGTTAAGGTTGTGTAAAGGGTGTTGCAAGTCTCTAACTGCTCTCATTCTCAAATACTGGATGACTAAAATCTGGGTATTTGTGCATCATGGGCTACTCTGCTTTTCCACCTCCACACCCACTCCTTTGATATGTAGATAGTTTACCCCTACACAAATGATTTCCAGACAGTAGGTGATCTTTGTACCAAGTTTGGTTAAAATCAGTCCTGTGTTTTAGGAGGAGATGTGGGCTGTACATACATAAATATATGCAGATCCATTTTTATAATATGTATGTATTTGCTTGGTATGTATTCCAAGGAGTTCGTTGAAATAAGTATCGCCAAGAAATTTATATCACGAAGGGGAATAGTTGTCTGCACTTGCAATAACCAACACAGAGGATTGCACTTCAGTCTTTTGTGCGAACCATATGCATCTTCAGTAATCATATCCAGTGACACATTAGGCAGAAGATGAAATGTTATTCAGTCAGCATCACATAATTCCCTGTGTGTAATTCTGGAGACTTTTTCTGTTTTGCAGTACAGAACTCTTTGCATATAATGATGAACTGATGCTCAGTATGGTTCTCAGCAAGGAAAATGTACTGTAAATGCCATAAGAGTTTACTAGAAAATATGCCCCAGTTTTGATACAGACAAAAAGTCAAAGGGATATTCTATTACCTGTCAAAAGCATGTGATTCAGTGAACCACTCCTTACTTCTCCACAACTTACATACATATGGAATCAGGAAAAAAGCTTTACAGTGGTTCAGTGCACACTTAACAGATAGGCACTGATGGATAATTATCATTTCAAATGCAAACAGTTCCCCTTCTAATGGGAAAACAGTTCTGCAAGGAGTACCACAGGGTTCAATATTGGGGTCCTATCTGTTCCTGTTGTATGTAAATGATCTAGCAGTTATTATAGATGCTCATGTATGTTATTCACAGATGGCACACCATTTGTAGTTGAAAATGAGATGCCTGATAAGTTTCAGAAAGTGATGAAAATGATTAATAAAAGCTTGAATGCTGAACCTATCAGAATGGACTAAAACAGAATATGACAAAACACAGATGATGACACTTGGAAGTAAATAACTAGAACAGATAGCTTGCAGTGATCAGATCACAGAAACAAACCATGTGAAGTTCTTAGCACTAAATCTTGACAAAAAATTAAATCAGAAGGTACATATAAGCTACAAATAAAGTTAATGTCTGACAGTTGGTGCAACACTAACACCCCAAGTGGCAGAAAGCAGCCATAAAATAAAGATTTGTTTTTAATTATTTCTCTTGTTAATTTGCTTAACAGTTATTATGTTTTATCATTTGAAGCATTAGTAATTTATCAAGAGATATGAATGATCATGAAATACATTTAAAAACAGCTGAATCTCCATGATTCAGTAACATAAGCTACAACTTAATTATGAAGAAATACTTTCAACTACGTGTATAATTGCAGCTTACTCTACTGAAAACAAGAGAATATAAACACATACTGATATTTCATGCATAAGACTATATTTCTTTTGTTGTCTGTTCTTATTATGATAGGCACTTTCCTTGACATGTAAGAACTTTGTATGGAGCCTAATGTTTCACATAGTCTTACACTTCACTCTATTTTATAATATGTTAGTATTTTTGTAAATGTATTACTGTTGCTTCAAAAGTGTATGTGATGAAGATTCTTGCCATTTATGGCTCAGATGCAGAAACAGTTGTGAAATTGATTTCTTCTGTGTTGGGAAACAGTTTTATTGCTTTTATTCTTTTTTATCACATCTGTGAGGTTTGTCCTTCACCTACAGTTGTGGTAGCCTTTCTGCTACATTAAATGATGGAGGCAATGGATTCTTTACATGTATCCTATGTTCCATACTCACTGATTTCACTGGAACTGTAGTGAAGAAAAATTTACATTTTTGAGTAGATATACAATGCCTTTCTGCAAAAGGTCAGGTCTTCTGCTGTATACTAGCAATTTTTGTGTTCTTAAAGAACACAACATTCTCCAGAAATTGTAAATAAACTGTTGTGTAAAGTAGCAGTTCACACCTCTTAGTGTTGTTTGGAAACCTAAAAAAATGCAAGTATGGTATATTCTTGTTGCTGTTGCTGCAATTTATTGTTCTACAGATACTCCCATTGGTAAAAAGTGTTCTGGAGACAAATATAAACAATTATGATCTGTTTATGCTTTCACAAGATCTCGCTGAACTCAATAGTGTAACTTCCTGGCTGCCTGACATGCTGCAGTTGCATTGGGTAACAAAAAAGAGATGGGGCATCATGACTATTACGGTAGACTGTGCCCTTACCCTGTGTATTTTATCAGTTACCATAAACATGGACATTCAGAAGATAGCCTATGCTTATTAGTTTGAACTAGTCATGTCATAATCTTTATATGGAGGGATTGGATGCACCACTTGTAACTGTTTCTAAACATCAGAGTGATCAGAATGTATGGTATTCATAATAAACTAAAAGACCTGATCGTATTCAAAAGGAGCTAAGTTTACTGGAAAGATTGCTCACAGATGACAATTTTTCAATTCATACAAGGGAATTTTTTCCTGTACAATAAATCAAATGATTTGAAAATTGTATACCATGGGATGAATATGAGGAGCAGTCTAATGAAAACCAAATACCTGCCACAATTGGACAGTTCCATTCAAAAGTAATCACCACAAGCAGTAAGATATTTAGCCCAATGGAGGACAAATGATCAGTTCCTGTTTTGTAGAGTGCAATCACCTATTAACAGCTGCACAACTACACTCACTCTTGTACTTCCTTGTCTGCCTCAAACTGGCACCCACTCATTACTTTCTTCAGTTCACCAAAGATGTGAAAATCACATAGTGAAAGACCTGGCATTCACCAAAGATGTGAAAATCACATAGTGAAAGACCTGGCCTGTACAGAGGATGTTGTCGTGTTTCCCATCCAAATCACTGAAGTGTAACAGGATGATTCCATCTGACAACATTCCTACAGCCCCAGTGCAAATGACAAAGCCAAAAGTGAAGTCATCTCACATCTCCCCCACCAAAGAAATCCAAAGCTCTTCACACAAGTTCCCGTAAGGACATGATGATCACCAGCTGCACGGGCCTTCTGCTTGTCAAGTTCTTTGAGCATGGAGCCACAATCAGTGTGCAGTGCTATGGAAATACTTTGCAGAAACTGTGACGAACCATAATGTCAAAACACCCAGGAATGCTGTTCAACAGGACCATCCTGTCACATGATAATACTCTCTTCCCACACACTACCAAACTGATGAAGGCTACTCTTCAGCAATTTGGTTGGGACACACTGCAATAGCCTCCATACAGCCCAGACCTTTTACTGTGTGATTTTTGGATCAGGAGGTGCAAGAGTGGCTGTGGTTGTGGATTTGTCAGTGTGTGGCTGCTTTCTATGAAATAGGAATTGATCACCTCATCTCCCTGTGAGGCAAATGTCTTAACACATGTTAGAATTACTTTTGAATGGAACCATTTTGATGGGTGTTTGCATTGAATTACACTTATTTTTACTACTTAAATAATATTTTTGAGTCAGTGGGCTTACCTTTGCGGAAGGATTTTGTAAGCTAGATGAGCATTTCAGAAAAGCAAAATATGTAAAGTTTTACAAACATAGTATTTCAAATTGTGGAACAGAGGATCACATGAGGTAGTCTGATGAATAATCGTAAAGGTCACTGATCAATTTGAAACCCAAGAAGTTAAACTTTTTTTAATGTCCTGATTGGAGACATTTAAACAAAATATAATGCACTCTCTTTTGCTGATATTTAGCATTAATACCTTATGCTGAAATCAGTTGCTAAACCTAGTTATTGCTGTTTAGGTGTATGTTTCCAGTCATCTAGGTTGACTTCTTGAACAGAGTTGATTTGAGAACATTTTTCTACACAAGCAACTTATCATTTGGTGCATCCCTTTCTACCCTTTTTGCTTGTATGCTGTCACTCTTGTCAGTTTGCACAAATAATTGTGATAAGTACTGTACACAAATCTTGCTCTTGGGTGCCCCTGATACCATTCTCAGCTTGGTGCCTCAAGTGACTACTGCTAATTGTGATACATCTTGTATAGAAATCTTACAGTTGTGGCATCTCTCTCAACTTGGTGCCCCAGCTGCAACACAACCTTGTGTTGCTTATGCCTTAAACTGACACTGATCTTGAATAATGTTATATCATCTGTAAATAGTACTGTCTGAACTATAGAAACAGCATCTAAGAACAGCTGTGTGTGGCACATAATTTTTAACTGGCAAGCAATCTAGTTGCTGATTATTTGCATGCACAAACAGTATCCTCTCAGTTAAACAGATGAAGAGCATTCACTCATACTTCACAGAGCTTTGTGATTATGACATTGTGGGGTCCGTACATAAATCATACTTTACATCAAACAGCATCACACAGTTAATGGTCTTTGTTCTCAAAACAATCATATATTTTTCATTCTGTACTCTCAGATGCTTTGACAGTAGAAAAATCGGGTTAGAAACCATTTGTGTGGAAAGGAACAGGTTGTTTTAATCTAACTACTGGTCAATATAGTAGTGAATAAAGTTATTATACATGGTTTGGGGTTAATGAGATGGACTGATAATCATCATGTAGGGTTGCATCATCTTTCTTATGAATAAGAAGGGATTAAAAATATTATAAATATTCTGCACCTTTTTTGTTGACCTGGATTGTTCTGTTCATCTGCAGTGAGTGTTTTTGCTAGCGTTGTTTTGTCCTTGTTTCATTTTTTATGATGGCAAGTTTAAGTGAACAATGTGCAGCAGTGAAATTTTGTTTTCTACTTGGAACAATGCTGCTGAATCTGTTTTAATGCTGAAAACAGCTTACCAAGATGATGTTATGGGAAAAACTCAAGTGAATGAGAGATTTTCTTGACTTAAAAATGACGACACATTGATTGATAACAAACCTCATTCTGGACATCCATCAGCTGCCAGAATTGATGAAAATATTGTGAAAATTCAAGAGCTTGTGCTCACAGACCATTGACAGACAACAAACCAACTGTCAGAGATTATTGCATTATCTTGGAGCTTGGTTCAGCGAATTTTAATGGAAGATTTGAGAATGAAAAGGTTTGGTGCTAAGTTCCTCAGGTTCTGACCAACAATCAAAAGGAACATCAAGTTGAAACACACTGTGCTTTGAAACAACAGCTTGAAACTGACCAGATTTTCTGTCAAAGGTCATTACTAGTGATGAGTCATGGTGCTATGATGCTGTGGTTACAACCCAGAAAAAAAGCAGCAGTCAAGCCAATGGAAGACCCTATCCAAAAAAATGTCAAGTGAAATCAAACATCAAAACAATGCTGATTTGCTTTTTTGATACCAAGGGCATAGTTCATTCAGAGTTTTTTCCCACAGGTCAGAATGTCAATCAAACCTCTTATTAGGAAGTTTTAAGAAGACTGTGCAATAGTGTAAGTAAAAAAAGACCTGATTTGTGGCAGACAGGAGACAGGTTCTTCCACCATTACAATGCACCTGCATACACACCATCTCCTTTAGACAGTTTTTGGCTAAAATGGTTTGGTTCCACTACCCCATGCACTTAATGCCTGATCTGGCTTTGTGTGACTTTTTTTTATTTCCTCACATGAAAAGGGTATGAAAGCACACTGATTTGATAACATTGAAGAAGTCAAGAAAAAAATGAGGAAGGAGCTGTCAGCTATTTCTAAAGATGACAACAAAAATGTTTCAAACAGTGTAAGCACCAGTGATACAAATATATTAGTCATAATGGAGAGTATTCTGTAGTGGATAACATTGTTTTGTATACAATTTGAAAATATGTAGCTCTAAAAAATTTCAAATTTTTTTTGGGTACCCCCTCATACTAAGACCAAATAAATTGATTTAAGAGTATCCTTGTTCCATTATAAATTGATCTTTACTGTGTTGTGAGTTAAAATGTTGATATAATGTATTTTCATTGACAATTACTACTGCTCCAAAACATAAGTAAGATGGTGGTGAAAAAAAGGTACACAAAAATCGAGTTCTGCGAGAAACATAAAAAAGAGTGACTCTATGTATTCAGGACAAAAAAGTTTCATGGTTCAACCTGGTAAATGTGACTGCTGTGAAGTTAAAGCAAAAAATGCAAACGAGATCATTACAAGATCAAAATCTAGTGAAAAAACCATGGCAAATGTAAATTCAGTGACATCCATATGTAAACACTTTGAAGATTTTCATCTAATTTTAACTACAAAAAACAGTGGTATCCATGAACTTAAAACGACTGTAGCCTTATTGGAGAAACAGCTGCAACATCCTGGTTGTAAAACTCAAGAGAGCTTCAACTGAATCTTAAACAAATATCGGCTACCAATGATATAAACAAAGGAAGAACGACTTTGGAAACCAGCACAAAACTTGGAAATATAAAAGTAAGCGCATCAAATAGTTATAATGACAAACATGATTCTACGAACAATGTCACTCATAAACATATGAGTCCAGATGACAATTACAAACAACAACAGCTGTGCACGGTAAATTTTTCACACAACAAAGAAATGTGATAAAAAATCTGTTGACTGGCCTGAAGTGTGCAAAAAAGAATGAAAATCTTAGTTTTGACAATAATCGTGGATGTCAGATAGCAGAAAAGGTGGCAGATACACAAACTAATGCAAGTGTCCAAGCCTTTGTCAAACCAGTAGCAGCCATTGCAGAAGTGACAAAAACAGTGGTGAAATTGTATGAAAACCTTGACTCAGAAGACATTGTCATAATTTGTGCAGTTGCAAATGATGTTCCCAGATATAAAGATAGTGAACTCATCACTGTTCATGAAAGTGTGCTACCCAAATTAGGCAACACAAATGTAGCTGTTGTAAATCAACCACACAGATACGACCTACCTCCCTGGTCATGTGTAAACAAATTAATAGGAAGAGTAAAAGTAGAGATACATGAAGTATGCAAAAATTTCTGTATGTGAACTTAATAAGTGCAAGCACATTAGACAGATCCATGCATAACAGCCATGGCCTTCATTTAAATCACAGTGGGAAACAATTTTTGGTTGAAGAAACCTGTCATTTAGCATATTTGAGTCACAACAGGCATAGTGTAGAAGCAGTCCAAAGTACTTTGGACAGATGGGTCATAAAGAAAGATGTGATGTCTTATAAAAAGGGTGAAAGACATTTTGTAGTGAAGTAGACTGTATCACAAAAAATGTGATGCAGAATTAAATTGCAACTACACATTGAAGATTGTACACCAGAATGTACAGTCATTAACAAACGAAGTTGATAAAATAAATATACTCCTTAGTAGGGAATGGAAAGATGTTTCAATATTATGTTTTTGTGAGCATTGGTTACAAAACGAGTATTTTCAATACTTAAAAATATTGCAGTTTAACCTTGCAAACTGGTTTTGCAGAATGGAATCAAAACATGGGGGAACTTGTATATATGTAAAAGAAAATGTAGATTAATCAAACAATGGAAAATCTAGGATGGAATGTAACAAAATTAGAGAAGGGAAGTTGCTACTTACCATATAGCGGAGATGCCGAGTTGCGATAGGTACAACAAAAGTATTCACACAATTATAGCTTTTGGCCAAAAGGCCTTTGTCAGCAATAGACACACATACACACGGGCGCGTGCACGCACGCACGCACACACACACACACACACACAAACGCAACTTGCACACACACACATAGCTTTTGGCCAAAAGGCCTTTGTCAGCAATAGACACACATACACACATGCGCGCGCGCACACACACACACACACACACACACACACACAAACGCAACTTGCACACACGTCTGCAGACTCAGAGAACTGAAACCACCCACACTGCGAGCAGCAGCACCAGTGCATGATGGAAGAGGTGACTGGGTATGGGGAGGAGGAGGCTGGGGCATAGAGAGAGAGGGATAGTATGGTGGGGATGGTGGACAGTGAAGTGCTGCAGTTTAGATGGAGGGTAGGAGAGAATGTGCGGAGGGAGGAGGGGGTAAGCAGCGGATAGGAGAGGAATAAAAATAAAAATAAAAGAAATTAAAAGACTGGGTGTAAAAGGTGAAATGACGGGTGTGTAGTGCTGGAATGGGAACAGGGAGGGGGCTGGATGGGCCAGGAGGGTTACGGGAATGTAGGATGTATTGCAGGGAAAGTTCCCACCTGCGCAGTTCAGAAAAGCTGGTGTTGGTGGGAAGGATCCATATGGCACAGGCTGCTCTGTTATGATGCAGATATGAATCTCACAGTCACTCATTACACACAGCACACATCTAATAGAGAAGTTGGTAGAAAGTCTCATTTGGGTAAATATAATGTGTGTTATTGAATCACATTGGAGAATAATCTGCAAACTACAATTTCACCAGAAACTAGAGATATTACCTTTTGTACAAGATAAAATCATAGGGGGAGACCAAGAGATGAATACACTAAGCAGATTCAGATGGATGTAGGTTGCAGTAGGTACTGGGAGATGAAGAAGCTTGCACAGGATAGAGTAGCATGGAGAGCTGCATCAAACCAGTCTCAGGACTGAAGACCACAACAACAACAACAACACAAGATAAAAAGAAAGTTAGGGTACCTCTCTCTAAACAAATAATGCAGTTAAATACTCTGGAAAATGCGGAGACTTAAAACATACCATGGATAAAATTTCAAAGAAGTATCGATTAGTGCCATAGGTTTGTGTCTCTCTTTTCAACAAAGTACTTCAATAACACAGGCAGCCAGAAGATTTTACTGAGAAACTTCTTAACTTTCTGAGGCACATATTCCAAATGTGGCAGTGGGAATCTTACTTTCTACACAAGAGCAGCAACACTGACGAGATTCTCATTTAGTTTTCAGTTGTTCTAAATGAAATATTTATTGCCTCTTTATAATGCTCTGTCATATTGCTTGGCATGTCTCAATAGATGATAATCTCATCTGTGTTGCTGATCTTGTGTAGGGTAAGATTCTTGCTGAGAATGATGCATTTGGATAGCATCACTCAGGTAGTTGAGGAGTTTATAATACTTATATCTGGTGCCACAGCAATGGGACAGCAGCAGACATTGGCACCTATCATTACAGTGCTTTGTTGCACTGTTCGATCACATTTCTGGACACGAGTTTCAGTTCTCAGTTTATTTCATTACTTATCCTCTACAGAGTCTCAAAATTTCTTGGTATTGTTTTGGTACACTGTGCACCTGCGCCCACCCTGAAGTATGCTTGCAGGCAGTGGCAGGTAGTGTTGGTCAACTTCAAGATGGCATGACTGCAAGTATCTTGTGCATGTGTGACCTGCTTGACCACACCTGGATGCCTGCATTTACCCAATGGAGTATGATCATGTGTACTGAGGTCCCACTGTAAGACTGCCCATGCATCAGCTGTTTGCCCAACCCTGCCCACCCGCATACATACCCTCTCAAATGGTCCTGAATAGGACACAAGCTGGAGCAGTCTACAGTAGACATAAGACTTAGCAAGTAATGTTTGAGACTTTCATAAGTTCTTTGGACATAATTCAGTTGTTGACAGAGAGCTCATGTTGCTAAAACAAATACATCAAATGCAAGAAATAAATATAATGTACTGCACATAAGTAGGTGGAAATGTTAAATGACTGGCAATCAATCACTTTAATTACATGTAACTATTAAATTCATTATTTGTAATTTTGTAAATCTCTCAAGTGATTTTTCAGTTTGATGCTAAGATATTTTGTGAGCACATTTCAAACACCAATCTTGGTGACATTGCACAGGCATTAATACCAATAACTGACAGTAAATCAGCTGACAGTATAGCTGAATTTGCACAACTTTTATACAAGTCAGTGAATCAGTAGTCAAGTCTAGTAATTCTAGAGCAGAAGTTTGGTAAAGCCCTGATACATTTGTTACAAAACACTCAGTTAGAAATTACAACTGCTACCAATATTGTAATCTCTGCAAACTCCCAGCACCCACAAAATCACAAACATACAGTACCCGCTCCACAGTGCATTGCCTAATACATTTTCTGCCTTTTAGAAAGACTCTTGGACAATCAAACTCATCACTTTCAGTAATGGCTGTAGCGCTGAGCTAATTGATGACAGTCTATGAAAAAAGAAAAGGCATAAAACTTATATATACCACTTCTGTACACAGGCTTACAGGAATGAATAAGTAGTGACAAAAATGGATGCACAATTCCAGTTATTAGAAAAATTTTAGGTAGTCTTGCAAAAATGTTAAATGTCACGACTACAGACCTGCATTCTTCAATACCAACAATGCAGCTAAATATTATTGCATAGCAATTGCAAGTACTGTGGAAAAGTATTTGTTGGTCAAGATGCCAGAGCTGTGGCAGTTAAGCTGTCAGAACATGAGAGAAGCCGGAGAACAGGAAAGACAGATTCAACATTTGCAGAATATATTTTTGCTTTCTATTATTTAGAAAATTCAGCACAGGGGTTTTACATTTTTGTGGTTCACTCAGTTATGGCAATGTACAATAAGTGAGATAAACTACCAGTACTTTGTAATTTTAAATCCTATTTTGTTGTGTACTGTCATCTCTGATGGTCTTGTTTTGTTTCAGACTCAAAAGAAGCTTATATGAGGAGAAAGATGAATGGGTAAATTATGACAAAGTTTTGAAAAAAAGTGTTACATATTTTTGTCGGCATATAATTGAAAATAAGAGAGAGTGAGGGGGATGGAATAGCTGGTGAGTTTTGGGAATAGTTTAACTGAATAACAATATGTGACAAACAATATTTTACAATGGATATAATATTTTAAAGATTTAAAAACAGCTTTAGAATAACAAATATTACATTTAGTCAATCTACCTTATAGTTCCCCTGAACAGAATAGGGTTGTGTGGTACAACTGCGATTTTGGATCTGAGAACACTCAGAGGAATTTTTTCAATGTTCACTCCTCCAATGAAGATGCGTCCTTCAGATAATTCTACCAGACGATACAGAGCTGCTCCTATGGACTTTCTTCCAGCATCAGGGTAGCCAAAAATGCCTATGTGACAAAATATTTAGGGTTAAATCATTGTTGAAAAGTCTGTTATACAAACTGCTTCTTAACAAATTAAACAATCCAAAATGAAAGTGTAGCAAAATAAGGCAGAAATAATATCTGTTTATCAGATAACAAATGACCAAAAGACACACTTCTAAAAATAAAAGTTACAGGACTTCAAAACTTTCAAAATGATGGGTCTCCAACATTGGAGAAAAGGGAGAGGAAAAATTGTGAAAAAAATGAAACTTTTTAACTTGTTAGACAGAAAACTCACGCAATAGATAGTCTGACCAATTAAATGAAAATTTAACACTGATATCATTTGTGTAGTGCCACAAAACTGTTGACACAAAATTTATACTACTATCACTGGCACAATCACAGGAAATGTTACATTTTGCTGTGCTTTGTATATTCATGGTGAAATTGATAGATACTGTGTTTTAATGCACTACTATTTAATGTATATAATTTTTCTTTCATAAAGATTTGCTTCTAGTTGTTGTTTTTTCTTTTTTATTCCCTGTGTGTTGAGAAAACATCATGGCTGACTGGGGTTCATCCACTGCATATTGTAGACTGGTTACACAGATAAAATATGTTGTGAGGATGAGCTCCATGATGTTGTGTTGATGCTTGTCTTTGTATTTTTTCCCTTTTTTTTTAACAATAATCAGTGTTTATGTTTTTTTCTTATTTTATTGGGAGACATTTGTAATTAGGAATGGAGACAGAAATTAGCTGTGCTGAGCAGTGTGTAATCTTCTTAGCTCCTCAACCATCAATTTGGTTAGCAGAAGTTTGCCATGCATTTCTGTATTCAGCATTCCTCTTGAGAGTGTTACAGGTGGTGCAGCTAGCATCCTCCATGATCTGGTTCATATATTCTACTCAGTCTGCCTCTTCATATTTTTCCCATCTACTGTCCCTTCAATCATACTTTTCATGATACCATCATGTCTCAGTAGATGGACAAACCATGTGTCCCTTCTGCATTTGATTAACTTCAGGAGCCAAAGCTTCTCTTCCTCCAATCTGCAGAGCGTGTCTTCACTTGATATCTTGTATACCCAGGAAATCTTGAGCATTCTGTGGCAGTGCCAAAACTTGAAGGCTGTTATTTTATGTTTTTCTGCTGCTCTGAGTGTCCATGTTTCACTTCCATACAGCAGTACACTCCACACAAATGTCTATTAGGTTTTTTCTTAAATGTTTGTCTGTGCAGCTGGACATTAAAAGGTTTCTTCTCTTGTTAAAAGCAGACTTTGCCTGGGGGATATGGCTTGCAATATCCTTCCTTGACCTTCTGTCTGACGTAATTTTTCTCCTTAGTTAGGCAAAGGATTCGGCAGTCTCTAGTCAGTCATTGTTAAGTGAGCATTGGTCAGTGGTGTTCAGTCTGCTTATCACTAAGATTTTTGTTTTACCTTTATTAATTTTCATATTATAGTAAGAGCTGAGGGTGGTATCCATCTGGGCTAGCATCATTTTTAATTGTTCTTCATCTTCACTTAGCACTGTGATATCATCAGCAAATCTCAGCATGTCTACAGTGAAATCCCTATTTTACATCTTCATGTGGTCCAGACTTAGAAACATAAAATTGAGGAAAATGCATACTTGAGGAAAATGTTAAAACCCCTAAATGTGAGCAAAAACATATGTAATTGGCATGAAAACATATGTAATTGGCATATGTGATTAACAATTGTAATCCTCTCCAACACATTGTATAAAGCCTGAATAAGTTAAGGAAATGTAATGTACAATACAATATTTATACAATAATTTGTGGTAATGAATTTCCTCAGTTCGTAAAAAACCACAGATGTATAGCAGCAAGTAAAAACTGTGAAAAAATTGGAATTGGTATCTGGGCACAACATAATTGAGCTATTTTTTGACATGCTATGACCACAAATTATACATCAAAACATGCGTTTTTGAGAGATCTTTCCTTTGTGATCGCCCAGAAAAAAGCAAAAATTGATGAACATGGTGAATTAAACTGAAAACTGTTAAGTATGGTGAAAGGTGTCAGAACATGTGGGGGTGTGTGTTTTCCTTCTGCAGCTAATAGCAGTGCAGCATATGCTGGTGATGTGAGTACAGTGACCTCTAGTGTATTTCTTGCAAACTTTTCCTTGTTCATTGTCCCATGTAGTTGAAGTGGAGCACTCTTAAGTATTACCAACATGTGCCATTACACTCTGAGCTTGTCGCTTGCGATAGTGTGAACACAGCAAGTTTTGTGAAAACACGTGTGAGAGCTGTTCAAAAAATTCTAGAACTTTTGCCAAAAATTTTTTATACACTTACATTTTACATATTGTGCATGGTCTCCATCTAAATACTCTCTCGCGACTGAATTTCAAACCTACACACACAAACATGTGACACACAGTAGGTAGGATTCTATCATCCCACACTCACTTCTAAAATATCATGTGTTTGAGATGGTAGATGGCCCTTGAGCTGTGGGACGAACTTGGCGGCAACGTGATGCATTCAGAGATGTTGTGTCAGGATTTCATGACATAACCCAATTGAAATGTTACATTCTTCTGCATTCTCTTGGACAGCCAGTCTTAGTTTGGCATGCACAGTTCTGTTGGCATTCCTGACATGAACTTCATCAGTGGACATCAAAGGGTGTCCTGAACATGGGTCATGTTTAATGTCTGTCTAGCCATTTTTAAACCATGTGAACCATTTGTAACACTGAGGATGGTGTAAGCACTTACCAGTGTAGGCCTCCTGCATCATTTGGTGTGTCTTGCTAAATATTTTCTTGAGTTTCATGCAAAATGTGATGCAGATGTATTGCTCCTCTAACTCCGCCATCTTGAAATTAGTAAACTATGCAACAGAACGCTCTACTCAATATAGCACTGAACAATAACTAACAGACCCACAACAATGAAACTTCAGGCAGTTAAACATTAAACATAGGCGTTTGCGGGGATTCTAATGGATTTGGATGACGATTTATGTGTGAAGTAGATATACTAACTTCCACTTCTTTTACGAGATGACTTACTTGAGATGTTTGACCGAACTCCTTTGCTGGCTAGCCTGCTGCTGCAAACTCTTTCTTCTCTTCTTCTCCAAAGTATGTAGCTAGGTACAGGAATTTCTTAAGTCACTTTCTACTTATAAAAATAAGTAGACACACAAATTTTCATTTCCTTCAATTAATTATGTATATTAAACTTCAGATATATTAAAACTCTCACTCTTCACATAAACATATACTGCTTTGTAAGTCTCTCATGTCTCTATACATCAGAAACAAACTAATTTACATATAAGAGAAAGGTGGCTTAAGCACCATGTTCATTCTCAACATGAACCATAATACACGTCTTCCCTTCAACAAGGCTAAGACAAAAGTTTTTCACAAGGGTACCTTCTCAACTGTTCTCATTATTATAACAATGGTCACTGACACAATTAGCACAGAATAACATAGAAGCTCCATGGTCCTTCTGTACGCTTTCACTAAAACTTCCATGGATCGCCTGACAAATACTTGTCATTGCCATTTGACTGCCGTGTCTACATTCTTCTCGCGACTGAATTTCAAACCTACACACACAAACATGTGACACACAGTAGGTAGGATTCTATCATCCCACACTCACTTCTAAAATATCATGTGTTTGAGATGGTAGATGGCCGAGTGGTTCTAGAATTTACACCAACATTCTCGAATCACTACAGGTTGCTACCCGCATTTCGCTCCAACACACCATTAGCACAAAATTACAAATGTTCCAGAATTTTTTGAACAGATCTCATATATAAAAACAAGTTGTTATTCACATGTGACACTTATGTAAACCAGTGAATATGAAATAAAGTTAAGCCTGCTGTAATTTCAATGTTTCTCTGTCCCAGCAATCCATTACATTATAACAATCTGTCCGCCATCACAATGCATTGAACACCACTGAGGACTGCTACGAAGTCAAACAAGCCATTGCACAACAGTTCACTGAAGACATTCTGTTCATGTGGTGCTGCACAAGGCAAATGGAGTAGCCTACATTGGCTGCAATCGGTAGAGGCACAATATGTTTTGGATTCTGTCGACTGTTTCTGAGCAGAACTACAGTAAGTACAGTAAGTAAAATTAATGCATGTTAGTGATGGGTGTATGAGGTATAAATATATAAATTAAAACTAAGTGGAAGCCATTGTCATTCGATTGACTGTAAACTGACCACATCGGCCATACTTTGGGACAAGCCACCAAGTAAGCTTGGCTTGCATTTTATCACTCTATATGCTAGAAGCCACTGCATTAGCATCATAACCATGCTATACAGCTATTGGTTGCAAGTGGAAAACAAACATCAAAGATGTAATCCAGCAGCACTCACTGCATTTCACAGTTTTTGGTTTATTTCAGTATGTAGGCTATAAGTTTGTGCTACTTTCCAGGTGAACATAAAGCGATAGGACCCTCAAAACTTCATGTTTTAAGGTATAGTTTGTGGCAGTTGTGTGTTGAGAAATGACTCAATTTCCTTGTACATCATTAGCAAAAATGATAATCTTTTCAAGTATGCATGGTGCCCTACAGTATTAGTAGTGGCAAAACCCACTTTTTTCCCTAATAGGTCTATTATGTGCATTAAATTTTGTAAATTCCCTTCTTGTTTGTTTATGGATTTACGATTTGGTTATGTCAGTTATGAGTGTTGATAAAGTTGCTACCTAGGAGGAGAAGAATGAAATTCTTGCACCAACATTGATTTATAGCTTCTGTGCCTGTTTATAACCCAGTACTTTAGAAATTTTGAATGTTTCATAAGCTATAAACTTATTACATGTGTTAGAGTGGTGTGGTGGCTGTGCTGGCTGTTAGGTGATGTAACAAGTCACCAGCCAACAAGAGCTCACTAGCTGGGTATGGGTGACATTTTCTTTATTCTGACCAAGCCTATTCTTTGAGACTCAATGTTTGAATTTAAAAGGTTGATGAATGATATTGTTGCTGAATACAGTACATTGCAAATAAATGACAAAAGACAAGACTGAGTTATAAGTGGCACAAGAAAACTTGGTGGATGGGTCCCTTTGTCATATATTGGCTCAGTCCAGAACACTTTACATAAATTGTCCTGTTTTTCCATTGCTACTGCAACCTAGAAGTACTTGCATCATAATTTCATGATGCAGCTAAACATTACAAGTTGTGCTGGCAGTGCCAATCATGGAGTACATAATCATTTCCTCTCTCAAGTCTCTCCTCTTGTGCAATAGCCTAAAAAATTGCTTTTACTCTGCCACTACCCGCAACCTGAACCATCTGTCTGTTGTGTGACTTATAAGTCATTCAGTCACATCAAATGTCAACAGGAAGCAAACAGAACAAAATCAAGTGAGATATTGAGTAATAAAGTAGAATCAAGGTAACCTTACAAGGAATAAACATAGAACTGGGAATTTTTTATCATTTATCTTATGGATTTTTCACAAGGACTATGAATTTATGTGTAGAATAATGAGAAATGTAAAATCGAAAAACATAAAATTGAATTTCGACTGTATTTTCTTTCCATGACTTTTAATTCTTCCTATAGCTCATAGTTCATCCCTAGTTTGATCTATTGCCCTCTGAATGGATTGCTGAACAAGACAGGAGAGAGTAAGCAACCCTGTTGTGCACCCTACTTAACAGTAGCTCTTATTTTATGTTCTACACACTTTAAAAAACTGTCGCCAGTCTTCCCTGTCATATGCTTCTTCTAAGTTGATGATGCAATATATGTGTCTTGCCACTTCATTACTCTTTTCTCAAAAATTAATATAAGCTGAGTATTGCTCCTCAAGTGTCTACGCCTCTTCTATGGCAAAACTGGTTGTCTGTGAACACTATGTGTATCCTGGCTTCTATCCATCATAAAATGATAGTGGTCAAGATCTTTGAGTCATATGTTACCAAATTGAAGGTCCTGTATTGTGCACCTCTGTTTGCATATGCTTTTTTGATACTGGAAGTGCGATACATTTTTAAAGTTTGTTGGGTGCTCTCCAGTTTTGTATATAACTTGTATGAGATGGGACAGTTCTTCATGTAACACTGTGTAATATAGATGCAGGAACTATATTTATATATTAGCAGAAAACTGGACTATATTTTATGACAGCTATGTAAAAGGAACTGAAATTATTATTATTATTGTTATTATTATTTAGTTAGCTTTGAGTTGTAAAATATAGTCATGGAACCTGCTATTTGAGAAAAAAGTTAGAGAGAGAGAGAAAGAGAACCACTGTAATAGACAACGCTTGGAAACATGAGATGGCAGGGATTATATAAAGGACAGTCATTAAACAAGGACTTGGTAAAAAAGGAACTGAGAAGGGCAAGTGAGGCAGGGAAAGATGGAGAAATTTGGTGGAAGCAACAAAAAATGCAATAACAACATAAAATCATAAAGAGTACAGGGAAGAGTAGTGTACTTTGTGACATATTTGCAACCAGATATTCATATTCCAATGGCTTGATCAACAATTAATTATAGACCAGTAACAAATACTTTATTCATAATATGACTCTGGCAGTAAAATGCTTTCTCCCCTCTGGCTACACTGAGATTTCTTCATTCATCACTCAGTGATGTGTCACAGTTGCAGAAAATTGCTTCCTGCATCTGCAGACTGTAGCAAAATCTTGTGACCTTAGTGAGAAATGCTTATAAGAATACAAGGAGCTGAGGATGACATCTAATCCTCCTTCCAAAAATTGTTATAAAATGAAAAGAATGTACTACAAAAGGCGTAACTCATTTTTTAAGCTAGAATTTAAAATTTAGGAAATTGTTGCACAATTATGAAAAAAATTATCAGTAGTGCTAAAATGTTGGAAAATTTGCAATATTTTATTTGTTTCTTGTTTATTAAAAAGGCTGCAGCAGATGCAGTGTACGAGAAATGAAAAATGTTCACAAAGTATGAAAACTGGTGTTCTGTGGGATCACAAGACCCATTCATCACATCTCACGTATGGAAACATGCTGTCTCAAGTTAAGAGCACTGACTCATTTTGTGATAAGTGCAATAGTATGGGGTCTGTTACTGATTTATGAAGAATCAGAAAAGACGTAAATCACAAGAGAGTCATTTATGAGAGGCCCCAAGAAATCAGCTCAAAAATTCCCAATGAAAAAAATTATCCCCAAAAAATAATTAAATCAACTATTAGAAAATTGTGGAAAATATGATAGTGTCTTCAGAATGAGAAAGAACCAGCTAGAAAACAGGCAGAAGCATAAGCATCTGCAGGGGGGCAGGGAGGGGGGGGGGGGGGGGGGGAGTGAAGGGCAAAAGAGGTACTTGCCCCCACCCCACTTCCCAGAAATTGAGAACAGAATTTTTTTGCATTACAGAATTCTCATACACTTTTAGAAGTGGGTGGATATTTTCTAGGATAGAGTAAGTTTTTTGTGTCACCCATAAAATTTAGTTCTTGTGGCATGAAGCATCTTGAAACTGACTACCTCACTTGGCAAATATGGAAACTATAGATTATTCCCCTGAACTGGAAGACTGAGGGAACTGAAAAAACTGAGTAACAAGACAACAAACACAAGTGATAAGATGGGGAAATAATGGAGGAAATTAATGATGAACGAACATGGCAGATAATAACTACAATTGAAAAACAGTTAACTTCTACAGTTTGCTTTCAAATTTAACTTTGCCCTCTGTCAAACATTTTATATCACTGGGCAAGTGATCACAAATTTTGGTGGCAGCATTGTTCACATCTTTTTGTGCTAAAGAATACCATAATGTTGAATAATGAATGTCATTTTTATGGTATTGTAATTACATACATCATTGTTCCTTTGAAACTGTGCTAACTTTTTTGCATCAAACTTCATAAGGCTAATATAACAATGAAAATAATCAATTTTTGACAACATGATTTTTGATGACAGACTGTAATTGGATAGATAAATTATCTGAAATATTTATATCATGCAAGGGCCTCACTTCCAACCCTAAAGCTACATTTAATAGTGCTGCTTTGACGAAGAACATACTTTCCTTCACATTTGATATCAACTGGAAGTATCACATTGCAACCCCAATCCCAAAACCTTTCCAACAGAAAACCTGATACTGATGTAAATCACAATTTCTATGCCGGAAATTTTAACACTGGCTTCAGTGATCACTATGCACAGTTTATTGCTTTACACACCCCAAGTGAAACAACTGAGAAAGAGGAACTCATAAAAGAAGCAAGGAAATTCACTAACATACAAATAAACCTTTTTGTACAGAGACTAAGTGAAGAAACTTGGTATGAAGTGTATATTTGTGAAAATACTAACAAAAAGTTTGAAAAATTCATGGAAATCTTCATGTCATACTTTGAAGCTGCATTTCCATTAAAAAAACAAAAATGTCAACCTAACTTCAAAAAGAACAAATGTATTACAACAGGTATCAGAATCTCTTGTGCAGAGAAAAGATTACACTATATAGCAAAGACACAGAACATGCCTCATGAATTTCATTTGTACCTGAAGAATTACAAGAGGATCCTCAAAAATGTTGTAAGGAAAGCTAAAACAATGGCAAATGACAAACACATTGAAAATTAAAAAAACAAATCTAAAGCTATATGGGAAGTTATAAAAAATCAAACAACAAGTGAAACTAAACAATATAAAAATATGAACTTATGTTATGAAGGACAAATGATTTCTTGCCCAACAGAAATTGCAGGGACCTTCAACAAATATTTTGCAAACATAAGTGAACAGTTGGTGAGTGGACTGGAAGAACACAACAAAATATCACCTCCATCATGCAATAGTGTGAGAAACGTGTCTACATCTTTGTTCTTTTCACCCGCAAATACTGAAGAAATTTTATCAGTTATAAAAACCTTGAAAACAGGGTACTCATGTGGAATTGATGGAATACCAGATGAAATTATTAAAAAATTCAGTCTTGCCTTAGCCGAACCCTTTACAAACTTGTGCAACAGCTCACTGGCATCAGGAACCTTCCCTTCATGCTTAAAAACAGCAAAACTGAAACCACTGTTCAAAAAAGGAAATCCAGAATGTGTTTCAAATTATAGACCAATAGCCCTACTGCCTGTATTTTCAAAAATTTTAGAAAATGTTTTTTATAAGAGATTGTCTGATTTTCTACATAAAAATAAAATTCTCTCTCCTTCACAGCATGGCTTCAGGAAAGGCTATTCAACTGAAAGTGCAATATTTGAATTTCTTAATAAAATCTATACTAAACTGGATGCAAGTGAGTTTGTGACAGGCATATGTCTTGATTTATCTAAAGCTTTTGACGTCATTGACCATAATGCCCTACTGCAGAAGCTTGACCAATTAGGAATTAGAGGTATATCCAATGAGTGGCTCAAGACATACCTATGTGGTCGCAAACAGGTGGTTGAAGTGCAATATACTGACCATAAAAAAATCAGCTACTACTATTCAGGATATGAAAATGTGAAATATGGCGTGCCTCAAGGATCAGTATTAGGACCCATTCTGTTTCCCCTGTATGTCAATGATCTTATGTACAACAAGTATTGCCAAACTACCCTCCAATTTGCAGATGATACAAGCTTCCTTATTAGTGGTAAAACAGAAGAAAAACTTAAAGACTCCGCTGTCCAAACAATGAACAGTGTAGAACAGTGGTTCAGCTACAACAAGCTAATTATAAACAAAGAAAAGACAGTAGCACTGAATTTCTATAATGTAAAAGGAAGACACCACCCAAACATAGAACTTGGGGACAGAGTTCTTGAAAGTGTTGACAGCACTAAATTTCTGGGGCTCTGGCTCCAGAACAACACAAAATGGGAGGTACACATTGAATATTTGCAAAGAAAACTAAGCAAAACCTGTTACATGATACGGATCTTAAAAAGTTGTTGCAGCAAAGCCAGCCTGTTAAATGTATATTACTCCTATGTGCATTCTGTAATTAAATATGGCTCAATCTTCTGGGGAAATACAACAACAAATATTAAACTTTTCAGGATGCAAAAGGGAATACTAAGAATTATTGAAGGGGTAAACAATACGAAATCATGCAGACCCATATTCAAAAAACTGTCAGTTCTTCCTCTTCCTTGCATTTTTATCTACAAAACATCAGTTTTCATCAAACAATATATCGATAGACACCCAGATATCTTATTAAAAAATGAAGATATATATGCGCACAATACAAGGCAAAAATCTGACCTTCATATGAAACAGGTGAGAACATCATTGTGCCAAAAAGGCACACTACATACTGGGATAAAGATTTTCAATAATCTGCCTAACCATATTAAATCAATAGGTAAACTCTGTAGTTTTAAGGCTGAAGTAAAGGCATATTTAATTGATCATTGCTTTTACAGTCTGACAGAATATATAAAAGCCAAACAACAAAAATAAAGATGCATTATTAATATTCTACTTTGTATGTTGCCTGTAAGGTTTGTTGTATGTATGAATCTTTGCTAAATCACTTCAATATCTAGTCCTTAGGATTGCAATACAAACTGTATTTTATCTTGTAAATACCTAACCATGTCCAATATCCTTGTATATATTCTATACATATAGGGTTTGAAGGACTAAATAAAATAAAAAATAAAATAAAAACCCTGCATTGACTGACCACAATCCCAACTTGATCCACCATCACTACCTCAAAATCATCCCTTATACACCTTCCAACAATTCCTCACATCCAGCATTGCTTCACATCCCTTCCTCAGGTCCCTACAACATGACCCTAATCTGACCTCTGCAGAACCCCAAGCTCCGAATTCCTAAAAAGCTGATGATTTCATCGTTATCCTCCCAGCATACAAAGGATCTACCACTGTAGTACTTGACTGAAAGGAGTGTGTTAGTGAAGGTCTACACCAGCTGTCTGACACCTCTACATACAGTGTCTGCCATCAAGATACAAAGCCACCTGCAGTCACTCCTTAAAACCTCAGGCCCCTCACAAGGACTATCACCTCAATCCGTAGAACTTCTCACATCACCCAAACCATGCACCCCCCACCTTTTACCTTCTTCTTAACCTCCACAAACGCAATCATCCTGGCCATCCTATAGTTGCTATCTTCAAAGCACCCACTGAACATATATCTGCCTTAGTTGATTAACAGCAGTACCCATAGTACAAATATTCTTCTCCTACATCAAAGATACCAGCCTTTTCCTAGATCATCAGAAATCTGCACCTGTCCCACTCCCAACACACACCTTCCTTGTCACCATTGATGCCACCTCCCTCTATATCAACATCCCCCATGTACACGGTCTGTCTGCTGTTGAACATTTCCTAAGTCAGTGCCCACCTGATTCCAAATCTATGACATACTTCCTACTCACCTTAATCAACTTTATACTTACCAACAACTACTTCACCTATGAGGGGCGGACATACAAACAGATCAGGGGTACAGCCATGGGAACCAGAATGGCTCCTTCCTCTGCCAATCTTTTCATGGGTCACTTGGAGGGGGTTTTCCTGGGATCCATAAGTTATCAGCCCCTTGTCTGGATTAGATATATTGATGACATCTATACCATATGGACTCATGGTGAGTCCATATGGAAATTACCCCACCAGCCTAGTTAAAAAGCAGATTTCCCAAGCCATCACATTCAATTCTGGTACTGCTAATCCCTCCAAAAAACAATTTTAGAGCACACCATTGGTGACTCAGTATCATCCTAGTCTAGAATGTGTTAATCAGCTACTTCAACAGGGCCATGACTTTATAAAATCATGCCCTGAAATGAGATCCAGTCTGTCTGAAATTTTGCCCACCACACTTAGAATTGTTTTCCATCACCCTCCCAATGTCCGCAATATTCTTGTTGGACTCTATACAGCTTCTACAACCATCTCCCTATCCTATGGCTCCTACCCCTGTGACCATCCCCAATGCTAGATTTGCCCTATTCACCCACCTACCACCACCTATAAAAGCTCTCTAACTGGCAAAACATATACAACCGAAGGGAGAGCCACCTGTGAAATAACATGTCATATTCTAGCTGTTATGTAAACACTGTTTGGCCTTCTACATTGGCCTGACTACCACCAAATTATCAATTGGGATGAATGGGCATAGGCAGAGGGTATATACAAGCAATACACAACATTCTGTAGCAGAGCATTCTCTACAAAATGACAGTCATGACCTCAGTGCCTATTTCACCACATGCGCCATCTGGATTCTTCCCCCAAACACCAGTTTCTCAGAACTCGGCATGTGGGAACTAGCGCTAAAACATGTCTATGGTTCTTACCACCCATCTGGCCTTAATTTACGTTAATTTCTTCCATCTCAGCATTACTTCACAGTAACTACTCCTATCTTCACTCTGTTTTAGTTTTCTGCACCTTTCATTTTTGAATATTCATTTATCACCAACCCCGTCCCACCCATGTTACAAATGATTACTTAGCTTTTCTGTATTACAACTCATGCATGATATTTTAGTAGTAATCTCTGTCTTGTATATTACCCTGTCTTCCACCTTTAAACTCTCAGGTTTTCAAATCTTGTCCAGTGCAGTCTCCAACAATCAGTCTTTCCTTTTCATCCCATCTGGTAAGTCTCCCCTGACTCAGGGTTCAGGCTGACTTTTCTGACCTCTACCCCTTCTCCTAAACCCCTCCAGTCCTTTTCCTTCAACCCTCTTCCTTCCTCTTCAACCCTTCTGCTGAAAAAGGAGCCACTGGCTCTGAAAGCTTGCATAAGTGTGTTCTCCTGCTGCTGCTTGGTGAGTAGATTTTTTTATCCGTCCAATTATATTATATTGTCAGACTTTGTACGGGAATAAATATACTGTGAAGCAGAAGTCAATATGCTTGACTCTTTAAACAGATGTTTGCAAGATGATTATGGTCATCACCACACATTATTCTTACAGCACATTTTTGAGCAATGAAGACTTTCCTTCTTAAAGCTGAGTTCCCTAGAACATTACTGATCTTATTGAATGAAAATATATACATATGACAAATTGCTGATTTGCCTCTCTTCAAGAGATCTGCAAAAGTGGCTGAACTAAATTGTTTTAGATGATACTAAATGAATTTTTTCCAGTTTAAATTCTCATCAATATGAACCTAAAAATTTTGATGTTTCTACCTTAGTTATTATTCTTCACCATGTGTTACACTTATCAATGGTGTGGTATTGCCAGATGTGCAGAACTGAATATATTGTGTCTTTTGGAATTGAGGAAAAAACTGCTCAATAATACTTTAAAGAATATTAATTACTATGTCTTCTGTTATTATATGTTTTTTTGATTGATTACAATACTAGTGTTATTTGCAAAAAGAAATGATTCTGCTTGTTATAATTAGATAGAAGGTCATTTATGTATATGAGAAACAATAGTAGATGTAAGATTGAATCTTGTTGAAACCCATAAGTGTTTGCTCCCCAGTCCAACACATACACCTGCACAGTTACATTGTCCTGACTGCTTAAATAGAAGCAGCACTGAACCTTGACTTGGGTGAGAGATTATGTCAGGTGGATTGGGTGAGTGGAGAAATGAGACGAGGAGCAGTAGGGAGGGTTGGGAAGGGCAACTGCTGGTTAACAGGGAGAGACAGCATCCACATAGGATATGAATGTGGCACCAGTCAGCTTTCTGGCTGCAGGAGGAAGAGTTGAGCATTGTGCACAACATACATGATTTGAATGGCTGTTTCACAACCCATGCCATCTGGATACACCCCCATAACACTAGCTTCTGTGAATTATGTATATTGGTATTGTCCTTGCAACGCATCCCTTGATGCCATAATCTTCCTGGCCTCAGTCTCCACTTAATGCTGCACTACACCATCCCCACCTCTGCCCCATGACTCTTTCTTTGCTCACCCTCCTCCTCTGATCTGCCTCTTTCTCCCTCTGTGCTGTCTTCTCTCCCAATCTTCTCCTCCACATCACTGGAGAAGATCCAGCTGAAAGCTATCAAATGATCTCAGTCTTGTTTATATGCCTATTAGTGACTCATTTCTTCAACTGTTTGGTGAATTGTTACCCCTGCTTACTAGAACAGATACATCAAGTAATCAAACAGAACTGCTTGCTGAGATGAATGATATTGTAACTCATGATGGAAAGTTTAGTGAGTCTGATGTCAATATGATGAAAGATGAGATAGATATTATGAAGTTATAGAGGAAGCTCTGATTAAAGTTGAGAATGGGGTATATGACTGTTTTCTGGAAGTCATCTTAAATGTTTGATTGTGTTGTTTTATACTCATAACATGCTCTTTTCCTCATGAAAAGAAAGCCATAAATTAAAATCAAATAATTTGAAAGCCCACTAAAACACTTCATTTGAGTCATGTGATGCCTGTGACACCACTGGCTAGCATGCTGTTCGCAGCGTATATTGTTTTGGAATTTATGTTTTGAAAAATAGGTTACAAGTGGTGAGTGGTGCCACATTGTACAAATACATCTATAAAAACTCCCCAAAAATTATTTTTGAGTGTTCCAGAGAATGAGAAGATACATGAAATGTGGATGCTATTTGCTCATAGGGATGCAATTTTTTTCTTTCTTCATTTTCTTTTCTGTTTTCCTCTTCGCTTAATACTATTTCCTTCTTAAGTTTGCTTTATTTAGAATACAGTTATGTGAGAGATTTATAAATTCTGTATCATATTACGTTTTAGTAGCTATTTTCATTTATTAGCTTCACTTTACACCAGATTAAACTGAGATGAATCATAAGGATGGTGTTGAGAACCTGTGTTTCATGCCTGATGTATATTTTAGAGAATGTTATGTTATGTTATGTTATGTGTTATGTTATGTGGTTTATTCATCTCATTACATACAATTTTCAAATCATTTGATTTGATGTACAGGAGACATGTCAAGGTTTGCAAAAGAAACTTTTTTCACTTTTTTTTAAAGAGAAATACAAAAGTTTACATTATATTTTACATTTCTAAGTTACAGCTACACATGTACATAAAATAATAAATGTATTACAATCCCTGTGTTCAGATTGTGGAGCTGTCCTCAATGAATTCATCGACAGAATAATAACACTTTTCCACCAGGAGAGTAAAGAGCAATCTTTTCAGTGAACCAATCTCCATTTTAAATATATTACTGCCTTTTATTTTATTGAAAATTTTTAACCCCATATACTCTGGCGTTTGGGCATAAAGTTTTAAACGATGTGTTGGAAGTTTGAAGTTATCTCTGTGGCGAGTGCTGTAGTTGTGGTCAAAACGGAAATTGTCTAGTGTATGTTGATTTCTATATAGGAACACCACCATCTCATATATGTAAAGTGAGGGGATAGATAGTACTTTTAAATTTTTTAACAGTGGTTGACAGGATTCCCGTTTTTTTGCAACACACATGTTTCTAATTACTTTCTTTTGTAATACTAGGAGCCTAGTGACATTTGCTGAATTTCCCCAGAAGATTATGCCATAACGAATAACTGACTCAAAGTAGCAATGATAAACTATCTTTCTGGTATCCATGTTTGTGGCACCTGACAAAATACACATTGCAAATGCTAAGTTGTTCAGTTTATTTGCTAAGTAATCTATGTGTACCTTCCAATTTAAATTTTTGTCAAGATTTAGGCCTAAGAACTTCACGTGGTTTGCTTCTGTGATATCCTGATCATTGCAAGTTATCTTTATTTCACTCCTTTCTACTGATTTAGCTTCAAATTGCATCATTTTGGCTTTAGTTACATTTAGTATTAGTCCATTTTGATAGAACCAAGATTCAAGTTTTTCTAAAGTATTTTTGGCTTTTTCCGGAATATTTTCAGATACCTCATTTTCAATTAGAACTGATGTATCATCAGCAAATAAGACTGAATGAACATCAATAGCAAGTGGTAGGTCATTTACGTAAAAAAGAAACAGATAGGGACCCAATATCGAACCTTGTGGGACTCCTTGGGGAACTGTTCTCCAGTCTGATGAATAATTGGTTCCATTTGAAGTTAAAATTACTCTTTGTTTCCTACCTGACAGGTAAGAGCTAAACCATTTGAAAGCAGTGTCTCTGATTCCATACATCTGTAATTTGTGGAGGAGTAATGCATGGTTCACTGAATCAAAAGCTTTAGTCAGATCACAGAATATACCTGTGACCTTTCTACCTTTATCTAACGTGGAGCATATTTTTTGGATAAACTCATTTATAGCATTCGCAGTGCTTTTACCCTGTTGGAATCCGAACTGGTTTTTAAAAATTATATCATTTACAGTAAGAAAGTTATTAATTTGTTTTGCTGCAATCTTTTCAAACACTTTAGAGAAGACTGGCAAGAGAGAGATAGGGCGGTAATTCCCCATATCTTCTGTCGATCCTTTCTTGAATAGAGGTTTGATCTCACCATATTTCAATACCTCTGGAAAGCATCCCTGTTCATAAGATTGATTTATAATAGTTGACAGTGGTTGGGAAATAATATCGTACACATACTTGATTACAGATGTTGTTATTTCATCCCACCCATGTGAGGTTTTGTTTTTTAGAGACAATATTTCCTTTTCCACATCCCTTTGGGTTATTTTTTCAAAATGTGTTCTGGCTGTTTTCCAAATTTGTGATGCCCTGATAGAATGTCATATCCACATCCGATCTTACTACGTTTAGGAAGAATTCATTGAAACAACTTGACATCTGAACAGGGTTTACTATAATTTCATTTTCATGTCTAATTTTCAAAATCTCATGAATTTTTACTTTGGCTCCTAGTTCAGAATGAACAACTGACCACACTGCTTTTGTCTTTTTTCTGTGTTCTCGTATGAATTTATTATTTGCCATTTTTTTAGCTGCCGCTACAACTTTCCTAAATACAGCTTTATACTGTTTGACATAAATAACAAAATCTGGATTTCTGTTTGATTTTAACTCATTGTGGAGCTCTCTCTTTCTGGCACTAGAGATCTTTATTCCTGTTGTAATCCATTTGAGTTTACCATTAACCTTCTTTTGCTTATATCTACGAGGAAATGATTCATTTAATACCTCTAAGAAACAATTTAAAAAGTTGTCATAGTTTATCGAGCTTGAACTATTGTAGTCTACAGGCCAGCTTATTATGCTTAATTTACTGCGGAATAAATCCATTTTACTTTTACTGAGATCCCTTTTTATGCACACTTCTCGAGGCTTTAGGTTATTTGCTTTTGGGAGCTCAATAAACAGAGCTGAGTGATCTGAAATACCCAAGTCTAAGCAGTATTTGTGCTTATTTCCACTGTCAAATATGTAGTTAGTAATAATATTATCAATGCAGGTCACTGATCTGCTGTTTTCCCTAGTGCCTTCAGAAAAATTTAGTTTGAAACCAGATTTCTGAATTAAGTCACGAAATTTTGTGGAATCATTGCTTTCAACTAAGACATTTAAGTTGAAGTCTGCTGCTATAACAACTTTTTTCTTACTTTCTTTCTGGAGTTTTTCCAGGAGGCATTCGAATTTGGTTAAAAACACTTTTGTTACCGCACATCCAGGAATTCTGTAGATTGCTATAACCAATGTATTCAGATCACTCAGCTCTACAGAGCAACTTTCAAACACGCTCTCTTCATTTAAATAATTAAAACTATCTCTTACTGTATAACTTATGGAAGAATTGACAAGAATGCAGGAGCCTCCACAAGATTTGCTTATTCTACAAAAGCTAGCAGCTACCTTAAAATTATTAATACTATTTAGTACTTTTATACTATCTTCTGTTAACCAGTGTTCATTTAGGCAGATTATTTTAATATTTACGGATTCTGAAAGCAGAATTTTTAGTTCATTGATTTTTGAGAATTTACGATTTGGTAGTTCTGCCCCTAAGCCATTTATATTCAAGTGCATCAATAGATCATTTTTGCTTTTAGTTATTTCACGTGCATCCTTTGTTTGGTACCTAAACTTTTTATTTTCAGTTTGAATTTTTTCTTTGTCACCCCTATCACAATGAATTAGTTTCCCTTGCTTCTTAGGACTTTACACACGTCTATGAACATTTTACTAAGGTTCACAGAGCCTAATCTATTCAAGTGCAGGCCGTCTTTTCCCAGACAGAATCAGAGAAATCATATAACAACATTTGACCACATTATTATTCCCAAACATGCCATTGAAGATACTAATTTGCCACTTCTAATTGTCTCCACTGATCCTATTATAAAGCTGTATGATTGAGAAAAAGAGAAAAATTGGATATTGCTTGGAACGTATGAGGAAATGTAATAAGACCAGGGAATTATGATAAAATGAATGTTGGTCATGCCTAAGTACTTTGAAATCATATTGCTTCAGCAGCAATTAAGTAGGTGGTAGGGCAACAGATTCTTTCAGATTTCACTGCATCAATGCACATTTTATACACAAAATTAGCCAGTAGTTTAAATCAATGACCTGAAGATACAGAGAAACTGCAATGTGTAAAGCTGTTGAAGGGAAACAAGTTTTGCAATTCCTCACAAGTATTATTAAGCTATCTAAAATTTTGAGAATTGAGAAAAGAGGTACATGGAAAACAATAGTAGTGCTGGTAACAATGACAGCAATTAACAGTCAGAATTATCTTCTGAATCAAAAAGATGTCACTATGTTTTATTGTGCATGTTTTCACAAGCTGCCATGGAAAACCTTGTCAGTATTGTCTGAGCAAACAATTCAGTTCCAGATTCCCTCAGTTTTAGGACTATTCTGTAACTTATTACTGTGTCATAGTACATCTGTACAAGTTTCCATGCGATGCAGTTTTCACATTTCTTATTTCCGCAAAATAAAAACCTGGGTTGTTTTTCAAGAATGAAGAGACCATAAACACATCAACTTTCAGAAGATTTACCCTACCAGCCTTTACAAAATTCCTTTGTATTGTTATTTAAAAATTGTAAATATATTTCCCATCACTAAATAACTAAAATGTTTGCAGAAAAGAAGGTTTCCCCTACCAGCCTTCACAAAATTCCTTTTCATTGTTACTTAAAAACTGTAGACGTGTTTCCCATCTCTAAGCTATGCAGTCTGAGGCACCTTGCCATGGTCTGCGCAGCTCCCCCCATTGGAGGTTTGAGCCTTGGGCATGGGTGTGTGTGTTGTCCTTAGCGTAAGTTAGTTTATGTTAGATTAAGTAGTGTGTAAGTGTAGGAACTGATGACTTCAGCAGTTTAGTCCCATAGGAACTTACGACCACCCCATCACTAAATAATTAAACTGTTTGCAGAAAAGATACAGAAGAACAGTAGTAAATTTTGGCTAACATTATTATCTTACTCCTAGCTTGTGATGTTTCCAGAATGTCAGCCAATAACAGAGAATTTTTGATTATGTGACCATATCTTTACATTTAATAATTTTAACCTTTAATTACATAAAAATAACATGTATTTTGTTATAATATTGACCAAAAATACTATCTGAATGCTATAGCCATTCAGAATAACAATAGTCTGAACCATATTTTTAACATAAGAAAATTACTTGCACAGATGAGAATGTAAAATGTTTTGTTAATTTGAATGAAGAATTTTTGTGAGAGAACAGAAAAAGTAATGTATCTGATATAACGATGCTGCCAAAACCAGATGGATTTCCAACAGGGATAACTGACAGTAACTCAAAATCTATTGTGTCTGAAGAATAGTGTGGCAAAGACTATCTATATTTTCTTAACAATTGCATCACAACCAGTGGGAGAAGTATTGGAGTGCATTTTGGAAATAGCTTAAAAATAAATGGAAGGAACTTGGTAAGTATGTAGTGAATGATGATTTATTTTAAGTGCACTTGTGGTGAAAAGGTACTCAATTCTGATTTGTCTGCTATGCTGAGAGAGAGAGAGAGAGAGAGAGAGAGAGAGAGAGAGAGAGTGGAGGGGGGAAAAGGGTTAGGGAAGGAGGGAGGGAGAGAGAGATACAGAGAGAAAGAGAGAGAGAGAGAGAGAGAGAGTAATTGAAGAGTGTGCAGTTAGTATTATATGTGGTGACAGAATTGTGAAAGAATTGAATTGTGGAGAACTGAAAAAGCCTCCAGATAAAACAGAGATCTGTATGGAAGTACAGTAGCAAAGTTGAAATATACAGATTTTGTTTATGGAGGAGAATTTTTACTGATTCATCTATTAATTATAGTGTATTATATTTTATGTTAGAAATACTAATGATTGGTTGGTACAGTAAATTCTGACATAATATTGTGTTTGGTTGGATTGGTGTTTGGTAATGAACTGGTATGTAGGATTCTATATTTTGATTATTGAAGATGTTCACCGCTAGTATGATTCATATTTTTGTGAGTTTTGTGCTTGGTGCGAATAAGACTGTGGCGTAGAGCGCCATAAAAATCGATATTTGTTCTGTGCGTAAGTGTGCTATCTTTGAGGAGAGGGCTTTGGAGAGCATGTTGGACGCTACAGTTAGCCTCCGGACTTGTATCTGTGTAGACGCTAAGTGTGAATAAATCTGTATATGAGTAAAATTCTAGTTGTTTACCTACAACTATACCATATTCCCTCACTGGTGACCCTGTTTTTGTGTAATATGCGTCCAAGTTACCGCCTGAAGGTTATTTACGCGCCTACCGTGTCGGGGTTCTCCGCGATCGCAAGGGCCTTTGTTCAGCTCCAGACAATGGCCTTTCAGCATTCACCGCCGCCCGGATTCCAGCAACATCTCTCCAGCACTCCTGCCGTCATAGTGGACATGCCGCAAGAATCTTCGGAATCCTTCAGCCAGAACATGCAGTGGAATTCATCGAGTGCCGGCAGTTTCTTCCAACCGCCAACGGTCGTGGACTCTGGCTTTGTTAGCCAGGACCTTGCCACGTGTTCTCCACAGAGTGTTGGTCGGAACATTTCAATACAGTTTGTGGTGTTGAGCGAGGTTTTGCTACTTTGGAAAATCCAGTAGTAAATTCAAACTCGAATCAGTTCCCGCCATGTGTGTATCCTTCCGCGCCAGCTAGTCAACAGGTGTTCAATGCTTGCCAAACAGCAAATATCACACCGAGTGTGCACCCTAGTGGACGTGTGTGGGATCCTTGTGTTGCTTTTAATCAGGTCAACAATTCTGTGCTGGATAGTAATTACTCCGACATCTACAACCAGCCCCACCACTCACGGTCGAGTGAATACTGTGTGCATAATGGACATTCATCGGCGTACTTAAGCACTTGTGGCTTCTCTCCGAGCTACCACGTCAATGAGAATGCACATTTTGACTACGATCCTCACACCGTTCGAGCGTCCATCGCTTCCCAGCCGCCCCCCGGCGTCAAGTGAATTTCGCGATTCCCGCATTACGGGATGCCAATAATCTGGACTCGCAATCTTCTGCATGTTCTACTTCCATCCGAAGTAATAGGCACACCTCTGCAGTGACTGCAGTGCCGAATCTGCCGAAATTACCAGACTTCAAACCCGCTCACCCGGAGTTCTGGTTTAACCTGGTTGAGCAAACATTCAATGTCTGTGCTTTGGACGACAACGCACGCTTCGCCTGCCTCATGAACCATCTTCACGACCGCGTCAATTTAATTTATGATCTGGTCAAAGCACCCCCTCTAGCAGGGAAGTATGCTGTGGCGAAACAAACGATACTGGAGCGCGTCTCTAAAACCAGAAGAGAAAATGTGCGACAGCTCATCTATGAAGAGCGTCTCGGTGACAGGTCTCCGTCCCAGCTGTGGCGGTGCATCCGTCTTCTCGTCGATGAGCAAGTTATGCCTGATGACACGCTCGCAGAAATCTGGACTGAAAAGCTGCCTTTGCCTGTCCAGACTGCAATCTCTGCATATGAAGATAGGCCAGTAAATGAATGTTTATGCGTCGCCGACAGAGCATACTCCGCCAGGCAACGTGAGCTCCGTGCACTGCATTCTGGACGTGACCACACTAAGACGCTTTCTGACGCCACGCCCTTGTCTGGTGCTGCTGATAACAAGTTTTTTAAACTAGCCGCCCTGCCTGCACCTTCAACTCCTCGCAACGACAGTGCATCGGCCTCTGTGGAAGACTCTGGGGCACATACTCCGTCACCTAGCAACTACCCACAAGGGCACAGGCCCGCCCAACCTTACTGTTTCTTCCACGCGAGATTCGGGGAGCAAGCTCGTAAATGCCAGTCACCGTGCTCTTACCCAAACTCCAACCACAGGTAGGCTACGGTGCCACCTCCTGCGATGTAAACAACGGGCACCATCCCACGTTGCACTCCGTTTCGGACAATAACAGTAAGTGTGGTCGAGTCTATGCTCGCGATTTACGATCAGGTGTATGTTTTCTGGTAGACACTGGCGCAGACGTCTCTTTGCTGCCAGTTCGCCTAGCAACCAATAAAGTGCAACCACACAAAACAGTACTTCATGCAGTGAACTTGTCTACCCTACAGTGTTCGGGTTCCACTTTGTATACAGTGAAACTTTCGCCCGAGTGCAAGCTGGAGTGGACGTTTCCAGTGTCAACAATTGAAGAACCTATTCTCGGAATTGATTTCCTCAAGCACTATCAGTTGTCACTAGATTTTGTGCAAAATACTGTGTTTTACCCCTCCCTTAACAAACATATTCCTTTCGCTTCGCCGAGTGACAGTTCGGCTAACACCAAACATGTGTGCTGCGCTAAGAAGTGTGTAAACCTATCCTTGGAGCTGCAATCTTGGACAAACAAGTGGCTTGTGGAGTGTGCCAAGTCTTCTAAGTTGCGGATGGAACGTATGGAAATGCTGCTGCATCTCCGCGACATACACCACGAGTTGGCCTCCACACAACAACGCCTCACGGCACTACAAGCAGATGACTCGTCAGCTACAGACAAGGTCAGTCCGTGCCAATCTGGTGTTCCCGTGCCCGCGCATATTAACGACAATGTTGTGAACTCTGTAAACTGTGTCAGCACCCCCTTTTGTAATGATAGGGTATGCCCGAGTGCTCATGCTCCTTGCGTTCCGAAGGGAAAATTAACTTGCCAAGCTTGTGGCAATGAACTACGGCCATCTGCTGTCCGGCCACGCCCACTCGTGCCTACAGCGCTCGTAGCGGCACGGCCCGCTACCAAGAACCAGTGTACCAACCTCGCCCATGTTAACACGTGTGCGGCCTTTACGCAGCCTACGAGCGGGTGGCAACCTGTACTTCTGTGCCCTCAGCGCCACAGCTTGGCCCGTCCACCACTGCCTGCTCCGCTTCACAGACATCTGACTATCGTGCCGCGCCACGTATTGCAGTAGTCACTAACGGCACAGTTCATCGGTTACATCTAACCGATGGGCCGCCCATATCGCAAAGTCCACTTCGCCTCAAGCCGGAATTTATGAAAATTGCAAAAGAACAATTGGACGATCTGTTACAAAAGGGAATAATTGAATGTTCTTCCAGTTGCTGGGCTAGTCCTATCGTGTTTGACCAAAAGAAAGACGGTACTTGGCGTATGGTCGGAGACTATAGGCGTTTAAATGCCCGCACCATTATTGATAAATATACGGTCCCACACATCGCAGACTTCAATCATGCGCTCGCAGGTGCAAAGTACTTCTCTGTTTTGGACTGTAAGCATGCATTTCATCAGATTCCTATGGCTCCGGAGGACATTGAAAAGACTGCCATAACCACTCCCTTCGGGCTGTTCCAATACAAATTTATGCCGTTTGGGTTGAAAAATGCACCCCAAACGTGGCAGCATTTCATCAATCAAACTTTATCCCATCTAGACTTTTGTTTCGTATATATGGATGACATATTGGTTTTTGCTTCTACTTTAGAACAGAGTGAGGAGCGTGTTCAAGTCGTGACAGATATTTTAACAGCCGCTGGTATTGAATGTTGTTGTTGTGGTCTTCAGTCCTGAGACTGGTTTGATGCAGCTCTCCATGCTACTCTATCCTGTGCAAGCTTCTTCATCTCCCAGTACCTACTGCAACCTACATCCTTCTGAATCTGCTTAGTGTATTCATCTCTTGGTCTCCCTCTACGATTTTTATCCTTCACGCTGCCCTCCAATACTAAATTGGTGATCCCTTGATGCCTCAGAACATGTCCTACCAACCGATCCCTTCTTCTGGTCAAGTTGTGCCACAAACTTTTCTTCTCCCCAATCCTATTCAATACTTCCTCATTAGTTACGTGATCTACCCATCTAATCTTCAGCATTCTTCTGTAGCACCACATTTTGAAAGCTTCTATTCTCTTCTTGTCCAAACTGGTTATCGTCCATGTTTCACTCCCATACATGGCTACACTCCATACAAATACTTTCAGAAACGACTTCCTGACACTTAAATCTATACTCGATGTTCGACAGAGAACTACTTGCAGTTTACGAGGCCATAAGACACTTCAGAACTGATGTTGAGGGACGAGATTTCTATGTGCTCACTGATCACAAGCTGTTGGTTCCTGCCATAAAAAATCCTGCGGCTGATCCGCCCCCACGACGCTTTCGTCACATCGATTACATCTTGCAATTTACAAATGACATTCGCTACATCCGAGGAGCGGACAATGTGGTCGCTGATTTTCTCTTGCGTGTTGGTGCTGTCACAACCTTAATTGACTTAACGGGCCTACCTCGGTTGCAATCCGCAGACCCCGATACCATGCAGTTAATTTCAGACCACAGCTCCTCTCTCCAACTGGTACGCTCTACTTTCCCTGGCATATCTGACTTAGTGTGGTGTGATGAATCGACTGGTACATTGCGGCCATTCATTCCTAAGCCCCTTCAACGCCAGGTCTTTGACAAACTACACACATTAGTACACCCCGGTGTCAAAGCCTCCACCCGTCTGGTAGCTGAACAGTTTGTCTGGAGAAACATGCGCCGTGACTGTCAGTCTTGGGCAAGGGCATGCATGGTGTGTCAACAGAACAAAGTTTCCAGGCACACTTCTCCACCCCTTGGCTGTTTTGTCCAACCTTGAGGCCGGTTTCACCATGTTCATGTCGACCTCGTAGGCCCTTTGCCCCCCTCCGAGGGTTTCCGTTACTTGTTTACAGCTATTGACAGGATGACTCGGTGGGCTGAGGCTGTGCCTATTCCAAACATTACCTCTGAGACAGTAAGTCGAGCATTCTTAGATTCATGGATCTCTAGATTTGGCTCACCTGTTTACCTCACCACTGACCAGGGGCGACAATTTGAGTCTTCAGTTTTCTCTGACTTATGTAAATTGTGTGGTATTGTCAAAATTCATACTTCTGAATACCACCCCCAAAGCAATGGGCTTGTCGAGCGATGGAATCGCACCCTGAAGTCTGCCCTGCGTTGCCATGACTCAGTATGGACAGAGGAACTGCCCTTCGTGCTTCTTGGCCTTCGTGCGACTTTCAAGGAAGACCTCAAAGGGTCCGTAGCCGAGTTTGTATATGGCCAACTTCTGGTTTTGCCTGGAGAATTAGTCACTCCGACCCCACTTCCATGGCCCTCTGAACTCCCTTCACTTCTTGAGCGGGTGCGCTTGCACTGCAGCAAAATTCAGCCGCCACCTCCGGCTGCTCATACACCTCCACGTGTGTACGTACCGTGCACGCTAGACTCTTGTGTGTACGTGTTTCTCAGAGACGACTCAGTCAAAGCCCCGCTTCAGTCGCCCTACACAGGTCCTTACAAGGTCGTCAAACGCTCTGAGAATAACATGGATCTCCTCATAAAAGACTCTGTAACCACGGTCTCACTCAACCGAGTGAAACCAGCTTTCATTGAGCCTCAGGTGAACCTCCCTGATTCTGCCCCTATTTCTCCCACTCCTGCTTCGAGCGGCCATCCATCTTCCCACACCATGCATTTGGGTATTGATTTTCCACAGCGTGTTTCTCTTCTGAGCACTGCTCCTTCTCCGCATTCATCTAATTCAAGCGGCCAATCTTTTCGGGGCTTCACTCCTCACAGCCCTCGCAGTCGAACTGCCAACCACTCGGATTCTACCATAGTGTTACCATCTTCGTGTGACAGCTCTTTGTCACGCCGTTCAACCCACATTGGCTCCTCGTTGCCTTCGGTCACGCTCCCTCGTCTGTCAGCTGATCGCCCGAGGTTGTCTCCTGCACAGTCTAGTGCACCTGCCACCCCCCTCTTAGCAGATGCTTCCCCCTGCCATGGCTTTCCCACACCTCCCTGCCTCCCTACCATTGCTCGTACTGGTGCCATCCAAGAATTCACAACACATGTGCACCCTGACGACATACATAAATTATCTGTTGTCGTAGATGGCGATACAGTGTGTGTGGTACTCGTGTGTGACAATATTGAGGGAGGAAGTGCAGAATCTCGTGTGGTGCACCGCTTTAAATTGAGCAGAAGTGCTGCAAGTGGCAATTTGCGTGCCTTTGTTAGGCCTTCTGGCAAGGTGATTCTCCGCCTGCCGGCTGACGAAGTGCTACACCTTCACTCCAGGACGGGACATGGTCTTGAGCCGCCGCCGTCGCTTGCTGACCTCACCGTCAATGTACCGGGCTTCACCCCCCGGGTCTCCTACCAGTCGACCGCTTCCGCCTGATGCAGAAGAACTGTGCGTTACCTTCCTAACTTCTCACCCCCCTCATTCACAGGGACGTACTCCATACTGCGTGGGGCAGGGGGGGGGGGGGGGAGGGGGGGAGGGGGCTATGTGGCGTAGAGCGCCATAAAAATCGATATTTGTTCTGTGCGTAAGTGTGCTATCTTTGAGGAGAGGTTTTGGAGAGCATGTTGGACGCTAACGGCAGTTAGCCTCCAGACTTGTATCTGTGTAGACGCTAAGTGTGAATAAATCTGTATATGAGAGAATTCTAGTTGTTTACCTACAACTATACCATATTCCCTCAAGGCTCTGGGACATGTTGAATTAGTTCTCACATCAACTTCCTTGTTGCATCATCTCTTCATTCCAATCATTTGTAACAGTTATCTTTTCTGTTACTGCATCCTCTTTTAACTAGGATGATATGATGATTTTATGAACCATCACAAAGCAGAAATATTTTTTCTTTGTCCTTTTAATGATGTGTAACAATAATAATAATAATAATAATAATAATAATAATAATAATTCTGGATTCTTTCATTTTCACCCCAACAGGCTTAGTGTTTTGCCATTATACTACTTTTGCTGAAACTCAGCCACGTGATAAGATCAGTTTATTCACTTAAACTTCAACTTATGACATGATGTGCATTTTGATAAGACTCTATCTACTTTATGTACTAAATTATTGCTGTCTTTTGACTAATTTATGACATTGTGCCCTTGTTATTTGTTTATTTAATCCATTATTCCAACATCCATGCCACACAACATAATTACTCATGATGATATTTTGCTTTGAACATGACAATTAGTCACTTGCTAAAATATGAACACTAGCTACTTAAGAGAAGATGATGAGAGATAAGTTGGTTTGAGATGATTTGGAAGTATGATGGTGGTGATGGTGGTGTGATGGTATAGTTTGCTCTGATGAGATGCTTTAGAGTTTTTTATATATACGCCTGAAGTCTGGTTTTTCTTACTGCTTTGGTCTCTGTATAAACATTATGAACATGTATTGGATTACTCTGTTGTCATACTTAATACAGTATGAGATAATTTTAACTAAAGCTAAAGAACTGTATTCTTGTGTCTGTATATGTGCAGATGGATATGTGTGTGTGTGTGCGAGTGTATTCCTGTCCCTTTTTCCCCCTAAGGTAAGTCTTTCTGCTCCCGCGATTGGAATGACTCCTTACCCTCTCCCTTAAAACCCACATCCTTTCGTCTTTCCCTCTCCTTCCCTCTTTCCTGATGAAGCAACTGTGGGTTGCGAAAGCTTGATATTTGTGTGTGTGTTTGTGTGTTTTTTATTGTGTCTATCAACCAGCACTTTCCCATTTGGTAAGTCACAGCACCTTTTTTTAATGTATATTTCCCATGTGGAATGTTTCTTTCTATTATATTCATAAAGAACTGTAATGTTTTATAAGATATACAACAAAACTAGTTTAAATACAAATGTTTATGGTTAAATTTTAATGTGACTACTATTGGTATCAAATGATGTAGGAAGTATGTGCTGTATGTGATTTAACAGACAGGCAAAAGAGCCTGTATCACTGGAGACAGTCCCACTGGTTAATCCAAAGTCATAGCACAGCACCTATCAGCCATATTAATTCAGATAAACCCTCTTGATGCCAAAGTTTAAACCTATGAAACAAACTGTGGGAATAAATAAACAGCGATTGGCAACAGTAAACTTGTTGCATTCAGGTGATTACTGTGAGTGAAGATGCAATCTCTGGGAAAATGTGAGCTTAATGAACACTTCTTGATACATGAAAACTTTCACTATAAATGACAAATGCATTATAAATTATAGCATTTATTATTTTGTTACTACACTTGATGTTTTCTTAATAATGTTTGTGCTCTGCAAAGCCATACTGAAGCAATGCTGAACCTTCAGCAGAACTGCCAAAGCTGTGCCTAGTCTGCCCTGGTTTTAGTGATTTTATGATGTGAGATTAAGGATGTTGCATTTTGCTGGATCTTGTATGACCTGTAGGCTTTAACACAAAATATTCCATCAGAACCAACAAAGATAAGTACTGTACTTTTCATTTTCACATAACTTCATTTTTAGTGCATAAAAATTGTTTATTCTCAGATCTTTATGCACAGATGGAATTGATGTTATTTAGCCAAATAAAGGATGTGAAATCACTGTGGTGCAGAGATCCACACCTTTCCTAACATGAATTTCTCATTATTCTACAAATAACATTTTAGGTCAGGCAACCACAGCTACAGAACTTGTACATCATGTGAAGAACAATCAAACAATTTAAAATCAGAGATGGTAAAATAGTCTATATTAAACTGAGTGAAAGTCCAAATCTGCAATTGCTGTTTATTGTGTTTTTCCATGTATGATGACCAGTTTCATATCCTGGAGGTATATCTTCAGGTCATATCTGCATACGGAATGAAACTACATAAGAAAAGGTGACAATAATCAACATAACCTACTGAACAAAGCAGACACTAAAGCTGGGTTCACACACACAAGAAAAGTGCCACCACAGCTAATGGCATACTGCAGATGCAATGCAATTGCACGTGTGAATGCCCAGTTTTTAGTGGTGCAACTTAAGAGATGCAACTTTTGTCATGCCACAAAAAGTTCAGCTCAGTTGTACCACTTTCCTACCACCAGTGCTCCCTGGTGGCAGTATTTCAAAACATGAGCATTCTGTCACAGTTATCATTTAGTAATTTCAGCTGTAATTCATTCGATTTCAGTATGTTTTTAATTTATTTCTAAAAAGAACTGAAAACAGTTGTCAGCAGGTACACTTTCACAGCTACTGGAACTACAAGAATAGCAGTGTGTGTGTGTGTGTGTGTGTGTGTGTGTGTGTGTGTGTGTGTGCAATATTTGCTTGACATATCCCACACTCTTAAAAGATTTTTGAATAAGTAAGGAAATAATCTTAATAAATGTAACCAAAAACAGTGAGTTGTACAAGCTTCATGATTTGTGAGACCAAACATTCCATAAATTGCGGATTTTATACAGGAAATAGCTCCAGACTGTCATGAGGCAGCTGTTAAACTAAAAATTAGTTATTTGAAATGCCTATAACAACAAATTCAACAAGATTCTAAATTTTTGAAGAGTGGTGTGTCTGTGGATGATGTTTACATGCCAGCTGGCAGTTAGTTTGCCACTGCAGATGGCATTTTTGTCTCTCAATGTTATTTGTATTATAAAGATGTTTGTGGTCCCTGATTTATCCCTGTGCAAAATCTATTGTCGGATACAACATTTGGGCTTTGTCTTTCTTGTACTTAGCTCTTTGTCACAGCTCTAAAAAGCAATAATATACACTATAACATTCATATCCACTGATATGATTTCAATTGATGCCATATTGAAAGCTGTGGCATCCTGTATGAATGGTAGCTCATGGTGCCACTACAGAAAGCCACAATCTTTGGTGGCACCACATTAGGTGTGTGTGTATGTGTGTGTGAGTGTGTGTGTGTGTGTGTGTGTGTGTGTGTGTGTGTGTGTGTTTGTGTGTGTGAACCTGGCTTAGATGTAGTCACATGTGCCATGACTTCCAAGATGCAAGTGTGCATAAAAACAAAACTCTGTCAAAAAACAAGCCTGGACAGCACATGACAATCCACAGTTGAAACAAGGAATGAAAGGACATACAATCCTTGGGAGCTGTTAACATACTAAAAATATTTAAAGATATTGGCATTCATCAAATAGAACTGCATCTGCCACACACAGAATACTGTGAGGCTGAGCATGCGCCAACGCATTATGGGTTTAAAATTGCTATATCTAGCAGTAGAACCCAAATTAAAGGACATGCAGACTGGACATTGGAAATCGCAGTAACAATATTGATTTCAGTGTTAAATAACAATCCAGTACAAGAGATCAAAAATATTAACAATTACACTTACGAGAAGAAAGTACACTTAAAATTACAGCTAAGAAAACTAGACTGCCTGGTTACATCCACAACAAGATAACAAAATCTGAATGAAGGCTTACTCCTAGATGGCAAAGTATATTAAACCAACAAAACTACAAAAACAAATTTTTATAAAAAATATAAGAAGTATAAAAATAAACAGCTATTGTGGGTTTGGACTTTCATTCAGTTTAATACAGAGTATTTTACTATCTTTGATTTTAAATTGTTTGATTGTTTTTCATTGTTGATGGAGTGGTCTTTATGGATGACTACCTGAGCTACATTCACTTATCAAATGGTAAAAGCCTTAAATAACAATATATTGCCAGTTGGTATTTTTTGTGATCCCTCCAAGCCCTTTGATTGTGTAGAACATGATAGTCTCTTATTGTTAGAAAAAATTACATTTTATGGAACTGATGACTTTACACACAGCTTGTCTGAATCATACTAGACAGACAGAATGCAAAAGGCTGTGCTAGATAATTTAGACAATTTCAGAAAGGTAGAAAATTTTAGTTTTTTAGTTACTGTCGTAAAATCACAAAGGGAGTCCCAGAGGGTTCAATGATATCATATGGAATAATTTTCTTTGGTTCACTTAAAAAAATTATTGATTGCATAAAAGTGAGCAACGACAATAATATATGGTGTTTACCCATGCACGTCATGTAGATACCACTTCAAGGAACTATGCATTTTAACTTCTCTTTCACATTAAATTTTTCCCTAATGAAATTTGTCATAAATAATCCACTACAATCTGAGAAGGACACTGATGTGCACCCCTATCACACTAGAAGGAAAAACTGACCTATATTACCCATTGTTAAAGCTACCAGTAGCTATTTTCAATCATTTACCCAATTGCCTAAAATGATTAATGGAAAATCTCATATAAAGATGTGAAACAAATACTAACAAAGAGATAGAGGGGCTGGCCAGTGCTTACCTCAGCTCAGTACAGCTGATAGATACACAAAACAGAACAGAAAATTTACATTCCTAGCTTTTGGAAGAAACACTCCTTAATTTTCTCAAAAACCTCAACTCCTTTTCGAATCTGAATTTCACCTGGTCCTTCTCCAAAACTTCCTGGATGTTGACCTCCATTTTGTGGAAGCTCACATCCACACCTCTGTCCACATCAAACCCACAAACAAACAACAATACCTTCACTTTGACAGCTGCCATCCATTCCACATCAAATGCTTCCTTCCCTACAGCCCAGGTATTCATGGCAAACGTATCTGCTCCAGTGACGAATCCCTCAACAATTACACCAATAACCTGACCAGTGCTTTCCACTCCCACAACTATCCTGCAGACCTTGTCCACAAACAGATCTCCTGAGCAATACATTCCTCCCCGTCCAACAACAATGTTCCTACACCCAGACCACACAGAAGCATCCCCCTTGTCACCCAATATTATCCTGGCCTCGAATACATAAATAAATTACTCCACCAGGGATATGACTTTCTCAAGTCAAGCACTGAAATGAGATCATCCCTTGACAATATTCTCCCCACACCACCCAGAGTTGCCTTTCGTCACCCCCCCTAACCTCCATAACATCCTTGTCAAACCCTATGATATTCCCAGACCACCTTCTCTACCCAGCGGTTCCTACCCCTGTAACCGATCCCGTTGCAAAACCTGCCCCATGCATCCCCCCACAACCACCTACTCCAGCCCCGCTACTGGTAAAACATACACAATTCAAGGCAGGGCCACGTGTGAAACAACACATGTCTTTTATCAGCTGACATGCCTGCACTGCACAGCCTTTTACATCGGTATGACGACAACTAAACTGGCTGAGCGCATGAATGGGCACAGACAAACTGTCCGCCTAGGAGATGTCCAATACCCAGTAGCAGAGCATGCCCTCCAGCATAATTCTAGGGACCATGGAACCTGCTACACCGTATGTGCCATTTGGCTTCTCCCACCCAACACCAGTCCCTCGGAACTGCAGAGATGGGAACTTGCACTCCAACACATCCTTCCATCCCGCCATCCCCCTGGACTGAACCTACATTAACCAACCTCACTCCCATTTACTCTTTAGTTTTCTCCTTTTTCCCTCTCCTCTTTAGCCATTCACGCATCTTTTCTTCCTACATAGTTGTGTTTATCTTTATACTATATACCTCTTTACTTCTGTATGCATCCTCTTTGGTTTGAAGCTGGCACAGTACTTACAGTAGAATATCTTCGGCTTCCCTCTGACAACCATGCCTCCATCCTTATTACCCTCCCTGTTTACCTTTCCCTGTTGCTTCATATCCTGGGTTGTAAGTAACTGAATCTACTTTCCCTTCTTCCCTTTTTTCCCCTCTCTCCTCCCTGATGAAGGAACAAAGTCCCGAAAGCTAGGAAAGTAAATTTTCTGTTCTGTTTTGTGTATCTATCGGCTGTACTGAGCGGAGGTAAGTACTGGCCAGCCCCTCTATCTCTTTGTTAACAATAGCCTAAAATGTCTCACAGGCAGGTACTGAAGTAAGTTTTAAATCTAATTTTAAAATCATTGCTTCTGGATAACTCCTTCTGTTTCATTGATGAAGTTCCAAAACTGGTAGCTAAAAAAAATTTTAAATTAAAATTGCATGAGTAGGAATAAAATGATACTGTGTTCATTATTGTTAACACTAATCATGTATACACATCCTGTAAACTGACTTGTTCCACATAATTTTGATAAAAGAATTGTTCAAATGATGTTACAGTGATGCTGGATAAGGGATGGGTTAACTGAATATCAACTAGAAATGCTATCCACTATCAAGGGTGCTCATTTCAAGATTCACTGCTTTTACCGTTGTGCCATAAACATCATTCCATAATATTCACCATTTGAGATTTTTTTGAGCAGAAATAAATATTCTTTATGTTCCGCAATGACTTTACAGTCATTCTGTGGTTCTGCACTAACAAAATAAACTTTTCAAGCAACAGATTAGTCAATATTCAATGGAGCAGTATTTCTGAATTAAGTAAAATTTACCAATCTTCTGATTGCTCTTTATTTTGAAAGTTAGTGCTTTATGCCCTGGAGGCCAGAATTTTAATTTCACATTGTGGAAGAATATACTTCCTTCTTCTGCCAATGTATATGCTGATTTGTTGTTAGTTGGTACCACATCAATATTCTGAAAAGAGAGACAACTATAAATGTTTGCATGTAATGCAATGAACCAGTACACTTTGGTACTTAACAAAATGTTTCTGTTATGAATAAATAAAAAAGAAATAACACTAAGTATGCTGCAAAAACAGAAGAGTTATTTTTTGTTACAATAGTCTTAGCATAGGCTTGATTGTAATAAAATAATAAGAATAATAATAACAATAATTTAAAAACAGCATTGGAGGTACTGAATAAATCTAGAAAAGAATAGCAGGACTTGTTTAAAAAAGAATAAACAAATGATATTCAATGAAAATCATTAACCTATGCACCAATGTAACCACATGCTGATGAAAACATAAATGATCTGTGTGAAAGGATGTAGAAACTAAAGCAGACACCAAAACCCACTACAGGATGATGATGGGATATTTTAATGCAAATTTAAGAAAAAAATTTAGGAAGTATCCTCGCTGATGTACAGCAAATTGAATTGACAAACTACAAATGGAAGGAAAAATGAAAGATTATATTTTATCAAACACTAAGCAAATTGTACAGATAGTGATGTAATCAACTATTGAAAAGGATGAGTATGTGACAGGCATATTCTTAGCTCTTTGCAGAAACTACAGGCATATTCTTAGATTGTTACAGAAACTACAGGTAAATCTTATATCATAAAGAATAGTCTCTCACTGGACTTCATTTTGGTCCCATTTTTATTTAACTTATACACCAGCCAGTGACCTAATGATAGTAACTCAAAGAAACTTATTTGAAGAGGTTGAAGAAAAAGTTACTAACAGTCTAGTAAAGCTTGATCAGTATTACAAAACACTGAGACTTTGCCTCAACCACAATAAATAAAAAGTCAGCCCACTCCATCTAACCAACATGATGACAAAGAACTGAATTTAATCTTCCACAACAAATCTTCCGCCACAAATATTTAGATGTAACTTTTGACAGATCTCAGACTTAAAAAAAAACACATAGAACTAAGAGGAAAAAAAGCTAAAATCAAGATATAATATATTAAGAAAACTTGCTGGTGCAAGCTGGGGATATAAAGCAAACACATTATGAACTACAGCACAAGCAGTTGTGTGTCTTGTCTTCGAGTACTGTTCTCCTGTTTGAAGCAGAAGCAGCCATGGCAATGAAATATATATTTATCTAAATGACATAATCAGGATTGTGATAGGAATTCTTAAATCCACACCAATATTCTTGTTGTTAGTTCTCACTGATATTGTTCTATCAAATTTTTGACAACAAAAATAAATAACACTTGAATTGACAAAAATCAAAAGATCCAGACAATTATAAATTCTTGAAACAATGCAGAATACACCATACACCTGACTAAAATCTAGAGAAACAATCTGGGTAAAGAATGGTCAACCCTCTTGAGCAAACTATTATGTAACAAAAGAATGGAGAAATCAGTGGCCATTCTTCCTTGACTGTGAGAAGATAGGCAAAGCAGGTATGACCATACAACTCCCAGAAGAGGATCTTAAAAGCATGGAGTTCCCTCAATGGTGTAGGAACTAGCCATGCCACAACTAAAGCAGCACTACATGAATGGGAATGACTGATGTTGACAAATTTGACATTTAGAAAGCAGCACAGTGGATGCAGCTTAGTTTGAAGAGCACAACATGAGAGAAGAGATTCTCTCTGTGGGGGCACAGTAACCAGCTGCAACTGGGGGAGGGAGGGGGGTCCTGGATGAAAGGGTTTATGGACTTTAGGAAGCACGTAGATTATGGAAACCAATCTTACATCTGCAGAAAGAAAATCAACTCACAACCTAAAAACTGATCCCGACCTTATAAACATCCATGCTGACAAAGGCTGCAGGGATTAACTGGCAGAGAGACTTCACCAACTGTCTCATACAGCCACCTAAACACCCAAGCACAGTGACCACATGCCAGAAATCCAGCAGAATATCCAGTTATTCTCAAATCATTAGGTCCAGTCCCGAACCTCTCCCTGAGTCTTTCTCTCTTCCCGACCCCATCACTCCCCACACTGCTACCTTCTACATGCTTCCTAAATTGCATAAACCCAACCACCCAGAACATGCCCCTGTGGCACCCACAGAGAGAATCTCTGCTCTTGTGGATTAACACCTTCAGCCTATTACGCATAACCTATCCTACTATATAAAAAACACCAACCATTTCTTCCATTGAATCTTCACAGTTCCTGTTCCATTAAAACTTGTTGCTCTGATCCTCAATGTCAATGTGACCTCCCTCTACACTAATATTTACAATGCCCATGGCCTTTCTGCTACTGCACTAACTTTCCCAGCAATTGAGTAACTCCAAACCTACAATCTCCTTCCTGGTCACGATGACAAAGTGTATCCTCACTCACAACTACTTCTCCTTTGAAGGCATCACCTAGAAACAAATACTTGGAACAGCAATAGGCATCTACCTGGCACCATGTTAATTGGACATCTAGAGGAATCCTTCCTGACAAGACAGAATCTCAAACCCCTTACCTGGTTCAGATTCATGAATGACATCTTCATGATCTGGAACAAGGGTCATGACAACCTTTCCAGTTCCTCCAGAACCTGAACACCTACTTCCCCATTCACTTCGTATGGTCCTCCTCAACCCAACAACCCACCTTCCTTTATGTTGATCCCCTCCTCAAGAATGGCTATATCAGTACCTCCATCCACATCAAACATAACAAACAGCAACAGTACCTCCACTCCACAGCTGCCACTGAAATGAATGTGTAACATAACCATTGCTTGAGCAATGGCAGAACACAATATATCTCTGTTTAACGAACCAATTGATACCACTCATTTTTAGATGATGTTTCTATGAAAAATGCATATTTTATGTTCATTATGGGAACTTTCATAATTATTATGTATTGCATATCTTATGTTTCATAACTGGAGTTTGTTATTTTGTTGTTTGGTGACTATTATTTGAAATTTCATTTACCTTTTTACATTTTTCCTATTATATTTTGGAAACCCATTTCTTTAATTTTATGTTACTTATGAAAATGTTAATTATTCTTTGTAATTAGATTTCTTTCTTTTGTCAGTGACCAGAAGATAATTACATATTCAACATTACCCAATTCACAAAACTTATGCTTATGAGCATATAATTGCTTTTTTTCTGTATACAATATGCTTGTGTTCTGATTATTACTTTCATTATAAATGCTGACTCAGACTTACTGCAATGTTACGTTTCAAACTCTTTGCACCAACAAGGTGTGCTATCTTTGTATACTGCTCTATAACTGTGTCTATAGAGCTTTGGGAAGTGGTCAGAAGAGACATTTATTTATTTATTTATTTTATTTATTTATTTATTTCTTGTTCCGTAGTCTGCAGCTTGCTTCCATATTAGATGATGTGAAATTTGTTTTGTGAGTTGACTATGGTCAAATATGTCTTTATCAAGAATATTAGTTTGATTTATTATGTGAATGTTACTGACTGATTTGAGACCAAGAATATACTGCGAAATGAGTTAATGTTTTTTTCATGAAATTGTTAACACTAGAGACTCTGGAGTACTTGTTCCCCAAATTTTACTGGACGACAAGCCAAGCCAACAACATCTACAAAAAATCAAGATGAGCATATTTACTGATTGTTAATTATTGCTTCAATCAACTTAGGAACAGCATATCTACAGTTCTGTTTTTGTGCGTAAAACATTACACATTTATACATGCTGACAGAAATGTCAAAAAACTCAGTTATCTATGAAATCCAATAATAAACAGATGGAATCTAGAATGTGAAGTGGAAAGGGGGCTGGGAAGTTCAGTTCAACAGTGAAAGCTGACAGTGATCATTTAGAGTCAACTATAAAATCCAGTAGCGATCTCTTAAAGCTGAAAATTGTAAAGAACAGTGAGTAATTCAATAAAAGAATAATAGTTTTAGAAAATGAGTTTGGCAAAGAAAGGCAATGTAAGGACATTGAAGAATTAAAATCTGTACAAAAAACATTAGAGTTAAGTTCTGAAACTGAGAGAATAATAACTAAATTAGAGTCAAACATAAATGAGGTACATGGAACTGTTACAAACAATATAAATGTAATCAATAAAAAGGTAAATGAGATTCCACAGAATTTAATATCAAAGTTATGCATTAATAGTAAAGCTGTATGGGTTAGGTTACCAGAGAAAAGCTTTTCTTGTGATAATTTACACACTGTTGATTTCTTGCAACATTGTAAAGATAGCTTTGTATTTGGTGAGTTAGATAATTTAAATGTCAATTTATAAAAAGTTTCTTGAAGGGGGGGGGGGGGACTGTCTTTGGCTAATAAACCTTTTCACCTGTGGGAAACCTTGAATGATATTACGAAAAGTTTTTGAAGAAGTTCTGGTCAGAATCTGAGCAATGTAGAATCAAGAGTGATTTTTAAATGGACCTATTTTTAGAAGAAGGAATGGAATGATGAAAGATTTTTGCAGGAACCTATAAAAGAAATTAGTACACTTAGATAAACTTGTTGATGGAATGACTCAGATATATGCACCCAAAAGGAGGTTACATGGAAAGCTACAGTGGGATCTATTCTGTTGGCCAGAATATTTACTTGATCAGTTACTTAAGTATGTAGACAAATTAGATAGGGCAATGGTGAGAAATCTTTCACATAACTTTGGCCATGAGAATTATCACAATGGGTTTGTAATTCTGGTTTCAATGGGGAGCATTTCAGAAGAAGGAATAAGGGAACTTTGGGAATTAAAATCTGAATAATAGGGCAAGAGACTACAATGGAAATGGGAGAGATGGAGGCTGTGAAAGAAATGGTGATAACAGAAATGGAGAATGAGAACAAGAAATAGAATGCAAACAAACTGGAAACAAGATAACAAGGCAACACATCCAGAAAACACAGGGTCATGTCAGTGAGGGTCTAGAGTTTTGGGGTGAACAGATCAAATTATAATAGGACCTCTAACGCCTGGTGGAATTCAAATAACCAGAATAATTATGATGAACAGAGTTAAAACATATACCACAAGCATCAGATGAATCAAATAAATTTTGGTAAAGAATTTTGGGATAGTATGTGGAAGAATGATTCATAAGTGTGTTCAAAAAAAGTAGAAAATCAAGGTTGGGTGTGGAGGTGGTGAGTGATTTTCACAACTGGGCTGAAAGTGAAGTTTAAAAGTAATAACGAGGAGAGTGATAAATGCACTGATTCTGAATTTTGGGAGGGGGTATTTGGAAAAGAGGATGA